>NW_004443948.1:8850760-8898122 GCF_000243295.1 Trichechus manatus latirostris | reverse complement strand
GCACTTTAGTCTTCAAGGTGACATCTTTGCTTTTCAACACTTTAAAGAGGTCTTTTGCAGCAGATTTGCCCAATACAACGCGTCTTTTGATTTCCTGACCGCTGCTTCTATGGGTGTTGATTGTGGATCCAAGTAAAATGAAATCTTTGACAACTTCAATCTTTTCTTTGTTTATCATGAGGTTACTTATTGGTCCAGTTGTGAGGATTTTTGTTTTCTTTATGTTGAGGTGTAATCCATACCGAAGGTTGTGGTCTTTGATCTTTACCAGTAAATGCTTAAAGTCCTCTTCACTTTCAGCAAGCAAGGTTGTTTCATCTGCATATTACAGGTTTTTAATGAGTCTTCCTCCAATCCTGATGCCCCTTTCTTCTTCATATAGTCCAGCTTCTTGGATTATTTGCTCACCATACAGATTGAATAGGTATGGTGAAAGGATACAACCCTGATGCACACTTCCTGACTTTAAACCACGCAGTATCCCCTTGTTCTGTCCAAACAAGTGCCTCTTGATCTGTGTACGGGTTCCTCATGAGCACAATTAAGTGTTCTGGAATTCCCATTCTTCCCAATGTTATCCATAATTTGTTATGATCCACACAATCGAATGCCTTTGCATAGTCAACAAAACATAGGTAAACATCCTTCTGGTATTCTCTCCTTTCAGCCAGGATCCGTTTGACATCAGCAATGATATCCCTGGTTCCTCGTCCGCTTCTGAATGCAACCTCAATTTCTGGAAGTTCCCTGTAGACATACTGCTGCAGCCACTTTTGAATGATCTTTAGCAAAATTTTACCTGCGTGTGTTATTAATGATATTGTTGAATAATTTACACATTCAGTTGGATCATCTTTCTTGAGAATAGGCAAAAATATAGGTCTCTTCTCCACCAATTCTTTTCAGTATAATGACTCTGTGTATTCCTTCCATTTTCTTTTGATGCTTTCTGCATCATTTCCTCTTTTCCTCTTAGAATCCTTCACTATTGCAACTTGAGGTTTGAAATTTTCTTCAGGTCTTTCAGCTTGAGAAATGTCGAGTGTGTTATTCCCTTTTGGTTTTCTATCTCCAGCTCCTTGCACATGTCATTATAATACTTCACTTTGTTTTCTCAAGCTGCCCTTTGAAATTTATTCAGTTCTTTTACTTCATTTCTTCATTTTGCTTTAGCTACTTGACTTTCAAGAGCCTTCTGACATCCATTTTGGTTTTTTCTTCCTTTCCTGTCTTTTTAATGACCTCTTGCTTTCTTCATGTATGATGTCCTTCATGTCATTCCACAACTCATCTGGTCTTCTGTCATTAGTGTTCAGTGCGTCAAATCTGTTCTTGAGATGGTCTCTAAATTCAGATGGGATATACTGAAGGTCATACTTTGGCTCTCGTGGACTTGTTCTAATTTTCTTCAGTTTCAACTTGAACTTGCATATGAGCAATTGATGGTCTGTTCCACAGTCAGCCCCTGGCCTTGTTCTGACTGATGATATTCAGCTTTTCCATTATCTCTTTCTACAGACGTAGTCGATTTGATTTCTGTGTATTCCACCTGGCAAGGTCCATGTGTGTAGTCGCCGTTTATGTTGGTGAAAAAAGGCATTTGCAATGAAAAAGTCATTGGTCTTGCAAAATTCTATCATGGGATCTCTGGCATCATTTCTATCACCAAAGCCATTATTTTCCCACTACCGATCCTACTTTGTTTCCAACTTTTGCATTCCAATCACCAGTAATTATCATTGCATCCTGATTACATGTTCAGTCAATTTCAGACTAAAGAAGTTGGTAAAAGTCTTCAATTTCTTCATCTTTGGCTTTAATAGTTGGTACGTAAATTTGAATAATAGTCATATTAACTGGTCTTCCTTGTAGACCTATGGATATTATCCTATCACTGACAGCATTGTACTTCAGGATAGATCTTGAAACGTTCTTCTTGATGATGAGTGCAATGCCATTGCTCTTCAAGTTGTCATTCCTGGCATAGTAGACCATATGGTTGTCTGATTCAAAATGGCCAATACCAGTCCATTTCAGCTCACTAATGCCTATGATATTGATGTTTATGTGTTCCATTTCATTTTTGACGATTTCCAATTTTCCTAGATTCGTACTTTGTATGTTCCATGTTCCAATTATTAATGGATGTTTGCAGCTATTTCTTCTCATTTCGAGTAGTGCCACATCAGCAAATGAAGGCCCCAAAAGCTTGACTCCAACCACGTCATTAAGGTCAACTCTACTTTGAGGAGGTAACTCTTCCTTAGTCGTCTTTTGAGTGAATTCCAACGTAGGGGGCTCATCTTCCGGCACTATATCAGACAATGTTCCACGGCTATTCATAAGGTTTTCACTGGCTAGTTCTTTTCAGAAGTAGACTGCTGGGTCCTTCTTCTTAGTCTGTCTTAGTCTGGAAACTCAGCAGAAACTTCTCCGCCATAGGTGACCCTGCTGGTATCTGAATACCAGTGGCATAGCTTTCAGCATCACAGCAACGTGCAAGCCCCCACAGTACGACCAACTGACTGACACTTTGGGGCACTTATCTATAGTAATTCCTAAATACCAGATATTTTGAAGACTCTCTGCCTTAGAGGTAGAAAATATTTGTTTATAATATCCAAATTCTGCTCCCTGTGATTAGCTCTTGATTTTTGCCCTCTAGGAGGTCTTTCAATTTTCATTATCTTCTTTGGCCAAATCTGTAGCAGGCATTGGAGAATATGCCATCCCTGGAGGCTTAGTATCTTTCCCAGCCAATTTGCTGCCTATAAAATGTTGATTTATAACACACAGTCTATCTTCATCAGCAAAAAAATGATGATGGAATGCAGCATATGGGTAAGGTGGAGATTAATGGTGCCTAGCCAACCATTGGCTATGGTTTGAAATTACTCCTTGGCAGAGGTCACAAAGCTGAGAATGAGAGACATTCAGGGCATCTATTATTAAACAGATTGAAATTCCCAGGCCATAATCAAGATTCAGTCTGATTTGACAAGTTCACTTGACTTTGGTTAGAAGCCCATGAAATTGATGAGAAACAAATAGCTTGAAAAGTGTCTAAGGGACAGTTAATGGAATTATACTGCCAGACAGCCTCCAAGATGAACAAACAGAAACTAATTGTTACTCAGATTTTTATAAAAAATTACTGCACGTCAACAACATCGACAGGAAGTAGACTATCAAAGAAGAGCAGAAACTGAAAGAAGAGTCCCCAGAAATGGCATTCTTTCTAGTACTTATTTTAGAAATTCCCATGGAGAGCAAAAGAAGCATAAGTTCAACATGTATCAGAAGCCTCTCAGAGTTGGCTTTTCTTCCATTTGCAATCAACCAAACAACTAAAGCAAATCAGTTTCTATTGGGTTGATTCCAGCTCATAGCGACCTTAGTGACCCTGTAGGACAGAGTAGAGCTGCCCCATAGGGTTTCCAAGGAGCAGCTGGTGGACTTGAATGGCTGACCTTTTTTTGATGGCAGCCAAGCTCTTAGCCACTGCGCCACCAGGGCTCCATGTTTGCAATCAAAGGAGTTCTAAATGAGATATGAAATTCCCCTGTTCTATATATCTATATTAATTACCCAAAAATTATATTATTTATCAAGATGCAAGAGTCATTTTTTTAATTGAGCATTCATTTCCTATTTTCTTAGAAATAATTGTTTTTGCTTGGACTATGGTGAATTAATTTTAAAGTTTATTAATGACTAATGTGAAAAAAAATGTTCTGTGGTAAGTAAAGATCTACTGACAAATATTCCCACTCATCCACTGGACATGTGCTAGGTGTGTGTCTTAGTCTGGGTTCTCTAGAGGAGCAAAACCAGTGAAACATATATATATAGAGAAAGACTTTCTTCAAGAAAATGGCTCACAGAATTTCAAGGAAATAACTCATGCAGATGTAGGGGTTGGCAAGTCCCAAACCTGTGGGTCCGTTGACAGGCTGGAGACCTCTGCAGGCTTACATACTAAGAACTGGAGGTCAAGCCATGAGAAGAGTGCAGGGTAGAGAAAGAGAGAGCTTTGCCAGAACATCCATTTATATACTGAAGTCAGATCACATTCCCAAGGAAAACTCCCCTTTCAACTGACTGGTTGATCACATCAGATCACATAATGGAAAGTGATTACATTATATTACCTTATGGAAGAGCATAAGTGCTTTGGCCAGTGTCTGCCAAACCACTGTGAATCATAGCCTAGACAATTTGACACATAATATTAGCCATCACAAGGTGGTAGATTGCAATAACAGTTGCAATTCTTTATTCTTCCATGTATCCAGAGCCTTTGTCATGTGATGTCATAGTTTCTTCCACTAAAGAAGCAGAGGATGTATCTGTGCCCTTTGGATTTGTGTTTGGCAATATGACTTACTTTGGCTGTTTGAGTAAGATGGAAATGTCATTGTGTTAGTTCCAAGTCTAGGGATTGGCAAGTTTTCATGTTTCTGCTTGCCTTCTTGCACTTCTGCCAGTGTCATGAACAAAACATGCCTAGACTAGCCTGTGTCCCAGAAGAATGTGAGAGACATAGGAAGCAGAGCTGACATCCTGAGGTATGAGCAATCATGATTAGCAGAGTCAGTCAGCCAAGGCTGACCTAGATCAGCCATCACTCCGCTGATCTACAGAAGCATGAGACTGATGAAAGTTTATTGTTGTGTGTTATATTTATTGTGAGTAAAGTTGGAAGATGCTTCTCTGCCCCGTTAAAATTAGCTGTGGTCCCGTGTCTTGCTTCAGCCAATGAAGGTTTAGGAACCAATATGAAATTTGTCAATCTTTCTGTGCCATGACAACAGAAATATTCTGAAGAATGGTGGTTCCATCAGTCTGGGTCTGTGAGTGGAGAAAGAGTAGAACCACCAGCTGAATGAAGATAAGTATATGGTATAAATGGAAAATAAATATCTGTTGTTTTCAGCCCATCCTAACTGATAAAATGTGTGCCTTTTTCTTTGCAAAATATCCATTTGTAGAAAAATGAATTGTGACACAGTCTGAAAAAATTAGAATGATTTATATTAATTTATAATGGAGGGAAAAAGCATAATTGGCAATAAAATAATTTGTTATAAAATACTTGGTCAATTGAAGATAGCAAACATAAAAGTCAGTATGCATTTTACTCATGCTCTGGTGAAATATTTCAAATCTGATCTCATAACTGTATATTTTGAAACAAACAATAACTTTTTTTTCTACACAGCCAATTAGAATATTTTAATGGCTTATAAGAAGCTTATTTCGTTCACAAAATTATCTCGAGTATTAAATTTTTTATGCTCTCTTTCTTAAAAGATCTGGGCATTTTTTTATAAAGTCTATCATGCCTTAATTCTTAGAGGACAAAAATAAATCATATTATAATAAATATATGGATGCTTAAAGATAGTTCTCCACAAATAAAACAAAGGATACAAATCTGCATAAAGAAAGTACTAAAATAAGTTGCTCTTAAAAATGTTTGATATTCATCATCCTCTACATTAAGCACTTTGCATCTATTAACTCATTTATTCTTTCAACAATTCTTTGGGTTACATATGGTTATCCCCAGTTTTGGATTATAATAAGGGTGGGGGACATGATCGGGGGACCTGTGCTTTAGAGGGCTCTGCTTTGCCACCTCTGGACACATTCCTCTCCAAGATCCAGAGTCTAGGGGGCCAAAGGTATGTGCCCACTTGAGGCTCACTTTCCATGTTTTAGACTATTGTGTGGGTTAAAACGTACCCTGGCATCCTCTGTTCAAGAAGTCCCATGTCCACTTCCAAGGTTTCTGTGGTCCTCTTACTGGTGTCCATCCTCCCAAGTGCTATGGTATCAAGGTTGATGTGTATAACCCTAGGTACAAGTGGTGGCCAAGGGGCAGCTGCTTGAATAATTTGCAGGTTGATGGTTGTGGCAGGGGTAGTCTCACATGTGCTTGTAAGAACCTACATGATCCAAGACAGAGCTAGATGTTGAAAGAGAAGTGGGATGGGCTGAGGTTCAGCTCCCTTGATCCACCATTTATGGCGTAATACTCTGAGTCCAAAGAATTTTAAATTGAAACCTCACTTATCAGGTAGTGAAAAAAAAAATTCTGTATTTATTATGGTAGAAGGAGAAACCATTTATTTAACAGTTTTTATATTTGATTTATAACTTTTAAATAAGACGTGTGGTATGTGGGTCTCCAGTGGTACTGCTTTTTTTTACATATGAGGAAAGGGGAGCTTAGGTTAAGCCAACTGCCCAATTTAACATGGCTAGTAAAAGAGGGAGCAGGAACTTGAATGAAAACCCATAGTACATTAAATTTCTGTGTGCTTGACCATTTTCATTTCCCATTTACCATAAAAGAAATGATGAAGCAAAGAAGCTACAAAGTTTACAGGTATAAAAAGAGTGAAAAGTTGTTTAATTTTACCAATAAAGGTACAGGTTATGTGTATATATATATGTGTGTGTGTGTGTGTATATATTTGTAGTCCCAAGTTTAGATATATATTTGTAGTCCCAGGTGTTTATATATATACACCTGGGACTACAAATCTTAGCCCCAGCTTTTTTAGTCATTTACCATTTTTACTGCAACAAATCTAATGTCTCTCAGAATTTTAGTAAAGTTGAATAAACTATTTGATGTTAATGACTATATTTTTTTTATTTATTTAAGAATAACTTTTTTCCAGTTTCTGACTCAATACATGTTTATATGAGTGAATGAAAGAATAAATAAAAAATGTTTTCTTAGTACTTTCTTCTACAATCTATTCTGAGATGATTAAAATTTTGTAATAAAAACAATAATACTAAACAAGGTTTACAATAATTTCATCGTCTGCTTTAGCAAGAAATGATTATAAATTTGGTATATTTGAGACAATTGCATTGCCATCTGTGTAATGTGTTTTTGTCATTTGTCTAAAAAGGAGGCAAAGGAAGCCTGAATGCAATAACTGCTTTTAATAAGATAAATCCCATATCATTCCTCTATTCTACCTTTTAATATTTTTCAATTTCAGACATGTATTAAATTATGATTGTCATGGAATAGCTGTTGTCAGATGTGATATTTTCTTTAATAATTCTGTATTATGTAACTGTCATTATTAAAAGAGCCAAATTATTTTCCTAAATTACACAGGTGATCTCAAAGTCAAATTATGATTTCTGGCTTAATTACATTTTACTTAAGCATTTTGAATTTTTTGTTCTTTATTAAGCCCGACTTTTGCATCAATTACCTTACAGTATACACATTTTTAAATGTGAAACTAAATCTAATTTTATTCCTCAGCATTATTATCATCTGACTCTTCAAAATCAATTATATAGCTGAATCTTATTAGCATTTTATTATAATTAAAAAAAAGCAATGCTAAATTATTATAAAGGAGATGAGAATACATTTTTATCATTGTTATACAGAAGAGTTGTACCATATTGTTTATCATTAGCTTTCACCCTTGTCAAAATAGTAAAATTGACTATATTTATTTTACACTCAGTTTCAAAATCTATAATTTCAAAAATGGCAGGTGAAATGCATTTTTCATATATGGATTTCCTAGGTTATTTTGTGTCTTCTTTCTGTATACATCCAAATTTGCTAACGTGCCATCCCTTAAGACACTATTATTGCAAGCAATCCATAAAAATAGAAAGGGTTTCATCAAGTATGCTTAGGAAGTACTACATCTAATATTTCCTTTTAGAGATTCATTGTGGAAAAAAGCATACACAATCTCAGAAAAGCACTACACTATAAAATATACCTAGTATTTCCCTAATGTACCTGTTCATAAAACACTTTTTGGTAAATATTTATTTACACATATAATTTGAAATTTATTAGCTAAACAAATTACATTTGCATATTGCTGATCTAAAGGGATTTCAAAACTGTTTCCAGTATCATAGAACTATTTCAAAATATTACCATACTAGCTTTCAATCAAGTGAAGCCAATTGTTTTCATCTAACATATATGATGGTGTCTGGCTGTTTCTGGTTTTTAGAACGTTTTAACAGTTTTCAAAGTATGATTACATCAATACAGTGTCAAATTTATGAGATTTTTATGACTGCATCTCCATGTTGCCTGACTTGTTTACCAATTCATTTGGAAATTAATCTCAAATTAATGTTGCCTCTGAAACTATATACACATCCACATGGTCTTTGAAATATATTTCTGACATATTCAACCCTATCTTTTTTTATGATATATTTCAAATATTTTTTTTTTCCAAATGATGCTTTTTTTGGTAAACTAAATAGAAGCAAATGGTTATTTGTAGCCTTTCCACTCACCAGCATACATTTGCATCATTCAAAGTTTAGCTGCCAAATATCAGAAAAATAACATGCAAAGCAAAAAACAAAAAGATTGCTCAACTGGTTCTTTTGGAAATAGAAGTTATAGGAAGAAAACTGATAGGGATTGCTGGTGAAGTGGATGTGTGTATAATAAACTTGAAAATAGTTAAGATATTTCTATTATAGAAATGCTTAAGTAATGTAGAATAAGAAGTCAGTGGGTTTGAAGCAGATTGTATTGGTCAGTGTTTTCAATCAGGGGTACAAATCAGTAATTTCCAGAAAGCATTTAAAAAGAACTTGTGTTTAGGTTCCACAACAAACCAATTGAATAAGCATCTCCTGGAATCCATGAGACAAAGAAGCATGTGTATTATGGTTAAACACTTTCCTAGTTATATCTTAGAGGAACTTTAAATTTATATAGGCACTGACTGTCCATTGACTAGGAAAAAATTACTTTGATACACAGTACGAATTTAAATGTTTTCTAAATGACATAAAGTCTTAAAACTTCACTATAATCAATATAGTTTTAGTTGAGAAATCCATTCCATGTTGATGTCCTACATTGTTTTATTTTTCAGAAAATAAAATAATATTTCTATACATCAGAATTTGTATATATATGTGTATATGTACATATATAACTTTAGACAGAAGCCTGTTTTGATTTCTGAAACCACCTAAGAAATTGCATTGCCTAGAAATCAGTTTTACAAAAGTTCATCTACAGCATTTCTCATTTCCAGAGAGTAAAGTCAGTTAGAGTGAAGCTGTATTCCAAAATTTAAATCAGTATAAAGTCCCATCATCTTCAATATCAAAACTATCCCAAGACCAAAAAAACTAAGAAGGCAAATTTTGTTATTGATAATTCCTTATTTAGTGGCAACTCTCCTCTCTATCAACCCCCCAAAAAGTGCAGTTCAAAATTTTATTATTTTCTCAGACTTATAGCCACATTGATTGTGAATTGAAAGGAATCTCAAGAAATCTTCTGGCCAAGACCAGTAATAAAATAATAGCTAATATTTATTGAGCACTTAATGTGTGCTCGACACACCTTCATGAGTTATTTTATATGAATTAACTTGTATAATCCTTATAACCCTCCTATGATATAGATGGAGCCCTGGTCATGCAGTGGTTAAGAACTTGGCTGCTAACCAAAAGGTCAGGAGTTCGAATCCACCAGCCAATCCTTGCAGACCCTATGGGGCAGTTCTATTCTGTCCTGTAGGGTCACTAGGAGTTGGAATCAACTCAGCGGCAATGGGTTTGGTTTGGTTTTTGGTATGATATAGATAATTGTATTATTATCCTATTTCATGGAGATACAAAGAGGTTAAGTAAGTTGTCCAAGGTCATTGTGAGGATGATAACAAATCAATCTTCACATACCAACTGTGTTGTATGGAAATCTCATAATTCTACTATTCTGTTCTCAACTATGAGGATGTAACAAATCTCCACTTTTCACTTCTAAACCAGCTGTAACACCAGTCACCCACATGGCCTTTCCTTCCCTGACCCTACCCATCTGGAGCTGCGTCAGATCTCACAAGTTAGAAGGACACTATTATTCAGAATACCAAATGGACAGAATGCCAGCTGCTAGCTTAGGAGTCCACACAATACCCTTACTTCTACCTGCGGGCTCTAAATGCTGGAGTTTTCCCACTACCCCTTCAGAATGTCAGCTGTAGGCTCAGGAGTCCACATGCCACCCTTACTTTCACATGCTGGCTCTTACTATTCCTTGGACTATTCCTTTGGGTTCAATAATTTGCTGGAACGACTCACAGAGCTCATAGAAAGTACCCTACTTATGATTACAGATTTATTATGGTAAAAGCATAAAAATCAGAATCAGCGTAAAGAAGACAAGCATGGGGCAAGGTCCTGGAGGTTTTTCAGTGAGAAATTTATGGGTCCCAAAAGGGTATACTACTCTACCAGGTGTATCTATGTTTATCACCAACTAGGAAGCCAGGGGGAGCTTCCTTGTCCAGAGATTTATTGGCTTCATTGCATAGTCATGCTTGAGATCTCACAGAACAGTCATGACTGGCGACTTATTGAATATGCATGATTGATTAAACCATGACTCCTTCCTTTCCTCAGGTTAGTTGATCCATTGATCTTGTGGCCTACTCAGCCCTCATTCGTTTGTAAAAATCTGCAGATGTAGTTCAGGCATCTTAAATGTTCATAAAATTCTGGAGTTTTAGAATTATATCTCAAGAACCAGGGACAAAGTAGAAATTGAGTTTTTTTTCACACAGTCATACAGGTAGTAAGCAGGAGAACTGTCCTTTGAGCTCAGGCAGTTGGGTTTGTGAGTTGGTGCTCAGTCATTATGCAAAGCAGAATGTTATTATATGTATTTTTTACATGAATGGCAGAACCTTAGAAAAATTAATCAACATGGCATTTCCTTTCACTGTCTCTTGAAACTGTGGCACACTATCTCTCATTAATCCTTTATCTCTGGCACTGTATCCTTCAGAATCTGAGCATTCTGCCTGCCACCTTGGCTGTGCTGTAATACTAAATGATTGCCATTTCTAGTCTCTTATGCCTTGTGTTGAAATTTACATGCTCTGAGATTCTAGTCCTCAGACGCAAATTTTCTCTGACTTCCAAAGGAACATGCTTAATTGGATTCTGTTGTTATTGATAGTTGGTGTTGAGTTAATTCTGAATCATCGCGATCCCATGTGTTACAGAGTAGAACTGCTCCGTAGAGTTTTTAAGGCTGTGACCTTTCAGAAGCAGATCACCAGGCTTGTCTCCTAAGGTTTGAATCACCAATCTTCCAGCTAGTAGTTGAGTGCTTAACAGTTTGCATGATCCAGGGTCTTTCCCTAATTAGCTATACTACTATTATTATAAAAAGTCATATCTATCCTTCCATAGAGAAAAAAAAATGCATATTCTATACACAAACTCCTGGATTTTCATAGAATGTCTAGTAAAGGATGGTTAAAAGACCAGGGACAAAGTATGGAGAATGGGAGGTTCTTAACAATTCTAGAAAAGATTGAAAAGTTGTCTCAGTTCAAGGCAGGCTTCCATTCTTCCTTCTTTTGTTTTATGAGACATTCAAGCTATTTGGCTATATATTCATTTTACTATTACTCTCTACAGGGATTTATTTTTTAAAAGCAGTTTTCTTTGTTTTACCTATTGTCATGAATTGAATTGTGTCCCTCCAAAATATGTGTCAACTCGGCTAGTTCATGATTCCCAGTATTGTGTGATTATCCACCATTTTGTCATCTGATGTGATTTTCCTAAGTGTTGAAAATCCTACCTCTATAATGATAATGAGGTGGCATTAGCAGCAGTTATGTTAATGAGGCAGGACTTGATCTACAGGATTAGGCTGTGTTTAAAGTTAATCTCTTTTGAGATATAAAAGGGAGAAGCTAGCAGACAGACAGGTGGACCACCTACCACCAAGAAAGCAGTGCCAGGAGCAAAGTGCATCCTTTGGACCTGGGGTTCCTGTGTGGAGAAGCTCCTCAACCAGTGGAAGACTGATGACAAGGACTTTCTCCCAGACATGACACAGAGAGAAAAACTTCTCCTGGAGCTGGCACCTTGAATTTGCAGTACTAGCTTCCTAAATTGTGAGAGATAAATTTCTCTTTGTTAAAGCCATCCACTTGTGGTATCTGTTATAGCAGCACTAGATAACTAAGACACCTATATTTCTTAATTTAAAATATTTAGAAATTAATTTCTATTATTGTTAGTAATATTAAATTTTTGATCTTCATCCTTTATTTTTTTTAATTGATGTCTATATTTTATTGATTAGTAAATTCTCTTTATATAATATGTAGTTTTTTGATAAGTAAAAAGTATATATTATTTAGATTTTACAAATATTTTCTTGTTTGTCCATCTTTTGCTTTCATTTTAGGTGTTTTGATATGTATTGTTTAATTTTTTTTTTTTTTGTAGCCAAAAACACATTCATATTTTTATTTGCTTCCACACAATGAAACTTCTTTCTCTTTCTGACAGGTGATGAATATTCATCTACATTATCTTTTAGTTGTTTTTAAGTTTTTCGATACATGTAGAAATTGTCTTGTTGGATGATGGTCTATTGCTTTGACCTGATATTCTTTCCTGTTTTTTTTTTTTTAATTGTACTTTACATGAAGGTTTATAGAGCAGACTAGTTTCTCATTAAACAATTTATTCTTTTCTGTTTTGCACTTTGTAGAAAAAAGAACTCTCATAGTTTTTTCTTATCCACAGATGCCTTGTTTTACATGTTTTACAGGGAAACTGTAACTGGGTCCAGGGTTAAGATTCAGAGGTATTTACCATTAATTTATCTAAAATGAAAACAAAAAGAAAGAAAGAAAAATATTTAGATGGTTGAAGAGCTGTTTAAATTTTTTATACTTTGCAGTATATAGGGGAAGGAGAAAAGCTTGGAAGTTTTCTACCTTCATTGAATTCATTGATAATTATACTTCACTATTATGTATCTATATGTTTATTTAACCTAACTCACAAATACATAAAGGAAACATTTAACCTGGAGGTATGACTTTTTATAACACTTATATTTATATTTAAAATCTTACTGGTAGAACAATATTATCTTAGTCAAGCTTTTCTAGAGAAAAAGAACCAGTGAGATATATGCAGATAGATAAATAGAGAGATAGAGAGATAGATAGATAGATAGATGGATGGGTGGATAGAGATTTACCTTAAGGGACTGGCTCACACTATAATTGGGCTGGCAAGTCCACAACCCGCAGACTGGAGCATTCTGAGGCTTACATCCCAAGATTTGCAGGTAATGTAATAGGGAGCGTGCAGAGTGGGGAGTGAGAATGAGTTCTGCCAAAATGTCTATTTGTAGTCTAGAGGCAGACTACACCCTAAGGAAACTCCCATTTTAACAGATTGATTGATGTATTACATTAAATTACATATGGAAAGTGATTACATTATATTATGTTGGATTATATTATGAAACAGCAATTACTCTAGTGTTTGGCCAAACTACTGGGAACTATAATCTAGCCAAATTGACACATAGAATTAACCATCACAGTCAACCCCTTGTCAACTTGGCAACCATATATATCTCCTTAAACCGTTCATAATCTCCAAATAAAAACAATGACAAAGTCATACTTCCACATAACATAATTCAACAAACATGCATACAACCACAAATGCACTAACCTGCTTTACAACTTGTATTTTATGACAAACAATGTGATAAGACTTTGGGATGATGTGACAGGGTGAATGTGTTTTGCACGTGGGAAGCACATGAATTTTGGGGGGGGGGGCAAAAGATGGAGCATGACGAATTGAATTGTGTCTCCCAAAATCATATGTTGGAATCCTTACCCTTATACCTGTGAATGTAACCCTGTGTGGGAACAGAATTTTGTCTGTTATGTTAATGAGACCATATCAGTGTATGCGATGTCCAGGACATAATTATTTCTGAGTTATAAAAAAGCAACATAGACACAGATTAGTAAGACTATTGACTATACCATGGACTGCCAGAAGAACGAACAAATCTGTCTTGGAGGAAGTACAGCCAGAATGCACTTTAAAAGCAAGAATGGCAAGACTTTGTCTGGTTTAATTTGAATATGTCATCAAGAAAGACCAATAGCTAGAAAAGGATGTCGTGCTTGGTAAAGTAGAGAATTAAGGAAAAAGAGGGAGATCCTCAGTGAAGTGGATTGACACAGTGGCTGCAACAATGGGCTCAAACTTAGCAATGATTGTGAGGATGATACAGGACAGACCTTTTACATAAGGTCACTGTGAGTGGGAGCCGACTCCACAGGACCTAACAACAACAGACATACACAGAGACAAGACATACTGAGGAAGAGAGATGCCACATGAAGATCACCAAGAACCAAGGAACGCTGGAGCTACAAAAGCTGAAAGGGACAAAGATCTTCCTCAGAGTCAACAAAGAGAGAGACTTCCCCTAGAGCCAGTGCCCTGAATTTGGACTTCTAGCCTACTGAAATGTGAGAAAATAAATTTATGTTCTTTAAAGTCACCCACTTGCAAACTTCTTTTATAACAGCACAAGGAAACTAAGACAACCATGAAACTATTTCATTACAACATATTTCTTTTATCAAATATTACTGCAAATTTGTTCTAAATCAATCATTTGTGATAATATAAGCTTGGTTTCAAATAAAAGTACTCATTTACTGTTCTTGAAAATAAAGCTAAAATAATGATTAATAAGGAAGCTGTCCTTGTACCTAAGAGCTCTGGGTGGTGCAACGGTTAAGAACTTGGCTGCTAATTGAAAGGTTGGTGGTTCAAACTGACCAGCTGGTCTCTGGTAGAAAGATATGGCCGTCTGCTCCCATAAAGATTACAGCCTTGGAAATCCTATGGGACAGTTCTACTATGTCCTATAGGGTTGCTAGAGTCAGAATTGACTTGATGGCAAATGGTTTATTTTTGTTTTAATTTTTGGTTTTCCATATACCTATCTACTAGTTTCCAAGTAAATGCTATGTAAACAGCAGATATAATTTTGGTCTATTGCTGAGAAAACTTTCATCTTTCTACGTAATTGCTCTCTCTCGCTTCTCCCTCTCCCTATCCATACAAACACACTCCCATTTAACCATCCATAGAATAATGTTTGGTTTAAGTTTAAGAAGAGTGTTTTTTCCAAAAAACATAGTAATTTTTTGTGGTTAGATTTAGTAATTTAGTAATTCTTGTGGTTAGATCGACAGATGATACTATTTAAAGAAAAAAAAAAAGTTAAATATAAATGTGAACCGGAATGTAATGCTCTTGTTCCCAAAAATAAAAATTTAACCACCATAATCACTCATTGTCCAAAAACATAATGTTAAACATTTTGGGGATGTCATTTTACTCTTTGACTGTTTTGAATGAAAATGTGTTTTAATAAAATTACTTTGTAATATCCAAACACACTTTTAAAAGTTAAAATATTTAGCTATACTCTCAGTTACATTCTGAATTATAAAAGATTCTGTGCATAAATGGTTCACAAAATTGTATTTCTACAAAATTATAGAACAATCAAGGTGTTTATTCAGATGAATTCATGAAAACGTATTGCTGTCTAGGAAGAAAATGGTTCCTTGGATTTCTGTTATCATATTTGACTATCTATAAAATTTCCAGAAAACTGCTTATACCCTTCCTCCAATTTCAGTATTTATGTTGGTGCTTTATATTTAGAGACAATTTTCTTGTAGCAAAATATAACACTATGTTAAGAGAAAAAGTGTATAAACTCACATTGCTAAGTAATAAGCTCATACTAATATTTCACACCTCAACCATGAAAGCAAACTGTATTGTTTACATATAATTTAATCAATTTACTGAGATATTTCTTCATAATAAAAAGACTTTTTATTTCATAGTCTTTCTTTTCAAAATGTATCATTTTTTAATGTTATTGATAATTATATTTTAATATTTGATCTTGAATATTGGATACACTAGTAGATTTATCTGAAATTTTCTTGTATTTTAAATTACACAGTACCTAACATATAGACATAACGAGGAAGCTAAACTCAGTGAAATACATTTATTAGTGCTTTAGATTAGGCTGACATTAATGCCATTTCACTCTACATCTTACTCATAAAAAATTATTGTGATCCCTCATGTTGTTGTTGTCGTTTCCAACTCATAGCGACCCCATATACAACAGAATTAAACACTGCCCGGTACTGAGCTATCCTCACAATCGTTGTTATGCTTGAGCCCATTGTTGCAGCCACGTGTCAATCCTTTTCCAGGGACTGATCCCTCATGATAACATGACCAAAATATGTGAGATGTAGCCTCCACATCCTTGCTTCTAAGAAGCATTCTGGTTGTACTTCTTCCAAGACAGATTTGTTCCTTCTTTTGGCAATCCATGGTATATTCAGTATTCTTTGCCAACACCACAAATCAAAGACACCAGTTCTTCTTTGGTCTTCCTTATTCATTGTCCAGCTTTCGCATGCATATGAGGTGATTGAAAACACCATGGCTTGGGTCAGGTGCAGCTTAGTCTTCAGGATGACATCTTTCCTTTTTAACACTTTGTAGAGGTCATTTGCAGCAGATTTGTCTAATGCGTCATTTGGTTTCTTGACTGCTTCTTCCATGATTCCTCGTATTATCATTTTAATATACAGAAGAGCTTGTTAGAATACTTGTTTCACAGACCATTCAAATTTTCATGTTGTAGAGAGATGCTTTTATAACTATGTTGATTGACTTTGTTAATGAGAATTAAGTAACAAAAGGAAAATTAAAATATAGTGAGTTTATAAACACAGCCTATTGTACAAGAAGAAGAAATTAAAGGTGTCAATGATTTCATTCTACTTGCATCGATAATCAACATTGTTGGAAGCAGCACTTAAAATATCAAATGACATATTGTATTGGGCAAATCTACTGAAAAAAACCTCCTTAACATTTTAAAAAGCAATGATGTCACTTTGATAACTAAAGTGTACTTGACCCAAGCTATGGTGCCTTCAGTCACTTCACATGCATGCAAAACTTGCACAATGAAAAGGAAGAGATGCATTTGAATTGTGTTGTTGGAGATGAATACTGAACATGCCATGGAATTTCTGAAGAATGAACAAATCAGACTTAGAAAAAATACAACCAGAATGCTCCTTAGAAGCAAGGATAGCAAGACTTTAGCTTGCTTACTTTGGACACATCATCATGAAAGGCCAATCTATAGAAAAGGGTATCATTGGTGGTAAACTGGATGATCAGCAAAGTCAAGGTAGGCCCTCGGTGAGATGGATTAACACAGTGGCTGAAACAATGGACTCAGACATAGCAGCAATCATGAAGATAGTGCAGAACTGGGCAACATTTTGTTTCACATAAGGCTGCTGTGAGTTGAAACCTGCTTGAGAGTAACTAACAAAAACATTGTACAAGAACCAAAAAAAAAAGAAAATTGCCGTCGAGTCGATTCCGACTCATAGCAGCCCTATAGGACAGAGTAGAAATGCCCACTGGGTTTCCAAGGAGTGGCTGGTGGATTTGAACTGCTGACCTTTTGATTAGCAGCTGAATGCTTTATAGACAATACTTAGATTTTCTTATTTTCCTATTTATCCCAAATTTATATTGTTTTTGGCTGAAGTTAAGAATTTCTCTGTAAAACACCTACAATCTCTCAGGAAATATGAAATTGTCTTCTTTTCAAATATATGTTGAATATGTTTTTCCTAGTTGGGAGCCTTTGTTTCTCATTAATCTTTCTGAACTTTACATTCTTCTCATGGTTTGTTTATATGGAGAGGAAGATTTATATTCAATATCAAATAATAACTTCTATATTTTCTAATGGAAAGATATGTTTTATTTTGGTAAATAGATTCGACGGATCCAAAGTAATTGTTTTCACTATCCCTAATCTAAGTAGACTTTAATGTCTTTATCTATATAGAAGAAAGTTTTTATATTTAATTTGTGATTGCCTTGTAATAAACTTTTTACGTTTTCCTGCAATGTGATTTTAATTATAAACATATTTTTCAAGATACCAGTGTCATTCTTTTCAAAATTTTAAACCTTCATGTATCTTGAAGTACTATCTTTATTTTTGGCTTCTGCTTCTTAAATAATTTCTATAAGTTGAAAAGTGTTCAAAGCATGTTGTTATTTATATCCTGATATACTGTGCAGCATGTACATGTACATAATCAACTCAGAGAAAATACACCAGAGACATGAATCTTACACATAAAGCCTGGATCAAATCTGAGGCAGTACCTGGAGTCATGCTTGCATAATTTTTATCTATATATCCTGAGAGAAATTATGCTTGAGGAGCAAAATTATGTTATCAAGTTGATGTTCACTGATTCTATTTAGAGTATTGACCATAAGGAAAAAATCCAAAATGTTCCTGAATAGATCTTGAATACCTCCGTACACAGTTGTTTTGTTTTTAGATGGTCCTTTAATTCTTTTACCCTTCCAATAAAACATTCATCTATGAATAATTCTCTAAAATTGATCAAAGCAGGAATTTCAAGGAAATCCACAGTTACTTTCTATGAGGAATGCAGAAATATCTTGAGTTTGACAGAGGAAATCAACCATTAATAACACACTGTTTAGGACGTATTGATTTATTTATTTAATTTTGACAAAAAAAGATACGAAATTGATAAGTGGTCTAAATCATAGGAGTGCCATGTAGTCTTATTCTTAGGTCACTTTTTCATCATACTTTGGTAATGAACTTTAGGGTTGCTATGGGTCAGAATCGACTCAACAGCTATGTGATCTGACCATAGAAGAGAAACCTAACATTCCAGTTTGAAAATAAATTAAAACAAATCAAATTCTCATGGTTATTAAAATAATTGGAAGAACTAAAATTGCACATTCTTTGTAATCTTAATTAGAATACCCTATAGATACAGCTTTTGTTTTATGATACATCTAATATGATAATTAGATAGTTATTGCTGCGAGAGGGATGTGAAGCATTAGGAAAAATGAATGGTACTGACAAAATAATTACCTAGTGTGTTGAAAAAAATCTTCAAAACTAATGATTTTTTTAGAACAATAAAACTCTCATTTTATTTGTGCTACCAAGAAAAGAACCATAGACCACAACAAAAAGTTTTGTGAAATGAGCTCTTTGTAAATCAAAAGTGGTTTTGTTTTTGTTGTTGATTTTTAACAGTGCTTTAACTTAAAGAATTAAAATAACTTCACTGGAGAGCTCTTAAACCTATTTCAGTTCTTTATCCCTTATTAAAGAAAAATCTAGACAAAAATTTTACATCTTTGTGACTGTCATTGATATTGGGTCAAAATGTAGTCATTAGCTACATTCATCATCTATTTCTTAAGTAATCATTTCTTTCTATTAATGTCCTTTTTAAAATGTGTTTGAACATATAATGAAAAATTATATTTAAGTTTCAAAGATCACTAAATGCAATTTTCAGCTTGTTTTTGTTTTATTTTTATAAAAGACTACTCTTTATCTTCTGTTTCTTTTTTAAAATTTATTTTATTTTTTTATGTTTGGACTGTAATTTAAAGTCAATGACTTTGTAGAAAGTTGGTATACTGTATCATTGTGTAACAAATCCAGGCTAGGGGTTCTAGATCCTAAGAGACTCATCAGGGCTTGGGACGTAAGGACTCAGACTGACATTGGCTTTGTCATCCTAAAGCTGAAGCTGTGAAGGTCATCTTAGTTATCTCCATGCCAGTCAGCTAGAAGGGAAAAACAGACTGGAGGAGAGTTTAGAGGAGGTTCTAAGAGACCAGTCCTGAAAGTGGAAAACATCATTTCCGCTTAGGGTGATAATTCATCTTAGTTTATCTGGAATTCCCTTGATTTTAGTTCTGAAAGTCCTGCATCCTGTGAACCTCCACAGTCCCAGACAAACAAAGACAAATTGGTCATCCTATTTTCACTCAGATTCTACTATATAGAACTTATGTAAATGCACGCACACATACAATGCTCATAATGCACCCAAGAAAATAATGAGTGAGGAGGTTGTGAGGTTGGTAAAAAAAAAAATGTATAACACATGTTATTTGCATAAAAATACAGTATTCCCATGGCCACACCTAAATTAAAAAAAAGCTTAGACACAACCTAGCTCTGTGGTCAAGAGGAAGAGGAAAAGAGCAGATACAGTGGACTTCTGGTGATATCCTCCGCAAAGGGCTTTACTTTAATAATCTTGAATCCAAAACTCCTAGCTTGGTAGTTGGCGTAGTATAGGAACTAAATAAATCTTGATGAAATGAAATTAATTGCACAGATATTTCACTGTTACTTTAAATTTCCAAAACAAACTGAACAGATATATTACTTTCTGTATGAAGATCTAGTAAAAGCTTTTGTTCAGTAAAAATACTTCTCTAATATAATGAGTTTGCACTAATAATGTCAGCTTTCTGTCCTAATGCTCATTCCTTTCAGACTCAATTAATCAGCTAGCCTTGTTTTTAACAAAGTAAGAGAACATATTTCCTTTAAATGGACTATTAAAAATTATATTTAATTACCTCCACCATTTTTGACCCTGGAAGCTCACCCATCTTTAGCTGAATGTATAAGACTTAATTGGCAGAAAGCTCTAGGAGAAAGAACAAGGATTCAGGTGAAGTACATGTTATCTCTTAGCAGCTGGATGGTTTTAAGCATAACGTTTAAACTGCCTGGGACTCAGTTTCATTATCTGTCAGACTGAAATATTAATATATATCCTATCTGTATCATAATGTTATGTTGAGTATAAAATGAGACAATGCAAACAGAAGTTATGAATGGTGGAGAGTTATGAGAGCATTATCTCTCTTTAACTGTTATATCTACTTATTGGGCTGTATAAATCACCCTGCTTGCATTTCGGAACCATAACGGAATGCAAATTTTGGAAATCTCTGCATTTTTTAGCATTCCCTAATGATTACAGGTAAAAATAAATGAATGCTTCATCACAATGTTGGGAATTTTCTACTTTCCTAAGAAGACCTTTTAGAATGAAGAGATTTTTTTTTTTTTTTTCCAAACTTGGAAAAAAATACTGCTTTTCTGCATATGGGCACAGAATGTTAAGTTGTAATGTTTTAAGAGTTTTCTCCCACACATAGTACATACTTAAAAATTATAGGATGGTGATCCATTTGAGAGAAAATCTTCAAAGTGATAAATTTGTCCATGTAATATAAAATAATCTGCTCCAATATATAAAGTATTCAGATAAATAGACATGTGGATATATGATTTATCATGATAATTTAAACCAAATAATGAATTTTAGTCAATACAGAAGGTAGACCATTTTAATGTTTCTGTACCTTTACATCTGCACTGACCAGAACCACTTAAGAGTCATTGCTATAATACAGGGAAGATTAAAGCAGCAGCTAGCAGAAGGCTGATAGGGAAGGCAGGATAGACTTATAGCCGTGTTTTTTAAACTATGTTTCTTGGATAAATTGGGATGCCTCAGTTGCAAAGCGTGGGGGTGAAAGGAGAAACAAACCAGCTGGATTAAAATCATACCACTCTATCACAGCAGTACTGCCTTTATCTGATCTATATATCCAAAGTATAAAGAGATCTTACTCATTTAAGGGTGTTTGACCACCACAGCGTTTTAGAAACATGTTTTTAAATTTTACTTTATATGAATTAAACGAGTCTTAGTGCTGCAGTGGATAAAGTGATTGACTGCTAACCACAAGGTCGGCGGTTCGAAATCACCAGCCGCTCCACAGGAGAAAGATGTGGCAGTCTTCTTCCATATACATTTACAGCCTTGGGAACACTACGGGGTCACTATAAGTCAGAATCAACTCGACAACAGTAAGTAGGTTATAGGAATTAAACGTATATTTTTATAGGGATGTTCAACATACCACAAAAAGTTGGCCAAGTGTCAAGTGTCCCAGAAAGAGGGTATGATTAAATACATGCAGTACTAAGGTAGACTAAATTACTCTTGCTCCTTTTATATAGTAAAGAAGTGTTTGAGAATTGTTCTGAAATAAAAAAATGAAGAGGGTAGACAGAATACAAAAAATTGTGAATAAAGTTCATAGAGTTAAGCATGTGATCAACTGAAGCTGATGGGAGGAGAGCCCTGAAGAAGTACACAAATCTGAATGAAGCCATTGCTTGGATCTGCCATGACACTTCCATGGTAACTACCACCTAGAGGTGAAGAGTCTGCGTGTCAGAGGTGCTAGATGGTTGGAAGTATCACTGGACAGAGTAAGAAATGAAAGTGCTTGCACGGTAGAATAAATTACGTTTTCAAGTTTATTAGTTGAGCTAAATATTATCAGTAGCTATAACTGATAGTATACTCACTGTGTTAGACACCTTCTTAAGAACTTAAATTGAGGATCTCATTCAGGTATTTCAACAATTATTATTTCCATGATACTGAAAAGAAGAGTGAGTTGTACAGACTGTAGGTAATTGCCCGAAGTCAAACAAATGGTATATGGTAGAGTTAGGATTTGGACTTAATATCCCTGGGTGGGGCAAACAGTTTGCACTTGACTACTGATTTAAATGTTGGCAATTCAAAACTACCCAGCGGTGCCAGAGAAGACAGGCTTGGCAATTTGCTTCTGTAAAGATCACAGCCACAAAAACACTATGAAGCAGTTCTCTGGAACATGTGGAGTCACCATGAGTTGGAATCATTTCGATGACAACAGTGTTTTTATTTATTGGCCAAAGTGAATTTTCAATATACTTTTAAAAAGTGCAATGATTATTTTCTTTATATGACTTTTCCATAACTGAAATATATGTTTCTATAGTTGTAAGAAATTATATTGGACCAAACTTGTCATTCTTGATCCATCTTATTAATTATTTGAAAGCAGCATAAGTACAGTGTTTGTCTTTTGACAGAATTGATTGAAACCACACATCTATCTTTTACTCTATTCTTATACATAATATAATGACAATAGAATCTACTGCACAGGATGGTTTAAGATGTAGAAAATATAACATATAAAAGAACTTACTAGAGGAGCTGCTGTCTAGTAGGAACTCTGTAAATGTTTGTCCCCATTGATTTCTAGATCATTTCATATTCACAATGTCCTTTGGCATATGTATGAACAAAAGTTTCTTGGAATTTATTTAGAACTATTGTTTGTTCTTAAAAAACCTGAAAATAGTACACACTAAGGTTATTCCTAGCTGTCTCCTGTTAGATGAGATTTTTCATTTCAATTATATGAAGGTTGTAGAATCTTTGTTCTATAATGGAACACTATTTTAAAATATTAAAATTTCTTTTTGTCTCTGAAATGTTCCAATAGCCTATCTTTTTCTCATTTAGGTGAGAGAAGAGTGTGTTCTATGTTCCTCACTTTCAAAGTATGGTTGTTACAAAGAAATGCAGAGAAAACATAGATGGTAATGTTGGATTTTGGCCTTCAAAAGGCCTAAACAAAAGGCAAGGTTTTTGGAAATCAGTTTTTGGAAATCAGTTTCTATAAGGTAAAAGCAGAGGGTAAGAATCAGACCCAGGTAGATGCTGATGAAGTTTCCTGATAAGAAATTCTGGAAACATCTTATTACCCCCAATGAGATCAAAACCCTAAAGGAATGATATAATTCTCAAATAAATTTTAGAATCTACAACAGAGAAAACCTGATCCTCTGAGGAAATCAGAAAGATTCTCATGGTGAGATTCAGCATGGTAGGATTCTCTCATGTCCTACAATGATTTAACAGCAATTGACTAGATATCGTATTAGCATTGTCTATTGACTTAGAGAGGGCCTGAAGCAAGCCTTCTGAATTTACTGCAGACCCAGAGTTATGCAAGGGTGCTCTAGAATTCTCCAGTTCTCTCAAAGAAGCACAAAGACATTTAGAGAGTTTCTACAGATCTGAAGAGTCTTGTGTTCAGGATAAGGAGGACACTGAGTGACATGGAGCGCTCTTGACCATATGGGAATGAGGACACTTTGAGGGAGTCAGAGGATACATGCTGCTGGGAGAGTGGCCTGCCTTTATGATTCCCATCCAGGCCACCAAAGCTGAGGTCTTGGGTTCTCTGATAAAGAAGCTGGGAATTCGGTCTCTCTCTCTCTTTCCCATTTCCCTCTCCACAGTAACTTTCTGTCTCTATGACTACCTATGACTACTTAATTGTACTAAAGTAATTAATCTATAAT
Source organism: Trichechus manatus latirostris (assembly GCF_000243295.1). NCBI lineage: Eukaryota > Metazoa > Chordata > Mammalia > Sirenia > Trichechidae > Trichechus > Trichechus manatus. Next base: position 8,874,043 of record NW_004443948.1, on the reverse strand, counting down.
TAATCTTATAGTTACTGGAGGAAGAAATGTTCTTTCTGGCCAGGCAACCATGGTCACAGTACTGCTATGCTGTTTGAATTTAAATAAAGATTGGCAACAGAATGGTCAGGCCAGGTACAGCTGAACAAAGCCCCCTTCCTCTTACTCCTTTTCCATGTTCTCATGTACTCTGAGTTATAAAACCCTAGACCCTTCTCCGTGGGAACTTTCACCTGCAACATAAACTTGGAGCCTTCCGTGCACAGAAGAGACTCCGTGTGTCAACTCACCCTGCGGCAGGGGTCTGAGAAAGGCCCACCTCGGGACAAACTTTATTCATCTATGTCCTAACTACCCTGTAAGTAAATAAAAGCTTGTAAAACACTACTGGGTAACGTCAATTACTTACTGAGAACTACAACCCTTACAAGCCCATTTTCCATCATGGCTCATCACACACGCCATTAACTATGAACCAGTGCAATAGAAGAGTGGAAGAGCAAGGAGAAGGGCACCCAGAAAACACCTCAACACATCCCAATCTTTGTTATAAGTTTGAGGAAATAGACAGAATGTTATATATATATATATATGTATATATATATATATAGTATATAACAACCTGAGTTCTTTGAGAGAAATCTAATTTGACCAATTTTACAATTAACTAAACTTATGCTTTTGCCACAAAAAAGAAAAGAGGCTTGGAATAGGACATATGCTTAGTGTAAAAAAAAAAAGAAAGAAAGAAAGAAAAAGGAAGACATCTACACTCTCTCCCCTCCCCTGCAAACCCATTTGTGGGTAATGCAATTTACATCCCCATATTCACTTGAGTATTCATATTTCTACCATCTTACTTAATAAACTCTCATCATTAGAATGCAGTAGTTGAGACCATAGTGGAGCCAGACTAGTTAGTTTTAAATCCTTACTTGACCACTTATTAGCTGTGTGAACTCAGACAGAGATACATGTCTTTTCTGTGGCTCAATGTATTTATCCATAAAATGGAGATACTTAGAATGCGTATCTCATAAGTTTATTATGAAAAGTAAATGGGATGATATGTGAAGGGCTTAGAAAGTATCCAATACCTAGTAAATGCTAAGTAAGTTTCACTATTACTATTCTTTTTTGATTACCATCACTATCATCAGTATTGAAAAGCAAAGATGTCACCTTGAAGACTAAGGTGTGCCTGACCCAAGCCATGGTATTTTCAATAGCCTCATATACATGTGAAAGCTGGACTATGAATAAGGAAGATGGAAGAAGAATTGATGCCTTTGAATAGTGATGTTGGTGAAGAATATTGAATATACCATGGACTGCCAAAAGAACAAACACATCTGTCTTGGAAGAAGTTCAACCAGAATGCTCCTTAGAAGCAAGATTGGGAAGACTATGTCTCACATACTTTGGACATGTATCAGGAGGGACCATTCCCTGGAGAAGGACTCCATACTTGGTAAAGTGGAAGGTCATTGAAAAAGAGGAAGACCCTAAACGAGATGGATTGACACCTGGCTGCAACAATGGGTTTAAGCATAACAGCAATTGTGAAGATGGCACAGGAACCATTAGTGTTTCGTTCGGTTGTACGTAGGGTCACTATGAATCAGACAGGACTTGACAGCACTTACCAACAACAACAACATCGTCAGTAATCATTGATAGTTATGACACTGGTTCAAAGGAGAGAATTCTTTATATAGAGAAGAAAAATATTTTGTAGTACAGGCAGTCCCCAGGTTACGAACGACATCTGTTTCTAAGTGTGTCTTTAAGTCGAATTTGTAGGTAACTCGGAACAGGTGCACACAGTCTTCATTTAGCCTTACTTTAGTGCAAGAAAAGGCTTGAAGCCTTTTCAGTGATTTAAAACCTGAATGTACAGCAAGTAAAGGTGATTGTGATGAAGAATTTGTTATGAGTAGGGTTTGGTTCAGTAGTTTCAAAGTGAGGGCAAAGTTATATAACATTAAAGGGCGAGTATGAGTTGTCCGTAAGTTGGATGCTCATAATTTGTTATCCTTGTGTATTTGGAACAAATCTCCAGGGTGATTCTGAAATTCAGCCTTTCCCCTTCATTCAGTTATTTATTTCACCAACCACTTAAATACATTTATTAAGCATCTATTATATGTCAGATAGTGCTCTAGTAGTGATGAAAAATAAATTCTGTAGTCCTGGGAAGTTTACATTCTACTTGTAGGTGCAAATAGTGAAATGATAAATGTAATCAATTTCAGGTGGTAATAATTAGGGTAAGGTATCAACTGAAATAACTTCAGTTTAAGCTTGAACTTTGTTTTTGTTGTCATTGAGTCAATGCCAACTCATCATGAGCCCCTGTGCGTCAGAGTAGAACTATGGTTCTAGGGAGTCTCAAAGTCAAACTCTATTTGTACTTAGCACAAGATGTTTCTTGTAGTTGCTTTCCCAACTCTTTTAATTTGACCTCAGATGCAATGGAAATACAAATGCAATAACTTTATGTTGGAAACAGTGTAACAGAAAAATGAACTTCCTAAATTAATGCTTGATTACTGCACTGCTTATAGTCTGATTGGAAGGAATTGCAATTTTAATTTTACTATATTGCAGAAAAACATTAAAAATGTGCTTATGCAATGGGATTTGTTTCCTTAACTGATATGGGCAAAACACATTATACAGTATAATATAACCTCCAAAGTTGGATAGTACATAACCACAGTACACAAAATTAAAGTGTGGTCTTGATTTAATATTATGTCAGAGAAAGAATAGTTTTTCATTTACTTTTTAGTAAAATAGTTACCATTCTAATTGCTCAAATGAAACAGCCAATAACAGCATTAAGAAAAGACAGAGAATATTGGATATACTTGTATGCTGTTGTCATGGTTAGCTGCTGTTGATTTGGCTTCCAAATCATGGTGACCCCATGCACACCAGATGGAAAGCTGCCTGGCCCTGGCCATCCCCATGATGGGTTGCAGATTGGACAGTTGTGATCCATAGGAGTTTCATTGCTGATTTTCAGAGGCAGATCACCTGACCGTTCCTCCCAGTCTACCTTAGTCTGGAAGCTTCACTGAAACCTGTTCAGCATCATAGAAAAGTGCAATCTACCACTAATACATGGGTGGTGGCTGTGCAAGAGGTGTACTGGCCAGAAATCTAACCTGAGTCTCCTGCATGAGGGGTGAGAATTCTACTACATATATACTTATGTATATGCTGGATTCCCTGGGTGGTACAAATAGTTAACACAGTTGCTTCTACCCAAAACGTTGAAGGTTACTTATGAATCTAGGAAAATTGGGAGTCTTCAAAAATGAAATGGAATACATAAAGATTGATCTCATAGGTATTAGTGAGTTAAAAAGGACTCCTATTGACCATTTTAAATCAGAAAATCATATGATCTACTATGCTGGGAATGACAAACTGAAGAAGAATGGTATCATACTCATCTTAAAAAAGAATACATCAAGATCTATCCTGAAGTACAACTCTATCAGTGACAGGATAATATTCATACACCTACAAGGAAGACCAGTTAATACAACTATTTTTCAAATTTATGCACCAACCACTAAGGCCAAAGATGAAGAAATTGAAGGTTTACACTAACTTCTGTGGGCTGAAATTGATCAAACATGCAGTCAAGATGCATTGGTAGTTACTGGTGATTGGAACAAGAAAGTTGGGAGCAAAGAAGGATCAGTAGCTGAGAAACATGGCCTTGGTGATAGAAATAATGATGGAGATCTCATGATAGAATTTTGCAAGAACAATGACTTGTTGATTGCGAATACCTTTTCTCAACAACATAAATGGCAACTTTACTCACAGACCTTGCCAGATGGAATACGCAGGAATCAAATTGACTGCATCTATGGAAAGAGATGATGGAGAAGCTGAATATCATCAGTCAGAACATGTCCAGGGACTGACTACAGAACAGACCATCAATTGCTCACATGCAAGTTAATGCTAAAGTTGAAGAAAACAAGAACAAGTCCATGAGAGCCAAAGTACTACCTGGAATATATGCCACTTGAATTTAAAGACCATCTCAAGAATAGATTTGAAGCATTGAATATTAATAACTGAAGATCAGATGACTTGTGGGATGACATGAAGGACATCATACATGAAGAAAGCAAAAGGAAATTAAAAAGACAACAAAGAAAGAAAAGACCAAAATGATGTCAGAAGTGACTCGGAAACTTGCTCTTAAAAGCAGACTAGCTAAAGTGAAAGGAAGAAATAATGAGGTAAAAGAGCTGAACAGAAGATTTCAAAGAGTAATTCAAGAAGACAAAGTAAAGTATTGTAATGAAATGTGAAAAGACCTGGAGTTAGAAAATGGAATGAGAAGAACAAGCTCAGCATTTCTCAAGCTGAAAGAACTGAAGAAAAAATTTAATCCTCAAATTTCAATATTGAAGGATTCCATTGGCAAAAAACTGAATGATGAAGGAAGCATCAAAAAAAGATGGAAACAATACAGAGTCAATGTACCAAAAATAACTGGTCAACGTTCAATCATTTCAGGAGGTAATATCTGATCAAGAACCAATAGTATTGAAGGAAGAAGTCCAAGCTGCACTGAAGGCATTGGTTAAAAACAAGGGCTCCAGGAATTGACAGAATACCAACTGAGATGTTTTAACAAACAGATGCAACACCGGAAGCACTTACTCATCTTTGCCCAGAAATTTGGAAGATAGTTAACTGATAAACTGACTGATAGAGATCCATATTTATGCCTATTTCCAAGAAAGATGATCCAAGCAAATGTGGAAATTATCAAACAATATCACTAATATCAGACGCAAGTACAATTTTGCTGAAGATTATTCAAAAGTGGTTGCGGCAGTATATACATCGACAGGGAAGTGCCAGAAGTTCAAGCTGTGTTCAGAAAAGGATGTAGAACAAGGGAAATTGTTGTGATGTCAGATGGATCTTGGTTGAAAGCAAAGAATACCAGAAATATGTTTACCTGTTTTTTATTGACTATGCAAAGGCATTCAACTGTGTGGATCATAACAAACTACCGATTACATTGCAAAGAATGGGAAATCCACAACATTTAATTGTGCACATGAGGAACCTGTACACAGATCAAGAAGCAGTCATTCGAACAGAACAAGGGGATACTTTGTGGCTTAGAATTAGGAAAGGTGTGCATCAGGATTATATCCTTTCACCAGTCTTATTCAATCTGTATGCTGAGCAAATAATACAAGAAGTTGGATTACATGAAGTAGAGCATGGCATCAGGATTGGAGGAAGACTCATTAACAACCTGTGATATGCAGATGACACAACTTTGATTGCTGAAAGCCAAGAGTACTTGAAGTATTTACTGATGAAGATCAAAGACTACAGCCCTTAGTATGGATTACACCTCAACATAAAGAAAACAAAGAATATTCACAACTGGACCAACAAGCCACATCATGAAAAACAGAGAAAAGATTGAAGCTGTCCAAGATTTCATTTTACTTGAATCCACAATCAACACCAATAGAAACAGCAGTCAGGAAATCAATGTATTGCATTGGGAAAATCTGATGGAAAAGACCTCTTTAAAGTGTTAAAAAGCAAAGATGTTACTTTTAGGACTGAGGTGCTCCTGATCAAAGCCATAGTGTTTTCAATCACCTCATATGCATACGAAAGCTGGTCAATAAACAAGGAAGGTAGAAGAGCTGACACCTTTGAACTGAGATGTTGGCAAAGAATATTGAATATACCATGGACTGCCAGAACTACTAACAAATCTCTCTTCAAAGAAGTACAACCAGAATGCTCCTTAGAAGCACAGATGGTGAGACTTCATCTTATGTACTTTGGACATGTTATTAGGAAGGAGCAATTCCTGGAGAAGGACATCATGCTTGGTAAAGCAGAGGGTCAGCGAAAAACACGGCCCTCAAGGAGATGGATTGACACAGTGTCTGCAACAATGGGCTCAAAGGTAGCAACCATTGTGAGGATGGCATAGGACCAGGTAGTGTTTCTTTCTGTTGCACATGAAGTCACTATGATTCAAAACCAATGCGATGGCACCTAGCAACCACAACAACATATGTTATATAATGTTCTATATATGTTATTTACAGACTATATTCAATCTACTTATTCACCATCTTTTAGAGCTATTCATTCGCTTAGAGGACAGGAAAGAGAGTGGGGGCATCTGGAAGATTGTGTAGGAAATTTCAGATTCTAAGAGCCAGTCACGCATCTCTTCCCCACATTTCATTGTGTGTGTATGTGGATAGATAGATAGATAGATAGACAGACAGATGGATAGATAGATAATTAGGTAGATAGACAATTATATAACATTTTTAAAACCATTTTTATTGTTAGGTTATTATAAAAAACAAAAATCCTAAAATCAGTTTTTAAAAGTATATAAAACCAATATTCTCCTTTTAGGGGTACCTATCTTAGTGACTGAAATGACTGACCTAGGCAAAATTCTTCAGTATTTCTAAAGTATGTATCTCACTTAAACTTTCATCTGGGTCATATGAATGGTACATTTATTCATTTGGAAATTTAGGGAATGTTTATTTCATAACAATGACTTGTTCTAGGCATTAGGGATATATAGTGGAACAATATAAAATACTTGGACTCAAGGAAATAAAGTCCACAGGTACATACAATTTATCCAGCATAAATTAGGGGGAAGAAGAAGCTGGACATCGTATCAATGTCTTGGATTTTGTTTGGATGCAGCAGCAGTCACTAATAGTGTGACACTGAGTTAGCTATTTGACCTTCCGAGTTCACAAATTCTTCACAGAGAAATGGAAAATTATACTAGAGATCATCTATCTGGAAGATCCTGTCTATATGTAAAGTTCTTCAATTTTATCCTTGAATAAAAATATACAAAAGTGTCTCAGTTTATAGAACAATTTTAACAAAGGTTGTTTTTTCTGACTTTTTTTTTTGCCACTAAATGAATCATACAGATTAATAATGTGTTTTTCATTTTTCCAAGCTAAATATTCTTTTATGACTCACTAAAGGCCTATCAAATTTCCTATCTGATAGTTCCAATATATGTGCACCGTTCTGATAATTGCTTTGTCTCACTTTAGTGTTTTTTTCTACCTTGCTTCTTGTGTGCTTTGTCAATTTTTTTGTTGAAAGCTGGGTATCTTTAGCAGGACAGTCAAGACTGACGTTAAGTAGTATTTTGCTTGAGAATGGGCATACATTGTCATTTGAGGGTGAGGGAGGGTGGTTTGAGTCATCTAGTTAGTTGTTGAGCTGATTTGAGATTTCTTTTTGATATGGTTGCTCTCAGTGTACCACAGATTTCAAATTACTTTAGTGTTATCTTATATTTGGAGTGGGGCTGGTATACCAGTGGGTTTTCTCAATGTTTGCTTGTCTCTCACTTTTAGATCTTTCTTTATACTGTACCTCAGAGAGAATCTCTTCATGCTCTTGCCTGTCTCCCAACAGTAGACTACTATTTCTTGTCATTTAATACTTTTTAGCCTGGTAATGGATGACAAAGGGGTATCCTCTGTTGCCCTGATTAAATTTCAGTCTTAGGCCGGCATTGTACCCCTAAGTCTTTGTGGTGGGGTCTCCATTGATCCTGGTCCTCCACCAGCTGGGATGGAAACTTCCTTGGTAGATAGTTCTATGGTTCAAAGCCAGATTCTAAAGCTATATGAATACAAATGAAATACAATGGGATTATGTATTCTGTTTTGGGGCCTATCCCTTCCACTTAACGATTAAAGGAAATTGAATGAGATGCAAATTTCATGTGTATATTATATTTCATTTTATTATATTTAAAAGATGTCCATGACCTCCCATTGTCAGTAGGTTCCAAGTAGCGCAATTAGTAAATATATACAGATAAAACAAAAATACGATATTGTTACTCAGTTTCCAGTCACCATCACTGAAATAAGTCTTAGCTGACCAGGGACACATAAGAACAACAACTGAAAAGAAAAATGAACACATATTTTTAAAACCTTTCCATTACAGTAAAAAAGCAGCTACACAGCTGTTCATTAAAAATCATATACATCATATGGATAAGTTGAGATTTTGTATGTAAGGACTGAAATACTTATTAGTCATTCGGTAGTATTTTATATAAGGAGATGTTTTGATTAATGATTGTGATTAGTGGCATCTACCTTGGAATTTATTTGAATGTAGAGACAGATGACACAACAAACATATTCACCAATGAATATTAATACAGGATTTTTAGTACTCACAACAAGGGGGAGGGCAGTGGCTTTGGTCTTTTATTGTGGTTAGAAGTGGAGAAGGAGTACAATTCCTGTGTGGGCTAGATGATGTGATATGTGAAACTTCTGCCAGCGTGCAGAGGCTGAGGCCATGTGGGAGGTTTTTTATGAGTCACGACGGTGGTGAGGTGAGAGTGTTTAAACTGTGTTCACATGTATGTACATGTACATACACATACATGTTATATCTCTAAATCCCAAGCAATTATGAGACTGCTAGGATGAAAACTCTGCTATGCCATCTATTTGGGTTGCACACACAAGGACACTTTCCAAAGTGTTAGCAATTGAAAGCTGCTATTATTCTTATATGGAGCCCTGGTGGGGCAGTGGTTAAGAACTTGGCTGCTAACCAAAAGGTTGGTAGTTTGAATCCACTAGCCACTCCTTGGAAACCCTGTGGGGCAGTTCTACTCTGTCCTATAGGGTCGCTAAGAGCCAGAATCGACCCGACGGCAATGGGTTTGGTTTTTTTGGTTTTATTATTATTTACAGAAGGTAAACAGTAAACAACAGAAACAGATTTGAGGTGAACTGGTCCCCTCTACCCCCACAAGTACCCCACTTAGTATCGTAGACAAAGAATCCACTTACATTGAAAAGGGGACCTGCTCATCCTTCCCAAATTACCCATGACAATTTCTGTGTTACTGGGTGGGCACATGGTGGATCAGGGGTCGGCAGGTGCCTCTCTCTCTCAGCAGGTGCATCGTCAGCTCAGCTCGGGTGCACTGTGGCTGTGTTCTTCTTCTCTCTCTCTCTCTGTGTGTCTTTTCTTGGCTGGGTCTTCTCCTGTGCTTACTGGTCCAGCTCTCAACCAGCAACTGTGGGACAACCCTGGCCAGTGTCAGGGTTAGGCTAGCTTTAGAACAGCTCTCCAGGCAAAACCATTTTAGGGGCATCCCCTGTACAGTGTATGCCCAAACCTCTGTGGGCAACTTCTCAACCCTCAGAATAGGTCTCCTCTTGGCTGCCTCAGGTTATAGGTCTCAGCACAGCTGGGCCATCTGCCTCTACCAAAGGCAGGCCAGTTTGGCTCCCATGCTGTCATTTGCTCTGGTCAGGCATCCACCTTCACAGGCCTGGACTGTGGTTGCTTACCTATAAAGGGGTGCCCAGCTCCACTGGCAGCCTCTGCTCAGAGGTGCCCAGTTCCCCTCTGTGTGCCGATTAGCCCACCACCACTGTCTGCCGGTGTCATGGTTCCTGCAGATTGTACTGCTGCTGCCATTTCTCTGCTGCTAAGCTCTGCTGTGCTTGCCACCATTTCTCTTGGTTGTCAGCATTATCAGCTCAGTGTTATAGCTTTTATTTGGGTCTAGGTGGTTCTCAGCACAGGAAACCCAGGTCCAAAGAACGTGCCCCTCTCCTGGCTCTTGTTGATCACAAAACTCCCCTAAAATCTTCTGTGATATTGACCACTTATATAGGAAAACTCCTGACTAGGTGTGGCCTTTCGAGGTGTGGCTTTTGTAAACTGACTGATCCCTTAGTTGACTCATAAACCAGCAAACCCTATTGGGTGGATTGCAATCCATTTATGTGGATAACATTTCCACCAATCCTTGCAAGCCGCTTATGCGGATAGTAAACAGATCAATCCTTTGGTAGATTGCAGGCCCAACCAATCATTTTGGGAGAATTGCAATCCCAGCGCGAGAAAGGCCACATAAGAGAAACCCATTGTACCACATTCTTATAAGCAGGGATGAAACCAGGAAGCCAGTCAAAGGTCAAACATCAAAGATGAGGTTATTATTTCTTCATACCAGAAATCAGTCTAATTTTAAAGGAGATATATAATACTTAATCAGTGTAATATCCTGAACAGTGCTGAAACATGAACGATTTATAAGTACTAAAGAGTAATGGATGAAAAGAGATTTGTTACATAAAAATATTGCAAATAAAATGTCAGGAATACTAATATTTTGAGTCAATGAACTAAAATGAATAGTTTTTGTGTTTCAAACTATTTTGCATTTTTAAGAATTCAAGACTGTTCAATTTACAAAATGGTTGTTTATTTCTTTTTCTTTACTTTATCATTTGAAATTAAATTAGAAATCTCTAGCACCTCTCAAATAATAAGAAATAAAATAAAATAAAATAATATATATCTTTACAGATATGTAATTTTTTAATAAAATTTTCTTTAGGTATCTAGTGAAGGATTAGGCAAGCTGCAGCCTGTGGGCCAAATCTGGTCTGCCTCCTCTTTTTGTAAATAAACTTTTATTACAACATAGCAATGCCCATTTTTTTAGTATTGTCCCTGATTGTTTTTATATTAAGATAGTAAAGTCAAATAGTTAAGAAAGAGAACTTATGGTTTACAAAATTTAAAATATTTGAGATCCAGTCCTTTATAGAAATAGTTTGCCAACTCCTGATCTAGTTTTATTAATTTAACCTTTGCCATAAATTCATAATAAAATGACATATAAGAATCAGTGAAATCATCATGGCATAGAGCATTAGTGAACTCAAAATTTTCTAAAGTTGTAAAAATGTAAAATTTTGTAATCTCATCTTAGGATGCTATTAGGTATGGGTGAATTATGCTAGTAAAATATATCTTTATTGTTTTAAAAAAAACTATTCGGAATCACATCACAACTGAAATTTATTTTATATGAATATGTTAACTACCTCACGATAGTACTTAGCAGACTTGTCCTATATCCAGATCAAGAAAAAATTGAGTGCATCAGCATCAATAGTTATGAGAGCAACAAAAGAGTTTCTACCACCTAAGAGCAAATGTTCGAGAGAACCTATATTTTTGATAGTCATGGATGTTTTGGCAGCTATTTGTTCTTTAATTTCATATTTGTCCCAGTGAGCCTGGTCTGCTGTTGTCTGTTCTACAGAATAGCATGCCTTGGGAAATCAGAGTCAGGAAAACTGCAAGCAGTAGTAGCATTATCTAAGATTAACCTGGAAAAACCTATATATCAGGTAACATATAAAACCAAAATCGTTGTCGTCGAGCTGACTCCGGCTCATAGCCTTATGTGTTTAGAGAAGAACTGCTCCATAGGGTTTTCAAGGTTGTGACCTTCTGGAAGCAGATTTACAGGCCTTTCTTCTGAGGTGCCTCTGCGAGGGCTCGAGCCACTAACCTTTCATTAGTAGTTGAGTACTTAACCATTTTTACCATCCACGGGCTCCAGGTAATATATAACTTCCTCCATATCAGAACTTTCATATCACCTTAACCCTAATTGCTGTCAATGTTTCCCAGAAATTCTCTCTCTGCATCCTTCAATCTCTCTCTCTCTCTCCTATATTGTAATTTTTGTATATTTTCAACTTACAATTGTGTATCTATACAGTAATTTTTATATTTACTTACTATATAAGCTCCCATAAAGCAGGTGCTGTGCCTCTTCAGCTCATCCTTTTCTCCTTAGCACTAAATTTGACGGTCTAAATATTTTGCTTGTTTAATAAAAGAAATAATACACAATAATGATTCATAATATGAAAAAGGAGTATAAAATATTCCATATAGTTGAATGTATAGCCCCCTATGAAAACACAGATGATGAAATCTGAAAAGGACTACTTCAGAGGCAAACATATCAGATAGTGAGAGGGACAGGTGTTCATCAGAGTTACTGAAAGAAGGAGGTAATTTGAGAAGACACCCCATTCTGATTTCCCATGTACATGGATTGGTGTATAGACGAGGATATTTGTCTTACCTCTTTCTGGAAGTTGTTCAAACATTGTAAATTATCTCCCTATCCCTCACTTCAAATTGAGTGTTGCTTAAGATCATAAATCTTTTTTTGTTTTGTTTATTTTAGCTTTTTTAAAGAAATATGAGCTTTCAGTTTTTTAGTCTATTATTCTAATAAACTTAAGTGAAGGCCAAGGAATCATCTGGGTAGTTCCATCTAGGTAGTTTTTCAAGCTGAATCATTCGGGTCAAATACAAAACGTTTTTCAATTGTGCAGTATTTTTCTTCCCCGATTGAATTTCCTCATCATTCCACTTCACATTGCCTATGTAAATTAAGCTGTCTGGTGCAAACCGCGGTTCCCCCTCATCTATCTCCTCAGTAATAGCGTCAAAGTACTAAAAAGCTAAAATAGCTACAAAAGAACAATTAATTTGTGCAAAATCACAGAGGCGCCGTAGGTATTAAAAACACTACAATAAGGCTTTTATCAGTGAGCTAAACTGCACAGCATTAAGCTAAAAACTAATAGGGCTGAACATGCAGCACAATGATCTTGATGATAAAGGAATCTCAAGGACATGCAGAGAAACGGGGTGACATCATTTAGAAATGATGCAGTTATTTCAATAAGCATCTACATAAGCACATAGGAAAAAATGCTGATATGTCAGGAAAAGCAGGTTTAGACCAGTAAGTAAATTTACATCTATTTTTGGAGAAACTTAGTTTTTATGGAAATTGTCGTGGAACACTCTGATAATACACCCTGAGGTTGCCAAATACGTAGTTGATTGGTGGTTGGCTGACAATTTGATATTTAAAAACTCAAATCTCTGAACTGTAAACAAAGATAGCATAATATATCTAAAATTGCCTATAAGAATACCATTAAAACATAGTCAGGAACGTTGTCATCTCCCGTGTTGAAATAGCAATGGAAATAATTACTTTAATCATCAATTGTTTATTTAATGGCTGCTCTTAGCCCAAAACTGTGTTAGGTGCTATGAGCTGGAAAGGAAGTTAAGCTATTGCTGTAATTTCTAAGTAAACCCATTAAATGCTTCCAGAACTAGATAGAGAAGAGTGAATTTCTAATTGTGAAGTAAATACAGCAGATGCCGAAGAACCTAGAGCAAGGAAGGGTTTTGTATTGTAGAAACTGTAGAAAATAGATGGCTTTATTTCGGTTGGAACCAGCTACACCTAGGTTTAATTCCCAGGCTTTCCATTAACATACTGTGTGATTTTCTGCCAACTATTCTAAGTTTTCTCAACTGGAAATGGGATGAGTAAAACAGACTCACAGAGCTTTGATAAAGAGGAAATGAGGAAAATGTTTTAGCTGTGTAGCACATAGTAGGTTTTCAAGGAATAGCTGCTCAGTTTATTTTTAATAAAGATGTCCAGATAACAGCAACTATATGCCTACTGTGTTTACCAGAGTTCAATGGATTAAATATATTAGAGATAGAAGGTATTTTTTTTTTTTAAATAAGGGATGATCTAGTTCAATGCACTTAATTGACCAATGTGAGCATTAAGATTCAGCAGCAGACTCTGATTTTCCCTCTGAAAATGTGTACCAAGTACCGGGTGCCCCATAAAGTACCAGAAAGTGTTGAAATGCTTTTTGGAATATTAGGTCCTAGATTCCATCTAAGCATAAGAGAATATTAACCAGGCTGTTATTTCTGTCACTCCTTCTTATTTCAATGTCATACTTCAAGAAAATCTGATTTATTCATTGCCTAGATTTGCATGCTTTTATAATAATATGGTCACATGTCAATTAATCATCTGCACATAATGTAATGCACAACTTAATATAAATAATAACCCCCAAGTTTATGTAGGTTGATTTGCATAAAACATACTGGGAATTAGAAAGAGTGATTTCTTTAGGAGGATCTCTATGATATCAGAAAAGTATATTAACTGCCTCTCACTGTGATACCTGTATTATGCCAAACTAAACCTATTGCTGTCGAGTTGATTCTAACCCATAGCAACACTACAGGACAGAGTAGAACTGCCCTGTAGGGTTTCCAAGGAGAGGCAGGTGGATTTGAACTGCCGACCTTCTGTTTAGCAGCCTCAGCTCTTAACCACTGCACCACCAGGGCTCCAATTCAATGCAAATCATTAGAAACCTCAGTGGTACATATTATTAACAAAGCCTGTGATGTCTAAATAATTGGTAGATATTTCCAAACAATTGAAAATATGTATTTATATATATATAACAGTGGCCCTCTTTTTCACACATTATTCTAGGTATATAGTTTAAATTTTCCTCTCCAGTTTTTTTTTTTTTTTTTTTTTTTAAAGTTTAATCCTACTGAAAAGTTGAAAAAGCAGGGTAAGTGCAGCTTCATCCAGATTCACAAATTGTTAACAGTTTTCTTCTCTCTCTTTCTTCTTTTAATTTTTTTTTTTTTTTGGTGAACTGCTTGAAACCATTTTCAACATATGAAGACTTCACTTCCTAAATGCTTTAGCATTGAAATGATATTCTTCTTCATGTCCATAATATCTTTATCAAGCCCTGAACATTTTTAATTGTTAAAATAATATTATCTAACTAAAAAATCCTCAGAAATGGAATAGATTTTTTTTATTTCAAAACCCCAGGGCTGAGGGAGTGTCCAAAAAATGCTAATATTCCTAACTGTCTTTGTTTTTCAGATCCTAATTTTTAAGGGAATAATTTCTAATTAAGTATATTATTGGATTACAGATACACTGAAATTCATTTTCTTATTATCAACAGACAGACATTTAAAACATAGGTATCAATCATTTATTTAATATTAACTCTACGTTGCTTTAGGTATTTTCTAGACACTAAGGGGAATAAGAGATCTAACTCATTGTACCTGCTTCGAGCACAAACCTGCACATATCAGGCCTTGATGTGATAGAAATAAAAAAAGATGAAGGGTGATTCTGAGTGACTACAATAGTGTGTTTGATAAGGTGGTACATAGATATTTGTCCATTTGTAAAAGGACTGAAAGAGTTAGTTATGAAGGAATAAGGGCTGAAATCAATACTGTATTCTCTCTTCTCTGAAAACTCTGAGATTCAATGGCAAACAAAGAGGAGACTGTGAATGCTGATGCTAGGGGAAGGGTAGATCATTAAAAACTGCTCAGTCTGAGCAGATGGATTTTCAAAATCACTGTTACACTGATAACAGTTATGTATTAGTTGTATTATATTCTTCTGTGGCTGTCCTAGAATAGCTGGATATTATTACTTTGTGGGGGCTGATTTTAAATGGCATAATAAGTCTTTTCTTTTCATCCTCAGGCTTTGGTTTGAAGCATTGAAAAGGTGGAGGAAAATTGCATGCTATGATAATTGCCGGAAAAAGTATCAAAAAAGATTGTGTGCAGGGAAAACACATAATAGAGAAGCTGTAGGAAATAATGAATGAAACATGGGAAAAAATAAGCTATAACAAAACTTCTAAAGCCTCTCAAGGAAAAATAAAAAAAGACATGGCTGGGCCAGGAGGGTCTTTCTTTTCCAGATATAGTCTGGCGTTCCGTAGGTCCTATTATCATATCCTCTATCTAGTGGGAGTAATCCTGCACTACATGGTGCCAGCAGTACTCAGCATAGAAGGTGGCAGAGGAGAGCCATAGGGGCAATAATAGTACTTCCCCACTGAATTGAGCAAGGGAAAAATAACAGAGCAGCATACATGCCTTTATATCAGAGGTAAATAAGAGAGGATCAAAAAGGAGTTGAATACATTTCTTAGACTATGCAAGCAAAATTACAAATTCTGATTACTAGAAAATCTAGATGTTTCTGCATCTCTTTTTCATGAAGCAAATTATTTTTCAAGATGCACATTATTCATTTTCCTTTTCATAAGGAAACTGGGGATGCCTTCTTATAGAGATGCTTTGAAATGAATGATAATGCTACAGACAGCTTAGTGGACACATTTACCAAAAACGAAAACACTGGTGATATCCACTCTGGTCAAGGCCTTAACATGACAGTGTTAATCTCTTTGGGTTTCGATTGAAGTTATGATTTTAAATTAAAAATTTTAAAAAGCTCATACCCATATATTCCTATGGTATATTGGTGACCCAAATGCAGAGCTAGAGAAATGTCCACAGAGAAGGTAGAATATGAAAAAAACAAAAAAAACTTCAAAAAGAACAAATAATTTGATTTGAAAAGAGAGCAGATCATTATGTCTTAAATAAAAAAAAAACAATTTCACACCACATAAATGCTCCCATTATTATTATCCCCTCATTTTTAATTACTTTTCACTTCCACACAAATAAAGATAAAACACACACACACACAAAGACAGTCACAATAGAGACTCTACAGTACAAAATGTGGGATGATATCTTTCAAAAAAAAAGGGAGGAAAGAAGAAAAAATAAATTATCTCTTATGTGGTGTGTCACAAGTGTGAGGGTCTATGACATAATGATCCATCATTTTCATCTCTATTATTCTTCAGAAAGGAAATAGCACTAACTGCTCAAAAAATACCCTAAAATAAAACAAATTTTATTTTTTGATATATAAAAATATTAACATATTCCCACAGTTGTATTTTGGAGAGACAGTTTAAAAAAATTAAAAATAGTCATTCAAATGTTGATTGCACATCTCAGTTTCTCCATTAGCAGGGTGACCCTGAATAAATTACATGATCTTTCTTACATTAGTTTTATTTTTTCTAAGCCTGGGAAAATAATATGATAGTATGTATAATATATAAAAACTTAGATTTTTACTTGGCAAACTGGGATTCAATAAATAAATTTGGAGTTTTTCCAAATTGTTAAAAATTACTCTCTGAATAATCTATATTGAAAAATTTAAGTCAGACCTAGATAACAAAGAATATGGATTCTAATAAATGTGTGCAAACTCTAGTAAAGAGAGAAAACCAATATACAATTATTTTTACTACAAAACAAGCAATACAAGATAAAACATTAAATTGATGGTTCTTACTAGTAGGAAAGAAGTAAAATGCATACACTATTAAAAGCAACAAGGCGCTATGTAATTACATGGTGAATTAGTGATATAATTATTAGACAAAGAGATCAAAGAATATGTAAACAAATGATAACTGTACTGTTCAAGAAAATCTTCATGGAGGTGGTGAGTCTTAAAGAAGGAGAGGACTTGGATAAAGAGAATGGAGAGAAGAAACTGTAGCTTTATGAGCAAGAGGTCAATGTATAAGCAAAGATTAGTACACAGGATGCATCCACTATATGGTATAGAGTCTCCCTTCAGAAAATGTTTCATTCGTTCTTTACTAACAAATGGTAAAACCAATAGTCATTTCAGCTAAAATAATCAAAATTCATATATAAGAAGATAATCATATCCCTGTTTCCTTAATGGTATTGTTTTTAATAACCTCTCATTTCTATTGGCTTCTGCTATAGGCTTTCCTCAATAAATTCTAAACTCTACATTATGGTATAATTCAGGAGTCCAATATTAAACTGGAGAACATTATCAAAGTGTAGCTTTAGAAAGACTTTTACACATAGAGAAGAGTTGCCTGATTCTTTTTTTTATACATTATATTTTGTAAATTTTTTAGCATATACAAAAGTAGAGAGAATCATGTAATACACACCCATCACCCAGCTTCCACAGCTATCAGTATTTTGACAGTCTTCCTTCAAATATTCAAATTTTTGAAGGTTTTGTTCCTAAAGCAAAGCCCAGATATAATTTATTTTGCCAATAGATATTGCAGCATTCATCTCCAACAAAAATAAAATTTTTAAAAGCATAACCTCAACAAAGTTACTACATTAAACATAATTAACAATGTTTACTCAATATTATCTAAGACTCTATTTCTCGCTCAAAAATCTCTCTTTGCTCTTGGTCACTTGAATCAAGAACTAAATAAAGTTGTCTTTGGCTGATATATTTCTTGTCTTTTATTCTGTAACAGAATTCTCTCCCCTGCCTTTTATGTCATTTATTTGTTGAAGAAGCTGGATAATATTCCCTGTAGTATTTGGATCAGTTCATCTTTGTGGTGTCTTCTGACATGTTCTTCTATCCTCTGTATTTCCTATAAACTATTGGTGTGATGTAGAAAACAAACAATGAAAACCAAAAACAAAAAAAGATCTGTTGACTTTGAGTTGATTCTGACTCATGGCAACCCCATGTGTGTCAGAGTGGGACTGTGCCCCACAGTTTACAAACTCAATGTGTTTATAATGGCTGACATTTTTAAGATAGATTGACAGACCTTTCTTCTGAGGATCTCTGGGTGGACTCAAACCTCCAACTTTTCAGCTAGGAGCTAAACGTGTTAACTACATGCTCCACTCAGGGACTTCAATGTAGAGGCCTTATTAGTATTATATCCCTTTTTGAGGGCAAAATAATTCAGGTACACAGTGTTCTATAGGTTCTGTTTTGGCACATCAGTTGACACATAACATCTGATTTTTCAACATTTTGTCATGTTACATTTGATCATGAGTTCTGATATTGTCATCCTGATTCATCCATTATTCTCTGTCAACCTTTCACCTACAGGTTTTAGCAAATATTGATATGCTTTGTCTAGATTATTTCATTAGGAATTGTAACATGATGACTTTATAGTTCTATCATTCCTGCATTTATTAACTGGAGTCCTTCATTTAAGAACTGTCAGTCATTAGCTATACTCACCTACCTGAAATTGAATTTGCACAGAAAATACAATATCAGTGCTTGATTACTTTCATGCACTTAATATTTTCAACATAACCATTGCATGTGTTTCGATGAGTTATAGTCATTACTTGTTCTGATGCCCTAATTGCCTCAGCATTGGGCAGTGACACCCTAAAAGCTGGATCCTTGGCTCTTGTGTTTTTTGGTGAAAACAAAATGCCCTGTGGTTATCTTGTAAAATTCCTGCCCCACATTTAGAATTAACCATTTCTCCAAAAAACTTTTTTTGGGGAGGGGGGTAAAAAATCATACTTAGAGAACATAATCTGATGGCTCCATGTGCTCATTGTTACTCAGTTGTCATAACTCCAGAACCTCGTAACAGACAGATCAAGGAAATAATTATTATTCAGAAAAATAGAAAAAAAAAATCATGTGTTTATAATTGTTTAAATTGGAGTTTAAGTCTAATTAATTTCTTTTATTTTATATTTGTATTTAATTTTCTTACACTCAAAAAATGTGTTCGTTAGTGACTTCAGCATTAATCCTTGTTTGCTTTATTCTGTACTTAAATTTTATAGTATTTTTAAAATAATGACACTATTATTCTTATTAATGTTAGGATTATTGATGCAGCTTGAGGTTTTTTGCTTTTTTTTTTTTTTTTTTTTTGGCTATTCTTAGTGTAGATTCCAGTATGAATATACAGTTATTTGAAATATTTTTTATCTTTGCTGTTACAGCATCAACTTAATTTAAAAGTTAATCATTGATTTTTATTTAGTTTTTGACTTTTAGTAAGTATGGTAAATTAATTCATTTAGACTTCTTTCATCATGGCCAGGGAAGTGATATGGGATAAGATGCTTATTACAGATATGAAATTTTTTATTGCTCTCAATTCTTCCGCCAGTATCATCATATGTGAACTTACCGACATGCCTTACTCACAGCCATAGAAACCCATGCAACTTTACTTTTGACTAAAGAGCACATTTTACAGCAAAGGAAGGGCAGCGATGTGATTAACTCCATGGAATTCACTGGCTCTACCACATGTCCAGGAGCCCTGGTGGTGCAGTGGTTAAGTGCTCACCTGCTAACCCAAAGGTTGGTGGTTTGAACACACCAGCCATTTGGCAGAAGAAAGATATGGCAGTCTGTTTCTGTAAAGATATACAGCCTTGGAAACCCTGTAGGGGCAATTCTACCCTGTCTTATAGGGTTGCTATGAGTTGGAATTGACTCAATGACAGTAGGGTTTTTCAGGGTACCATATGTCCCATCATCCAAAAGCATCTGTATTGACAGACTAGTGAAATTGTCTGTAGAAAGCTTGGTGATGCCACCAGTTAAGGAACAGTACCTTGTGTGGCTGAGGTGTGGACTTAAACCAGTGTCCAGTATCTAACGCCAATTCCCCCACTGCTCAAATGCAGGACTCTCCTATCTTTCCTTCACTATCCTCTGCACCACTGAGGATCTTGCAGCTATCCTTGCTCTAAGTGGTACAGAAAACCTGCTTGCATTCTGAGGTACTTGGACATATTATGTTGCTGGATTTGTTGAAATACTGCTCTCTGTTGCCATTCTAATTGCTCTGTCTGTTTCTGTGAGGGAATTTAGGGAGATTTATAAGCAAAATTTAATGAGCATCTTTACCCAAATGTCCACTTACTTTTTAAGCTATAGTATTACATTCCTCATCCAAAACTAGCTTTCAAGCCACAATGTATTGGGTCTTTTTCTCTTACCTTTCCTTAGGAGAGTACTCCTGAGGGATTTGGATTTGTAGTTATCAAGACTTGGGTTTTAATTTCTGCCTCTCTGACTTGTTCTGTGTGAGAATTTGGAAAATTTATTGAACTTTTAGAAACTTCAGTTTTTTTTTTCTGTAAAAAGTTAATAATCATATTTACCTCAGACAGTAAGGAATAAATTATTCACTATTTTAAAGTGCCAACCACAATATGTAATCATGACATTTGCTTCTTTTCCATTTGTGATTTAATCTCTTCGTATTCATTCACATTTCAATTTGTTAGTAACATCAATTAAGAGGTGTCTTTCTTTCATAAATGTTACACGTCAGAAATACATGCTTTAGGGGGAAAATTGTCTAGCATCCAGATATAGTGAAGGAAGCACATTAGGTCTGATTCTTTTCAATATTTTTCAGTATATTGTCCAATAGCAATTCCATCAAAAAAATTCTGGCAACAAGCCATCAGATAATCAAACCACATTGGCCAAAAGATTGGTTTCACTGAAATTATTGATCACCCATATCCCAAAGTATTTATGCTGAGTTTGTCATATCAGAGAAATGAAGTTTAAAACTAGTCACTGACAAAAAAAGTAGAGAATGTTTGTGTATGCAATGTGTATTTCTGCCTGATATGTGTAGTACCTTACTTTAAAACATAAATTTCTAGAAATTGTGAACCATGTTGTGTGTATTTTCTGTAACTCTCCTAACATATTGTGAGAGATCGATAGATATTAAACCAACACATTGTGCTTCCACAAAACTAGACATGAATTCATAAAGTGACAATCCAAGCACCAGGCAAAATACCTCATTTGGAACTAACCGTATAAAGAGGCAATAGGGAACAGATTAAAGGGCACAGCTGTCTCGTTCCACAAGTTTAGTTGGAAAATAGCCCAGAGAATATGAATATGTGGCTGTATATCTTTCCTATAGATTCATCCCTTCTGGGCTGCACAGGGTTTTACAATAACACCTTTTCTCTTCACTGCAGATCTGTGATGCTCACATGCTGACAGCAGTTAGCTCTTCTACTTATTGAACCAAAATTTTAGTGTGACACTTGTTCCCTCAATGACTAATGAAGAGCCAGAAAAACATATACCACATGCAGTTAAGTTCCACACAACCCTGAGTTGATTATATCTGAGATGATATCATAGAAGTTGGAGTATATGCAAGATATAAGATTCTACATCTTTGTTAACCAGAATTGTACAAATACTTTCACCTAATAATCGCCTTGTCTTCAATTGCATTAAGGTGAAACTTATCAGTTAACTAAACCCAAAACCAAACCCATTGCCGTTGAGCCGATTCTGACTCACAGTGACACAATAGGACAAAATAGAACTGCCCCAAAGAATTTCCAAGGTTGTAACATCAGAATTGACTTGACAGCAATGGTTTTTTTTTTTTTTTTAATCTTTGCAGAAGCAGATTGTCATTATCTGTCTTCAACAGAGAAGCTGGTGGGTTTGAACCACCGACTTTTCAGTTAGCAGCCGAACGCTTAATCATTGCGCCATCAGGGAGCCTCATTTGTCAGTTACCAGTGAGCAAACTGGGCATTTTATAATTGCTATCGTATATTCAGAGCCCTGGTGGTGCAGTGGTTAAGAGCTCAGGCTGCTAACCAATGGGTCCGCGGTTTGAATTCACTCACAACTCCTTGGAAACCATATGGAGCAATTGTATTCTGTCCTCCAGGGTCACTATGAGTTGGAATTGACTTGAAGGCAATGGGTTTATCATATATTCACTAAGTGTGTATTATTCATATATATTCATATTATCATTATTCATATTCATATTATTCATGTTCATATTATTCATATTCATATTATTCATATTCATATTATTCATATATATTCACTAAGTGTGTATTATATTACTTCTTATTTTTTAGAACTTTAGAAATTATAAAAAATATTTTATAACCATCTTATTTAGTACTTACTACCACCCTGTGAAGCAGGCACCACTGATATCATTACTCCCGATCTATAGAAGAAAAATTACTCAATTTGCCTAAGCTCACTAGATGATAAATATAAGAGACCAGGCTAGGACTCAGGTATTCTGGGCTCTGCTGTGGTACATTTTTCGAAACACTACACCGATGTAATTAATTCATTGGCAAAATATGCATTGAGTACTCACTATGTGCTAAGTAGGGTATAGCAGTGAAAATTTTAGAAAAATCCATTGCCTTCCTGAGCCTTGTAACTTAATGAAATAAGTATATAAATAAACAGCTTATAATCATAAACTGTTTTAAGTGCAATAAAAGCAATACCCAAGGTTAGGTAAAGGAGGCCAGGGAGGGCTTCTGGGAGTAAGGTTGCCAAACTGAGCAAATTAAAATACAGGAAACCCAGTTAAATCTGAATTTCAGATAGACAGCAAAAAGTATAAGTATATTCTATGCAATATTTATGATCTATTTACACATGGGATCGCTTTAAGTCAGAACCGACTTGATGGCAACCAGTTTGGTTTTAGTATTTACACTTTAAAAAAAAAATTGTTGTCTATTGAAGTTCAAATTTAACTGGACAAAGTATTTTATCTGGCAACCCTATCTGGGAAGTGACATTTGATCTAATACTTGAACGGAAAGAAGGTATCAACTATGCAAAGATCCAGGCAAATAATTTCAATAGAGGGAACATCTAAGAGAGAGTTTAAGATTGTGAAGAGATCTTCAAAACTCTGAATAGGTAGAGACTCCGGCAAGATGGCGGTCTAGGCAGAAGCACCACGCCGTCCCTCCACAACAAAGATCCGAAAAACTAAGCCAAACAGAGAATCAACAATCCTGAAACCCTAG
>NW_004443948.1:8837242-8842732 GCF_000243295.1 Trichechus manatus latirostris | reverse complement strand
AAAAAAAAAACTCTGAATAGGTAAATGTGTCTTAGTTATAATGAGTGAGGAGGATAATAGTTCAACATGACTCTGGAGAAGTCAGCAGAAGCCAGATTACGTACAGCATTCTAGGTAACACGTTTTGACTATATTCTATCACATATCTCTTTAAAGATTGAAAGTTAGAAAGATGTATCTGTTTCATGCTTTTAAAAATCCTCTGTTTTCTGTGTAGAGAAGGGATTGAAGAGTGGGGCAAGAATGGTAACAGGGATCATGATTAGGAGGCTGTTTCTAGGTTTAAGTGAGATGATCTTGGCTTGGATTAAGTGGTGCTAGTTAGCATACAAGGAGCCCTGGTGCTCACTGGCTAAAGTGTTCGGCTACTAACTGAAAAGTCAGCAGTTTGAACCCACCACCCACTCTGAGGGAAAAAGATGTGGCAGTCTGCTTCCATGAAGATTACAGCTTTGGAAACCCTACGGGGCAGTTCTGCTCTATCCTATGGTTTCACTATCGACTTGTTGGCATATAGCAACAACAACTACAAAACAATTAGCATACAAGGAACCTTGGTGGCACAAATGGTTCAGAGTTTGGCTGTTAACTGAAAGGCTGGCGATTTATAACCACCAAGTGGCTCCACAGGAGAAGGATGTGGCCATCTGCTTCCGTAAAGATTATAGCCAAGAAAACTCTATGGGGAAGTTCTACTCTGTCACATGTGGTCTCTATTAGTCACAATTGATTCAATGGCACCTAACAATAACTAAGTGGACATACAGAGAACTGGATGGATAAGAAATTCACATTTCAGATGTAAAGTACTTACTAATGTAAGAAAGTAGATACCCAATGGGTTGGGTATGGGGAAGGAAGAAAGGCAGAAATTAAGGATGACTTCTAGATTTTGGATTTAAGCAACTGAGTATATAGTGATGTTATTTCCTGAGACTGAGAAGAATGTACGAAGAAAAAAAATAAAGGATAAAGATTTGTAATCAAATGATCGCTCTTCAACATGCTAAATTTTAGAGGCCTCTTAGATTTACACATGAAAATGTCAAATCAGGAGTTAATGCTCATCCAAGAGGACAGGATAAGAAGTGTCAATAAAAATAGTGTTAAGAGCAAAGGTCAGGGGTGAGATCACAAGAGAAAACATCTACATAGAGAAAATCAGAAGGCTCATGACCAAGCCCTAGTGAAATTCAATATTTAAAAGAGGAAGGATCAGCAGCAGATTGTGAAGGAGGACCCAACATTGTTAGTTGCTCTCGAGTTTCTTCAGACTCATGGTGACCCCTTGTGTGCAGAGTAGAACTGCTGCTTAAGTTTTTTAAGACTGTGACCTTTCAGAAGCAGACGGTCAGGCCTGTTTCTTGAGGATCATCTCAGGGGGTTTGAACTGCCAACCTTTCAGTTAGTAATCAATTCCAGAACCTAACTTATTAGGGGGAAAATCAGAAACACAGTGTCAGGGAAGCCAAGAAGGAAAACGTTTCATGAAGGATGAGGTGAACAGACATCTTGCATGGGCCTCTGAAACAGAATAAATTTAGGACAAAAATACACCCGTTTGATTTGGCAAAACGAGGTCTTTATTCACCTCAAGAAGAACAGCCCTTCAAAAGTATTAAATGAAAATCTCAAATAAAATCATCAGATATTTTGTGATTGAAATCCATGTTGTTTAAATAATGTTTATATCACTACTTGTTAGGGATTCAAACACTAGAAAATTTCAAATATGTTAAAATTATTTGAATGACTCATCTTCTAAACCATCCTTCTCTATTAATATCTTTTATCTTTTACTAAGCATTTACTTAGCACTTATTACATACTATCACTGATTTCATTTTATGGATAAAAAGAATCTCAAAGAATAAGCTAAATGGGAAAAACTGGTAAGTCTGCAACAAACTATAGAATACCATTTCATAAATGCTAAATAGGAATAATAAAGTTAAAATTCAGTTTGGAAAATTTTGTACACCTACGTTTAAACCAGAACACTAAATAATGTGACAACCCATGAATTCCAATTAAAAAATATATATATATTTTTAAGTCATTGTTCTCCTTCCTGGTCTCTCAGAAAGGATCTGATTGGGTAATCCTTTGACAATATAAAACAATATCCTTATTATAGTTTCTTTAATTACTATATTTTTTCTTTTGGCATCCCCAATAAAAAATTAGAGACATTTATTAAAATAGCTGATATTAACTTCACTTCAAAAGTTACTTATTTTAGTGAAGAGTGAAGAATATTATGAGAGGAGTTTCAAAATATATTAAATATCATAATTGCAAAATTCACTGCAATGTATATAATTTTTGATCTAAATGATTCAAATACCTTCTCTAAAATTTGTCAAATAAATTTCCCCACATCCAATGAAGATCGAAATAACATACATTTCATTTTTACTTCTAGAAGTGAGTCCATCAGATTGCACTTTATGTATTAATTTGTGTTTGTGCTTTCCCTAGAGGCAAAAGTAGACCATCTTCATGATTCTAATGCATATTTAAGTTTCACTGTTTTGTAGCAAAAAATACATATCTATTATTTTCGCAATGCTTAATTGGAAGAAGTTCCTTAGAAGAAGCAGCCTTAAAAGAGGAGTTTGAGTGGTTTGAAACTATCATTACAATGGTTCTGAAAGGGATGAAATGCTATGTTGAATAATATCAAGAAAAAAATCCCAATTATAAAAACATTAGTGAGATCATTCTCCAAAAATTGATCTAAACTCATTTTACCAAGAACATTTCTATCCACTGGAGTCTGTAAACATATTATCAATCAAGCTTTTTTGGATTATGATAAATAGCACAACAGGTGACCACACTGAAAAATTGGTGGTATTGCTGATGAAAACTAAAGACAGTAACTACAGTAATATGGATAGTTTCCATATTTTTCCTATAATTTGTACAAAAGTATGAAAATTTTTGATTTTATGACCATACCTGTGGTCATACATGCAAATAAGGAAATGGTAATATAATTCTTCATATAATTACCTATGTCACTGGAGCCAATTTCAGATGACAGTTCTAATATTAAAAAGAAAAAGAAAGAATATTGTTTCTGTTTAGAAAAGATTACTACTACTATGACATCTACAATTACAAAAAACTAACATTTATTAAACATTTACAGTATTTCTAATCACTTAGATTGCATTATAACATTTAATCATCACTATATTCATAAATGGTAGGTAAATTATTATCCTCATTTTTATATTAGAAAGTTTAGACTCAAGAAGTTTAATGAAACTGATCAAGGTTGTGATTGACCAGTGATTGAATGAGAATTCAACACAGGTTCATGTGCCTTCAGACATCTCCTCTTAACCCACTATTACCAACAGAATATTTCATCCAAGGTGGAAAATCAAACTAAAACTGTAAAAAAATGGATCAGACTAAACTCTGAAATTTATCACATTCCTATAATTTTTAAGACATGTAATTCTTCTTATATTCTATTTTAACAACTTTTTTATTATTTTACAAAAGTAAATATATGATCATTTAAAATTAAAAGCATATTAATAAACATTCTTTCATCTCATACAGCCCTACTCTTGACTTCCACTCCTGGAGGAAAAGACTTTCAGTAGTTTTAGCTATTTCTTTTGGTTATCTCCTCCTATTAGTAGATAATATGCTTCAGGATTGTTTACTCACATCATCTTCCCAACGTAGATATGTTATATTATTCAGTTATCTCAATATTCTCATTTTAACATAATTATGCATAGGGAGATATTTTTCAGTATTATGCAAAGGAGGTGTACTATGATAACATTTTCTTTCTGTACTTAAAAATATATATATACAGGGCAAAATGGTGCCCTAGGAAGAAGCACAACGCCGTCCCTCCACAGCAAAGATCCGAAAAACTAAGCCGAACAGAGAATACAACAATCCTGAAACCCTAAAACATCAAATGAAGAGATAAAGAACTCAGCCAAGCACCAAATGAAGTGAGAAAACTGACAGAGAATGGAGAGCAAGGAGAGATTCATGCAGAGGTCCCCTACCAGCTAACGCAGTGTGGATCCGCCATCTTGGACTCCTATTGGAGACCAGCAAACAGGGGGTACGAGAAGGCAGCCTCACAGAGCTTCCAGCGGGTGACAAAACACCGGTAATTGGCGATATACGCTTTCCCACCCCCCGCCCTTCTTCACCCCAACTCGGCCTCCTCTGCTTCACATGGCCACAGTCTCTTGACCGGGAAACAGCAGCTGCTTGGATTCCACACACGCGAACAGGTGGCTGTCTGAGTGCCATTTGTTGGCTGCTAGTGTTGCTTTTTTTCTGCTTCTTTTTATTTCTTCCTTGCCTCTCCTCACCTCCCCCTCCTTTCGTTCGAGTACCTGGCTCCGTACGCCATCTTTGCTTCTTCCTGAGGGGCTGCAGAGCTCCAGTAATTTGTGATATACGCTTTCCCACTCTCTACACTTCTTCACCTACACTTGGCCTCCTCTGCTTCCCATGGGCACAGTCTCTTGTCCAGAAACACCAGCCCGCACTAGCTGGCTCTCTGAGTGCCATTTGTTGGCTGCTAGTGTTGCATTTTATTTTCTGCTTCTTTTGATCTCTTACTTGCCTTTCGCCACCTCCCCCTCCCTTCACTCAAGTACCTGGCTCCGTGCACCATCTTTGCTTCTTCCTGAGGGGCTGCGGAGCTCCGTTCAAGGGTGGAGCTGCTTCCATGTTTGGGCTGCCATGCTGGTGGGATCCCAGGGCTTTTCTTTGTTTGTTTTCTTTTCCTTTTCTTGAGTTGGGAGCCCCTTCTGGCCAGGCTAAGCTGCGTGGCAGGGAGAAGCCCCTTCGGCTTCCACAAACTTGCAGAGGGATCTCTGAGGGCATTTCCTTTTATGTTGGTTTTTTTTTTCCTTCTTTTTTCCTGTTTCTTTGGGGGACTTTCTTGTTTTTTTTTTTTTTAATTTGTTTTGTTTTCTTTTTCCTCTTTTTCCCTTTTTGTATTTCTTCATTGCTCAGTTTCTCCCCTCTCTATATCTTCCTTCTCTTCCTGTTCCCTGAATACCTGGTGTTGTATACCTCTACGCCTTCTAGCCAGGTTGTACTGCAACACCTGAGAGCAACTTCACCAGAACACATAGCTGCACTGGTGGAATCACTGGGAACTTTGTGGTTCTTTAACCTTTCTGATTCTTATTTATTCATTATTTTCTTTTCTTCTGCCTCCCTTTTCTGCTTTTCTCCATTTTGTAGTCTCTCATCTCTCCACTCCAATGGCAAACTCCCCTAACATTCTTTTTTATTTGTTTGTATGTTTTTGGCTCCTGTTCCTCTCTCCTCTCTCCCATATCCATCTTAGCTCCACATATAACAATCTCCCTGCTACATCCTGCCTACCTGCACCGTACACTTGACATCGCACCACCAAGCAGCACAGGCATGGCCTACTGGAACCTGCCCTGCACTGATTACCAACCCGCTCTGGTGGCTGTAGTA
>NW_004443948.1:8792650-8831285 GCF_000243295.1 Trichechus manatus latirostris | reverse complement strand
TGTGCATGTAGAAATTTTTGAAATGGTGTATCTTTGGCTATGTATATTTTCACCAAAAAAAAAAAAGGTCAAGAAGGGAGAGGGTTGACATGTGTGGTTTTTAACCAATGTCATAAAAGAATATGTGTACTACTGTTTCATGAGAAACTATTTGTTCTGTAAGCCTTCACCTGAAGTACAATACAAAAAAGTACATTAATAAAAAAAATATATACATATACATTCCTAGAAGTTTTGCTTGAAATATTTATTTCCCTGGTGTCTTATATTTCTATCTATAATTCTTCCAAATTTTCCATCAGAATACAATTTCCCACATAATGAAGGACAGCAGATGATATATTGGTTCCAAATAATTTTTTTTCCGGGAGTCATTCCTTTTGGGACCCTCTATTCTTTTGTCCTCATTTGCACTATAGTTTGCTAGGTCAACTGACTCTTCTTGCTGATCTTCTGCTTTGAAAAGCTTTTCCCTCATTTTGCTAGAGCGTGGTTTCCAGAAATATATTGATAATAATTTGCATCTTTCAAGTTTTTGAGATATTATAAGCTTGAAAGTGTTCTTACTTTAGCTTCATTTTTTTTTTAATTAAGATTTGGCTGTATAAATAAGTCTAGTTGAAAATTATTTTTTCTTAGAATTCTGAAAGCATTGGCCCATTGACTTCTAGCTTCTGGTGTTGATGTGGGCCATTCCAATGCTATATGAGTAGTTTTTTTACATGTATTTGGCTTTTTTTTTTCTCCTTTATCTTCATTTTATAAAAACATGTTATTAAAGACAATGTTCCATGAATACTTTCATATTTCTACACACTTAATCCTTAGGAAGCAAAGATTACTGACAACCTAGACTAAAGAATGATTAAATGGCAAATATGCGTTGGACATTATAGGCTATGTACTGTTAGGAAAGATTGGGCAAATCTGCTGCAAAAGACCTCTTTAAAGTGTTAAAAAGCAAAGACATCACCTTGAGAACTAACATGTTCCTGATCCAAGCCAGGGTACTTTCAATGGCCTCATCTGCATGCGAAAGCTGGACAATGAATAAGGAAGACCGAAGAATTGACACCTTTGAATTACGGTGTTGGCAAAGAATATTGATTATACCACGGACTGCCAGAAGAAGATCAAATCTGTCTTAGAAGAAGCCAGAATACTCTTCAGAAGCAAGGATGGTGAAACGTCATCTCATGTAGTTTGGACATGTTGTCAGGAGGGACCAGTCCCTGGAGAAGGACATCACGCTTGGTAAAATAAAGGGTCAGCGAAAAAGAGGAAGACCCTCGCAGAGACGGATTGACACAGTGGCTGCAACAATGGGCTCAAACATAGCAAATATTTTGGTGACGGTGGAGGACCAGCCAATGTTTCTTTCTCTTGTACACAGGGTCATTATGACTGGGAAACAACTCGAGGGCACCTAACAACAACATTGATCTGAAGAGACTTAAAGTAATAGGAAAGTTAGACATTTTTTCCTTTCCCTAGATAGGAAGTTTTCCTATTCTAGAACAAAAGTCTCTCTCTCTCACACACAGGTGCAAATATGCCGCTTTCCCAATATAAGCTCTAAGTTTCATAACTTTGTGATACCTTTCCTGTGGTGCAAACTCTATTGCATGCACAGGGCAGAACACCCTCTGTCCAGTGAATCACTCTATGGAAAATTGGGGCATGAGGAATTGGCACTATGATGCTACTCTGGCTGCTGTTATTTCTGTGAGTAATAAAAGGATTGATTTCTAATTTAGAAGTCTAGAGGTAGCATGTAAGTAGGATAAAATCTCAGACCCTTCTTAATTTTAGATGCACAGCATGCTTGATGTGAGTCATTTTTGCTTTAGTTGCTCTGGATGCTATCAATCTGGAAATTCATTCCCTTCAGCCTGGGATATTCTCTTGTATTAGTTGTTGATAAACGTCTTCCCTCCATTTTCTCTGTTCCTTCCATCTTGGATTTCTATTGATTGTATGCTGTACCAGCCTGTAGTTTTCTTAATTTTTTTCTCCAGTTTAACAAGTCTTAATTGTTCCTATTTATGTTGCTGTTGATGTCGCTATAATTACTGCATATATAAAAAGAATCTCAGTTTTATATTTTGACTTCCATACTTTTAATTTCCAAGAGCTATTTCATGCTGTCCATCTTTTTTTTATAGCTAATTGTTGTTTCATAGATAAAACTATCTCATCATTCTGAACATATTATATTTCAGAGACTATCTGAATCTTCTTATTCAAAGGTAATTTTTTTCTTATTTTGGTCATTTTCTTTCACTTGTGTTTTCTCAAATATCTGGGGATTTTGAATTATTTAATGATATTTAATTCTGAGACAAGAAATAGCTGATTAGAAGCTTTTTCTGAAGTGAGTGTGGAGTGAGAACTTTCCCATTGTTAGGATTTGTGGCAAGCGAACCTCCAAATTTTAGTCTGCATTTGTCTTTTCTTTGGAGCCATTTAGTTTCTGGCTGGGGCTGAAATAATGGAAGACAGTGTAGCTCCCATTATTCTGAAACTGAACAATCCCAGGAGGTTGGAGAAATTTCTCATTGAATATACAGACTTTCATATAAACCCCATCTGTCCGTACTTTCCTTTCTCTGTGCTTCTCTGTGACTGAGGTCCCTGAGTCTAGATCTCTCCGGTAATATTTCTTCATGTAACAAACCAGCATCCTAATGCAATGAGAGCAAGTAATCAATTGGCTCCATAATTAAGAAAATATATGGGGATTCAACTGTGCCTTACATAGACTTTCCAACAATCCCTCTGTTTCAGTCATTCCTACCAATATCTTCCTAAGTACCAGCCACCTCCAAAACCTGAAGCTATCTTGGACTTCTGTATGTATAATCAAGTTACTTCTTATTAGCATTTACCTTTTCTCACTTGGTGTTGCAGATTTTTTTCTGTAACAACTTCATCATATTGTTACCATCATGCAAAATATTACTCATCTACTCTGTATCCTCTTTTATTTTTGTATTTTTTCTCCAAAGTTACTTGAGTTCCATAAGGAAGCAGACATAAAATATGTGTTTAATTCACTTTGTTAAACTAGAAATTAAATTTTATTTTTTGGTTCAAATTAAATAAATAGGTTTTCTATCTATCATTACCCTGTTTCTATAGTATAAAAAAACAACCAAACCCATTGCTGTCTAGTTGATTCCAACCCAAAGTGACCATACAGGACAAAATAGAACTGCCCCAGAGGATTTCCAAGGAGCAGCTGGTGGATTCAAGCTGCCGACCTTTTGGTTAGCAGCCGAGTTCTTACCACTGTGCCATCGGGGATCATTCTATAGTATACTTTCTTTTTAATCTCAATTTTTATTCTTGCCTTCTATTAGATCCTAAACAATAAGGATCAGTTGATTATAAATATGCTTACTTAGCTGAAATTTAATGCTTAATTAAGGAATTGAGGTTATTATCTAAATAGTCAATTTGTTTATTTTTTTTAGCTGAGAAAGCACCATTTTATTTTTCTGCATATAAACACTTAATATAAAGAATTAGGTATGTTATTTGTATTTCAGTGTGTTTTTATCGGAAGAGTTGAACATTGCATTGATTTCCTATTTAATCCTCAAGTTTTTTTTTTTTTAATTTATACATATGTTGTTATGTGACTCTAATAGCTCTCCTCATACTGTGACAGCATACTCCTCCTTTCCACCCCTGATTCCCCATGTCGATTCCATCAGCTCCTAGCCCTCTCCACCTTCCCATCTCACCTCTGCACGGAAGCTGCCTGTTTAGTTTCTTGTATCTACTTGGGCTAAGAGGCACGCTCCTCACGAGTATCACTTTATGTCCCACAGTCCAGTCCAATCCCTGTCAGAAGAGTTGGCCTCGGAAATTGTTTTACTTCTGGGCTGATAGAGAATCCAGGGGCCGTGCTTTTCGGGGTTCCTCCAGTCTTGGTCAGACCATTAAGTCTGGACTTCTTACTAGAGTTTGAGTTCTGCACCCCAGCTTTCTCCTGCTCCATCAGGGACTCTCTGTTGTATTCCCTCTCAGGGCGGTCATTGGTGGTACCGGGCACCATCTAGTTCTGGTCTCAGGATGATGAAGTATCTGGTTTACGTGGCCCTTTCTGTCTCTTGGGCTAATACTTTCCTTGTGTCTTTGGTGTTCTTCATTCTCCTTTACTCCAGGTGGTTGGGACCAACTGATGCATCTTAGATAGCCTCTTGCAAGCTTTTAAGGCCGCAGATGCTACTCACCAAAGTAGAATGCAGAACATTTTCTTAAGAAGCTTTGTTATGCCAATTGACCTAGATGTCCCCTGAAAACATGGTCCCAGGTCCCTACCACTCCTACTCTGTCCCTCAAAGTGTTTGATGGTATTCAGGAAACAACTTAGCTTTGGTTTAGTCCTGTATTGCTGACTTCCCATGTAGTGTGTGCTATCCTTCCCTTCACCTAAGATAATTCTTATCTACTATCTAGTTAGTAAATAACCCTCAACCTCCATCCCCACCCTCGTAACCATCAAAGAATGTTTTCTTCCGTGTTTAAACCTTTTCTTGAGTTCATATATTAGTGTTCTTATACAATATTTGTACTTCTGTGACTGACTAAATTCATTCAGCATAATGAGTTCCAGCTTCCTCCATGTTATAAGATGTTTCACAGCTTTATCGTTGTTCTTTATCATTGCATAGTATTACATTGTGTGGATATACAATAATTTGTTTATCCATTCTTCCATTGATGGGCACCTAGGTTGTTTCCATTTTTTTGCTATTGTGAACAGTGCTGCAATGAACATGGGTGTGCATATATCTATTTGTGTGATCACTCTTATTTCTCTAGGATATATTCCAAGGACCGGGATAGCTAGATCGTATGGTACTTCTATTTCTAGCTTTTTAAGGAAATGCCACATTGATTCCCAAAGTGGTTGTACCATTTTACATTCCTGCTAAAAGTGTATAAGTGTTCCAGTCTTTCCACAATCTCTCCAGCATTTATTATTTTGTGTTTTTTGGATTAATACTAGCCTTGTTGGGGTGAGATGAAATCTCATTATAGTTTTGAGCTGCATTTCTCTAATGGCTAATGATAGTGAGCATTTTTTATATGTCTGTTAGTCACCTGAATGTCTTCTTTGGCCAAGTGCCTGTTCATATCCTTTGCCAATTTTTTAATTGGGTTATTTGTCTTTTTGTTATTGAGGTTTTGCAGTATCTTGTAGATTTTAGAGATTAGACCCTGATTGGATTTGGCGTAGCCAAAATTTTTTCCCAGTCTGTAGGTTGTCTTTTGACTTTTTTGGTGAAGTCTTTTGATGAGCATAAGTGTTTGATTTTTAGGAGCTCCCAGTTATCTAGTCTCTCTTCTGGTGCTTGTACATTGTTACTTATGGTTCGTATTGTGTTTATGCCATGTATTAGGGCTCCTAGCTTTGTCCTTATTTTTTCTTCCATGATCTTTATAGTTTTTGATTTTATCTTTAAGTTTTTGATCCATTTTGAGTTAGTTTTTGTGCATGGTGTGAGGTATGGGTCTTGTTTCAGTTTTTTGCAGATGGATATCCAGTTATGCCAGCACCATTTTAAAGAGACTGTCTTTTCCCCAATTAACGGACTTTGGGCTTTTGTCAGGTATCGGCTGCTCGTAAGTGTATGAATTTATGTCTGGATTCTCAGTTATGTTCCACTGATCTATGTAACTGTTTTCCTGCCAGTACCAGGCTGTTTTCACTATCATGGCAGTATAATAGGTTCTAAAATCAGGTAGTGTGAGGCCACCCACTTCGAGGTTCTCTTTGTCGGTGTAAAGGAATCCAACTGATATTTGTATATTTATCTTGTATCCTGAAACTTTGCTGAAATCTTCTATTAGTTCCGGTAGTTCCACCAAATCAATACCACTTACAATAGCCCCCAAAAAGATAAAATACTTAGAGATAAATCTAACCAGAGACGTAAAAGTCCTATACAATTAAACTACAAGACACTACTGAAAGAAGCCAAAAGAGACCTGCATAAGTAGAAAAACATACCTTGCTCATGGATAGGTAGACTCAAAATTGTGAAAATGTCAATTCTACCCAAAGCGATCTATAGATACAACGCAATCCCGATCCAAATTCCACCAGCGTTTTTTAAAGAGATGGAGAAACTAAGCACCAACTTCGTACAGAAAGGGAAGAGTCTCCGAATAAGTAAAGCATTACTCAAGAAGAAGAAATTATAATTTCATCCTTTGAAATATAACATCACTATTATTTCCCCTTTTTACTTTTGGTATAAAAGAAGAAAACCACTTTCAAAAAGAGAAAATTGAAACTGATTTGAGGCAGGAATATAACATTTCATGAGAAACTTTACTTTATAAATGAAGCAGATACTCAATTCTAAAAGACTCAGAATTTGAGTACCATTTTTGCTGAAACCAACAAGTTATGTATGCAAATACCAAGAAAGAAATAAAATAAACCATGTTCTTCAACCCGTTATGTAAGTGCTAATTTTTGACTTAATAATGAATCTTAGTGTAATCAATTCTGTTCATAAACTTGGGAAGTTAAGTTAAAAATTTTGATCACATGTTTGAGATCAAGAAGTATTCTGGCACTGACAGCTTGAAAGTCACTTTAGGCTCCAATATGTACTAGCTGTGTAATCTCAGACAAATTACTACATCTTTCTATACTCAAATTTCCAACTAAAAGTGGGGATTCTACCTAACTCATAGGTTTGTCCTGAAGATGAAAAAAAAAAAAAAAAGAGTTAATAGAAGTCGTTAGAACACTGCCTGGAAAATGATACTGGTATATAATCTTTTCCCTATTATTATGATTCTATTATTATGTATTTATTAAAGAAAACAAAGTTTTAAGCACCATAAAAACATTATTGATCACTGAAAATCCAATAAAATAATGAATTTAGGCAAGAGCTTAAATCCACAAATATGTACTCCTTGTAGTGATTATGTAATCATTTTTTATAAACCACTTTCCTTTTACTACTTAAATTAACACTTGAAATTTTTACTCAAATTTCCTTTTATGGTGATCATTGAAAGGATACCACAAATACTGTTAAGAATTTCAGTATGTACCTGTGGTGAGGTGGAACAGTTTTATATGGACTTTCTCACCATGTTCTTATACTCCCATCAAATGCTTGGGTGGGATCATTCAAATTACGTGTTTGTGGCCCACCAAGGAGATTGAACAGCTTGCTAGTAATGCAAATAAGGTACATGGAACCCTTTTGGAGTGGGACCATGCAAATAAGATGTATGGAATCCTTAAAGAGGATTGGTCAGTTTTGCCCTCCCACTAGGCTTCAAAGAGAGCTATCCCAGAGCATAGGTGACTTCATTACCACCAAGAAAGAAGAGCTGGATGTAGAGTCAGTCCTTCGGACTGAGAGTCCCTGTTCTGAGAACCTCCTAGGCCCAGGAGACAGAGACAAACAGCTGTAACACCAGAGACAGCATGAGTTGGCGAGAAGCGGCGGCAGAGAAATGACAGCAGCAGAACCAGGAGATAGGTGTGAGACAGGCTAAAGATAGCATGGTGGGCTTCCCAGCCCACAGCCTGGAATGAAGTGGCTATAGGGGGTATGCCAACCCATGGGGCAATAGAGCTCAGTGACTTCAGGCAGGAAGGCTTACGGGCAGTGTGGGGAGCCTCCGGGCACTTATTGGTGAAGATGAAGAGCTTTGTAACACTTGCCTGAGCAGGGAAGAGGCAAGAGGCCAAGATGCTGGGAGCCAGAGAGAGGCCTGCCTGTGGTAATGGCTTAGAAAAGCTGTCTTCACCCAAAAATTATATCCTGAGCCATTTTTGATCCTGAATTGTAACCTGTTATTTCCCTAACGAGCCCCATAATCATGAGTATGGTCTGTCAGTTCTGTGTGGCCATTGCAATGAATTATTCAACCCAGCAGAGAAGTAGACAGTGCCATGGGAGGCACTGCTGGTGAGAGAATTTGTAAAAAGGTTGGAGAAAGAAGGTATGCCTGACCTCCACCTCACAGGAACATGCCTTGGGCCAACGTTCATGCTGATTCTCTCCTCACCTCATTGTGAAGTCAGATAAGGAGGTCTGACGATGCAGCACCAAGCCATTTTTATAGTACCAAAGATATTGTGTACATATGAATGACTTCTGAATTTTATTAACTGAAGACTTCGGTATTTCCTTGTACTGGGGAAATTGATTTTTTATTCATTCTCTTGTTGAGTGGAAATTGTTACCGAATGTCTGTTCCTATATATATCAAACTTGTATTTGTCTGAATTTTTTTAGAATTTTTTTTTTCTCAAATAGATAACATAGTTACCTCTCAAGCCTGCTTAACATAAACCCACCTTATTCTTGACAATTTTGGATAATCAACAGTTTTAGGTTTTATCGCATTTTATGCTATAAATGTACAAATATTTCTTACTTTTACAATTTAGTTTACTTCTGAAATCTCTACCAAAAAAATAAAACGTTCATCAATGAATTAAAAGTATTTACATAAATTTTAGTGGAAGAAATTATTATTTCAACCCAGGATATTGATACAATTTTCAGAGAGAAAAATAATCTACTGAATAATGTAAACACATTTTAAATAATAAATAAGTTGAAGGTAAAGAAATCCACTGTAAAAAATGTAATGCAATGATGTTTTATGGTACTTGCCAACCAAGGAAAGAAAACCTTAGTAGTCATTTGGTGAAGGAGGAATATGAAGGTGACATTTTTTTGGAAGCTGGTGAAAAATGAGATGGTCAATTTTCGGCCAGTTAAACTTTATGACTTGCGGTTTATGGATATCTTGAACTCTAAATTCATTTAAAATTAAGTTATAATATCCAAAACAATTGGGGAAAAATTGAAGGCTAAACATGAGAGTACTTCAAAATATGTGGCTATAATAGTGAAGCAGATTAAAGTGCCATAAAAGATGCTACCTCTTCATCCCATTTACTGAGTTTAAGCACACAAAGCAAACCATTTTGGGTTCATCTATATATGGTACGCAGTTCAGTTTGTTCTCTATGATAGTCTCTGACTAGAAACGCTTGTGTCGAGTATATTGCTGACTGTGTATCTTTACCTGAAACTGTACAATCAAAATATAACATAATTATTTAGTGCACTTTAGATTAATTTAAAAAGAAAAGAAAACAAAACAATTGCACTTAAAAAATAGTATAACTTTTATAAAGCCATTTTGACAAAAATTTGTGAATAAACCATCCTTAAGTGAGTGCAATGGTTTAAAACATTGAACTGACTCTGAAGGGACTCCAGCGTAGATCCTGAAACTTGTCCCCCGTCTCCTACACAAAAGCAAAGTAAAAAAACAGTGACTTCACATGGGCATTTATCCAAAATAAATTATTGAGTCAAAGACCAAAGCAACATTCTCCTAAATTGTTCTTATTCTCTTATCATCTTCAGTGACCTTATCAGTCTTTTTTCCTGCCTACTTAAATTCATCCCCAAATCATGTTTCTTTGTGCTTATTGATTAGAAAACAGAATCTTGTTTATTTATGTATTTGTTTATTTTTTTTGATTTTAGATGGTAGCAATGTAAAAAATTTTAAAGTTACATGTTTAAGAGCATGTGTATCCTGCATATTACTTTTTCCATTTATTTATTTATTTATTTTTGGAATAAAAGCTTCATGGATGATCAAGAGGCATTAATTAAAATAATTTCACCAACTGGACTTGGTACAGGGCTACACTCTTCTATTTCTTTCACTCTAGGCAACAGAGATCGTCATTAGTTTCTGATGATTCTGGCTCCTTGACAAAGCCTTCTGCAGAGAAAGAGAGAATGAGCAACTACTGGAGATTTGTCCAACACTCCATATGAGGAATTCTCTGCTCTTCGTGTTTCCCAGAGTGACACCTTATAATTGTCCTCGTTCAGTCATAATCCTGTGATAGTTGGCATTTCAAGGGGTAATTTTATTACCTCATAATGCTTTATGACTACTATCCAATACATGTTCATATTAAAACTTCTTAAAATTTCAGATAATGGCAAAGGAAGACAGAGAATAGAGGGCATTCTAGGAACTTGTGCTAATTTGCTTTTTAAGATGATTTTAGCATTTTAAATTATCTTTAATGGTTGTTTCTGGCTAAACTATAATGTCTTGTTCTCAAATAGGTTTATATTTCGTCACTAATTGGTATATAGCTATTCAATTAAAATATAATATAAGTTGAATTTACTCTTTCCCTAGTAAAGGAAAGGACATTCTAACACCTAGAAATGCCCTATACATAAAGAATGAAAGAAAACCAACATGTAAATGTTCTAACTCTATAACAAACTAAAAAGTTAGTATTAACATTAGAGTTTATTAATATTAATACTTATCTCAGAAAATGTGTATAGTTTTATGGAACACATCATTAATCTTGAGTCTCCATTTAGGAGACTTATAGTCCTGCTTCAAATCCTGGTTCTATCACTTGCTAGCTGGGCAAGTTTGAAAGACTGCCTTAAGTTCTTTAAGATTCAGTTCTCTTCTCTGTAAAATAAATGCAATAATAGTGCCTATTTCAGAGTGAAAACCCTGGTGGCATAGTGGTTAAGAGCTATGGCTGCTAACCTAAAAGGTTGGTAGTTCATATCTATCAGGCACTCCTTGCAAACCCTATGGGGCAGTTGGGGCAGTTGTACTTCATTGTATAGGGTCACTATGAGTCAGAATCAACTCAACAGCAACAGGTTTTTTGGTATATTTCAGAGCGACTTTTGAGAATTAAATTGTATAATAATTGTAAGGTGTTCAAAATAACATGGTCATGAAACAATTGTTAGTTATTGTCACTGTTGCTACTGCTGCTGTGTTATTATTATTATCTTATTTTTTATTGTGACAGAATCACTCTTCTTTATAAATCTTCAGTTATTTGGAAGAATTTCCCTTACACTGAGACAAAAACTTTCATTCTGTAAATTCCTCTTCTTTTCCTCACAGTATATCATGCCAAGGCATTGATTTTACTTGATGAATCTATACTGGAGGAAGCTAGATATGTTTGGGATGATATTTTCACATGGCATAAAACATATTTGAAGGTATTAGAAATATTAAAATTCAATTGGGTAAGAGTAAGTGTAACCATATAATTTATTGTCCTATCCAAGATCCCCTTGAAACTGAAATGGCTTGCTATTAAGCAGGGAGAAATGCCAGAAGGTATTACTGAAAGTAGTGTATGGAAAAGCATATGTTAATATATTTTTCTTCTTCTTCGTCTTTTTTTTTTTTTTAAAGATGATACACCAGTGAGAAACTTTTTGGATGCTCCCCTGCATAGAAGCTGTTTTTTCTGTTGCCTGTAAAAGGGCAGGTAAAAATAAAGGCTATGTTCTTCAGGGTAAATCTATCTCATTATAAAAACAATATGATTTGGGAAAAAATTTTAACTACAGCTCTGTAAAATTCCATTGAAATTTCCATGGTACAATGGGAGGAAAAGAAAACATATATTAGGATATTATAACTGGAAGAAAATTTAAATAAAAATTTATTGCATTCTTTAATTTTATAGATGAGAAAAATGTGACTGAAATCAAAAAGAAACAAAAAAAACTCATACAAAATCATGTTAGTGTTACAGCCAGGATTCCAGTTAAGGTCTCTTTCAGGTGCATCATGATGTGTCAAGAAGGTTGACAGGTGAAAAAAATACAGACCAAATAAATGAAGTAAGGATTCTAAACTTCAAATCAAATCATTTGTAATTGAGCGTGGGGGCAGACAAGTAACATAAGGCAAGTGATAAACCAAAACTCTGCCTCTGTTTTTCAGTTTCTTTCTTTCTTTTCTTTTTTTTTTTGTGACAGCAAGTCAAAGAGTTCTTTAAAAACAAATAACCAAGTAAATTATAGGTGACCGCTAGCTTGAAAAGAAAGCCTGAAGAAGTGCTATAGTTTATAAACTGTTTCTGAGGGAGCAGTTGTGTTTAATATGCAGAAATCACTCCATTCATATTTAGGTTCTTATATGTAAATTCCCATAAATAAGTTTGAAGTATTTATTCTATTTCAGTATTCTATTTAGACCATGAAAATATTTCTTGATAGGATAATAATATTCATATTTTAAACATCTTGTTACATTTTGGTTATTAAAAGATATAGCAGAAATACCCAGATGAAACAGATTCACCTTGCAGATTTAAATCACAAATAGAACACTAGGATGATCATTTCAAATTTTGTGAAGTCTTCTAGAATGGTATCATTCCAGGTCCTCAAATCTGGGAAGGTGAGGAGGTAGAATTTTATCACAAGCTGAGCATGTGGACATTCTACAGAATATACACAAGACACATCTTCTCTTGATGCAGAAGACAACTTGAAACACAATTTAAATTTAGAGTTTTTGTAATTAAATAGGCTCCTTTTAGTTGTACTTAACAAATACCCACTGTGCAATATGCACAGATCTTCAATTTGACATAACAGTGGAAAACTATAATTTATGCATTTAAATATAGAATAATAATAAATGAATCACCTATAGTAGACATGCTTGATAAATAAGTATCTACTTTTTGAAACAAGATAGAAAAAGAAGCATTTCACATACAGAAAAGTGCCCCAAAGTCTTTTTGCTTCTTCATCCCCTGATGCTTATTATGTTGGAAAAGATTTCCCTGAGTACATATGATTTATGGTAATGTTAAAAAAAATAGATTTTATTACACTCTATTCAAGTAGATGGGTATTTTGTCAAGAGTATGTTGATGTCTATATTTTGGGAAAAAGAAAAACTCAATGAACAATCTAAAAGTGGGAGAAAATTAGGCATCCAATGTGGAGTTTGTTCCCTGTTTTCCCATAGCCAAATTAGAGATCTGTAATGATGCTTAATAAAATGTTTCACTGGGAGTTATTTATTCTCACCACTCATTGAGCTACACAACTGGTCTCCTTTCCTTGGGAGTTGTTTCTCCAACAGTAGCAAGGGTAAGCACAAAGAAACAATATGCAGGCTAAAAAACTAATTTATTTGATGAGGTCCAGGAAAGAAAAAAAAAAAAACTCTGTAAATAGGAACTCATGCAATTTAGAATATTGCAAATATTTCCTTTCTCCAATTGATCAGGCAACCACAATTTTCAAGAGATTGAGTCAAATGTTCTTAACTCAAGACATGTTCATTGTTCTAGGTTGTAACATTGATAGACATTATCTATATTATAAATAATTAAGTGATATTAACAAATACACTAAAATTCACACATTCATATAAGCTTTGTTGCCCTCTGAATAATTGTTAAAAATATTTCCATGATTCTAACTTTGCTCAACTATTCTTGAAACTGATTTTGGAATTTTTATCAGAATCTATAAGAGTGCTCTTTTTGTTACCACTTGCTCTGTATATTTAAAAGATGATTCTCACTTTCTGAAATAGCTAAGAGTCATTACCAACATCTACAGTATTTTTCTGAATCAAAAACAGTGCCTCTAAGGTTACAAGAATGATTACTTGTGTCGGTTAAAAATTCTCTTTACTGGCAATTGTTAAAGTAGTGACATTACCATTGTAATAAACATGGTCCTAGTCATGAAAGGCAAGTAATTGCTTAGTGACAAAGATTTTTTTATTTACGTAAAAGATTCATTTAAATTAATTTAAAAATAGCATTTTCTTAAAAAATATATAGGCAAACATATGTTATCACAAAGCATAAAAGTACTTGAAAATTGATGAATGGTAAAAGTGGGATTACCTCAGAAATTCTATCAGAATCTAACTTACAAAGAGCATGAACAAAATTTTCTACTAAGAATTGGAGGAATAAACAAAAAGTTATAGGTTAATAACAGTGAAAAATAAAATAGTGTATCAGTCCAGAAACAGAAGAGTGAATAAATACATATTATGGAAAATTATTCAGTTATTAAAATACTTATGAAAACATACATGTTGTCAGAAATTCTTACAATAATTGGAAAAAAAACAGAGTATGAACTGAACTGTAGTATAAGTGCACCAATGTATTTATGAGGGAGTAGAGAGACATGATACTACTAATAGCTATTTTTGTTGTGGCAAAAGGAAGAAATGATGGGTGATTTTAATTTTTTATTATTTTTATACTTCTTGTTATGATATTTTATTAATAAGTTTCTTCCTTTCATAGTTGGAGGGAAAGGAACTATAACTGTTATTTATTAAATTTTTAAAAGGACGTAATAAACAAGTGGGACAGGATTCAGATACTGACTCTGAGTTCAAAATCCTGCTGTAGCAAACAGCTTGTGTACAGTGTTATAGATTAGTTAACAAATATAATTCAGAAGAAAATTTCTTACTGTCAAAGACCCTGGAAAAACTGCAGGAATTAAAATAGACTTTTACCCGCTTTAGTGTATCTCTCTCCTACTTCTCTGAGTTTTTCCCTTTGCCTCCCCAAAGCCCACCACTTTAGCTGTTGGCAAAACAATAGCGAGAAACTTGACTTGATGTTTTTGAAGATGAGGAAGAGTGGGCAGGAGCCAAGGAATGCAGATGGCTTCTGGAAGTTGGAAAAGAAGCAGATTCTCTCCTAGAGCCTC
The DNA here is from genome assembly GCF_000243295.1 of Trichechus manatus latirostris. Classification (NCBI taxonomy): domain Eukaryota; kingdom Metazoa; phylum Chordata; class Mammalia; order Sirenia; family Trichechidae; genus Trichechus; species Trichechus manatus. The sequence goes on along the minus strand of NW_004443948.1, from coordinate 8,816,706 downwards.
CAGAAAAAAATGTAACCTTGTTGATGCCCTGAGTTTAGAGAATCATATAAAACTTCTGACCCTACAAAACTGTAAAAACAAACAAATAAAAACTCTGTATTGCTTAAGCCACTAAGTCTGTGATAATTTGTTATAGCAGCAATAGAAAACTAATACAGCGTAGGATTCTGAGCCCAGGCTTATTTTATGACCTCGACCAGGTATGGAGCTACAGAATTTTTTTGTTTGCTGTGTTTTGGTTTGTTTTCACTCTTCTCTCAGCAGCAGTAGGTCTTCTACCTTGCCCTAGGGGTCAAAAATATTTGCTGCCTCTCCCTCTTATAGTTTTTGCTGTTTAGGAGAGAATGACCAAGGTGGGGATGTGTGCCTTTCCTGCAGCAGTAGCTGCTCTCCTTCCCGAGGCCTGTAGCACCAAGGGAAGCTCTCCAGTTTCCTCCCCTTCCTGAAATCTTTTTCATGAAGACTCAGTAGAGGTCTCTGGAAAAAAGACTGCAAGTGGATGCAGCTCGCTTTCTATCTGTGGCTCCCTGGGCTTTTATATTCTCATGCTTAGTCCACTCTCAGCATTTAATCACTTGTTAAAATTTTTAGCTGAATTCTTACCTGCCTGTATGGTGCGCAGCAATTGTTCCTCATGCTTTTCCACAAGTAGGTCACTGCTTATGTTTTATTCCTTGGATTAATATACTCGATTGAAAAAAAAAATCATGCTTTTGTATTTGTCTGGCTTGTTCTTATAGTTACGGTGGGAGCAATGTTCTTTCCAGTTTTCTCTATCCTAAACAGAAGTAAAATTCCCCTTCTATTTTTAATCTATGTCTTCTTCAATTTTGTTCCTTCATAAATATAAAAAGATATGACTAAATACATGCCCTAAAAATGACCATGCTTTTGAAATATGTTTTAAAAAGCATTATATTTTTCTAGCATTAACAGTCCTTTCCCTAACTATACTTATCAAATCTCTTTATTAACAGAAATTATCTATTTTTCTCTTTTATAGATTTTCTCATATCTCACATCTATCTTGAAATATGATAATCAATATTAGAGCTAATAATCTATAAGAATATTACCAGAGTCCATGGATTGTGCAAAAAGTTAACACATTTGGCAGTTAACAGAATGGCTGGAGGTTCAAGTCTATTCAGAGACTCCTTAAGAAAAGGCCCAAGGAATCTAGTACTAAAAAAATCAGTCATGAAAACCTTACGGAACACATTTCTACTTTGACACACATGGAGTCATCATGAGTCAAAGTTGACTGTGCGGTAACTGGTAAATACATATGTACACATATATACCCAACAGATTGGGCAAAATATCAAGTATCTAAAAATTTAAACCCATGTTATTCATCTAGCTCCTGGCAACCACTTTTATAGTTCAGTGAAAAGGATCATTATACTTAAGAAACTAATAAGAGATAAAGATTAGGGCCCAAAATACTACCCAGCATCAAATCCAGCCCTTATTGGAATAGGGCACCAAATCTACATACTGAGTTCTGATTAGCAATACAGAAATCCTAGTGGTCATTACAAAATGAAACCAAACCAAACCCATTACCATCGAGTCAATTCTGACTTATAGTGACGCTATAGGACAGAATAAAACTGCCCCACAGAGTTTTTAAAGCTGTTAATCTTTATGGAAGCAGACTGCCACACTTTTCTCCCATAGAGCTGCTGGTACTTTTGAACTTCCGACCTTTCAGTTAGCAGCCAAGCACTTAACCTCTGTGCCACCAGGCCCCTTAGTCATTACAAATAAGAGTAAAATAATGTAGGGACACAGGTGAGTCTAACAGAGTCTGAGATTCTAAGTGTGGGATTGAGGTAGTGGGAGTAGTTCTCTGTCTCTTTTTAAGAGAGTTTAGGAATAAGAAACAGCTATCTGAGTGGTAAGATGGCATCATAATTCCTTCAGCAAATATACCCATATTCTTGTTGAGTAGATTAAGAGGCAAGGACAAAAAGCCTTTTAATAAAATCAACAACTGGAAAAAACTCAGTATGAATGTTACTAAGAGCATCAGAATAAACATCTTCTATTCAAACTCCTAGAAATCAATAGAGTTGATTACTTTGCTCTTGTGTATGTTATCTAGTACTTATCATAAAGGAAAATTAATAATAATGAAAATCATCACCATTTATTGAGTTGCTACTATGTTCAGTACAATCTTCAGGGCTTTTACATACTTTATTCTATTTAATGATGAAAATAAAGATTACAGTAAATAAATGATTTTATAAACATAAAAAGTTAAGCCATATCTGTAGTTTCTTTAGTGATTCCATTAAACATATTATGAAAATATAATCAACTTGTCTTTTAGATTGTCTTTGACTTCTATATCTATTTTAAAGAAAGATTCATTTCATATGATTTGAACTTCTCAAAGTCATGTTGATTTTGCTGCACTGTCTTTATTGCATATATATATGTTACAAGTTTACATTACTGTCACTTGTACGTATATACACACACACATATAGAAAGAGATACTGTAGGGGCTTCAAGGATCATGACTCACCTTAATTATCTGTATATAAATACATTTATTTACTTTTACCAACTCTTATAAAATTATTTTAATTATTTCAGCAATTACTTTCAAGCATGTTTCTCAGTTTATTTGTATTTTCCTATTATTTTGGGGTGGTTTTTAGTTATCATAATCTTGACTAAAATATCTGTTATTTATAAGTGTTCTTAAAATGTTTTTCATGTGATAAGAGTTGTCTACTTATTAATCAATTTATAAAACCTTTTAATACATTTTATATATTTGATTTAATATTTTAAACATATTTAAAATAAGTTGTTTTAAAAATTAACTTTAAAAACAGTTCTTTTACAAATCATGTTCTCACAGGAAAATAAATAACATGATTCCTTTTTTACCTTTTTACTCAGCATTTATCTTAAACATATGTAGTTTTCTAGGAAGACTTAACCCTGACTCTTTGGAATTAATGACTTATTCTAGAATGGATTTTCAGCTGACCAGTATATAACAAGGTCATTAAAGAAAAATAAGGATGGACACAACATTTTTCTTTCTCTGGTCCTCAGGGACTCCTTGTCCTGCATGATTTCCTCAAGATAATGGCAAATGGTTCATCAATGACATCTGACATTTCCTTAATTACCCTGAGGGCACATAACACGAAGATGTCGTGATTTGAATTCTTCCAATTTTTCCAGGAGGTATTTTCTCATTTCAGCCTGCTTTTCATTCCATGCTCCAGGTAACAGGTTTCTTCCAACATTAAAAGCTTTATTGCTGGCTATTATTAGTGCTTCTCCTTACCTGTCAAAGTAAGGCAATTTTCTCTGATTCTTCCTTTTTACTTAATACGTTCAAATACTTCCTTTTCCTTTTGGTAATTTTTTTAATGGACTACGTTGAGGGCATCTTCTCCCTATTTCTTGAACTTCCTATTCTTTAATGTAGATAATTAGACATTTTCATTTTTTCAACTGATCTCAAATTCCCTATGGTTTATGCATAGTTTTCTTAATTAATGATTAATTATTGAGTTTCTAGGCATGTTTTTATCCTCAATTTAGTGATACATTGCCATTGCTCAGCAATTACATTTCTGTTTTTGGGTTCCCAGGATATGAAATTCTAAAATGCCTTTTATTATATTCAGTCTAGAATTTTATCTGAGCAGAAGTTAGTGCCAGAAGTTCCTCAGAAACATTCTCTTCATGACAGTGAAAGTACTGAATTTGGAAACTTGAGGACTTTGTAACCCTAGAACAAACTGCATCACCCTCTTATTCTGTCCCAATACATCAGAAACATGGCTAAGAATCCCAGTCCTAACCACCTCACAAAGAGAGTGCATGAGAAAGAACTTCGTAGATCATAAAGCAATAGACAAATGCAGGATACTGTTATTAATACTGTATACAATAAAGTACGAATAAGGAGAAGACACTCTCTGAAGAACTGAGAAAAACTGTTGAGGTCCTATCTGCCAAACTTAAGGATTTCTTTAACATTTACAGATATCCTTGAGAAACTCTACTGTATACTTTATTTAATCAGTTATTACAAAGTATAAGAAAGTTCCTGTTTTCATAGCTTCATACTGTAAAAATGGATATAGGCAGTGCCTGCTTATGAATATCTGACTTATAAACAACTTGTACTTAAGAACAAACGACCACAAAGCCTATTATATTAAAAATTTGAGTTAAATGCATACAATGATTCATAGTAACGAATGCACTCACTACTTTGTGACGTTCATGAAAACACTGTAAATTTTGGAAGCGTTTCTTAAGTGTTTTATATGCATAGAAAGGTATAATATATACCACAGTAAGTCCCCGTGTTACGAAAATCTGATTTATCTGATTTACAGAAAACTTGTACTTAAGAATGGACTGCCATAAAGCCTGCTGTATTAAAAATTTGAGTTAAATACAATGGTTCATGATAATGAATGCACACAATACTTCGTGACTCTCATGAAGTGCTGTCGAGTCAATTCCAACTCATAGCATCCCTATAGGACAGAGTAGAAATGTCCCATAGGGTTTCCAGGGAGCAGTTGGTGGATTCGAAATGCCAGCCTTTTGGTTAGCAGCCGAGCTCTTAACCACGGTACCACCAGGGCTCCTTTACGTGCATAGAAAGGTAAAATAACTACTATATACTAAGGCAAACCATTTGACTAACTGATGCTAAGTAAAACCGTAAGGACCTGTTCTAACTTACCTACAAATTTGACTTAAAGATAGATATGGAAATGGTTCTCATTTGTAACCTGGGGACTGCCTGTAATCCTTATGTCATTCCCTAAGGGAGTAGGAAGCTATCAAAAACTCTTCCCACACAACTCTCTCCAGCTGAGTTGATTCACATACCTTTTCAGTTCAGTGTCAAGCTCCCATTGAACTATGTGTCAGCTGAACAGCTCCTCAAATTTTCTTATAAATTTTCTTGCTAGTTGCTCGCTGATGCTGAGATGTTGCCACTTGGTGTATTCTCACTTCCTAGGCCCATGGCTAAAATTCCAGCACAAATATCACACACTCGGAAAACATGAAATATTCAAATATTCCTGGGAGGCTTGTCTTTCTTTAATATTTCATACTTGTCATTCCATTTTATTAGGGCAAGCATGGTAGAAAATAAAGAGAAAAGGGGCTTTAAAGTTTGCTTAGGGCAAAGGATGGAGAGAAAAGGGGATAATATGTTTTAGATATGATACATTTGAACTTTTATAAAATTAATCCATATGATTAAAGTGCCTAAAATAAAGGTCTAAGTGTAATCGGTCACAGGTTATTATTATTATTATTTTTAATTCCAAGGGACATGATGATCTTTACTTTCAATATAATTATTTGGAATTTAATTATTTCTTATTTAATTACAAACTCATGGCTTTGAGCAATTCACTCAACCTTTTGCAGATTCTGTCTTCTTAGCTATAAAACAAGACAAGTAATACTTATCTGACTCAAATTCTGTGAACAGTAACTAAGAAAATATACAAGGAAACACTAAGTATATTGTAACTAGTATATGTTATACCATCAGAAAGATCTATAGTATATATAAGTGTATATATATACATATATGTATATATAAAATATATATACATATAAGTATATATATATAAAACCTGCAGACCAAAATGTAAGATATTGGGCTCTTTTGTCAAAGAACATAAATATAACTGTATATCCAAGAACCACTTACACTATACAATCATGAAATACATAGAAATAAATCTGCTACATTTTGTGGCTCAAATGTCATAACTAGGTGTTCATGTGGGTTCCAATCAATAAGAGCCTAAGCAGTAAGAAGGATTTCATAAAGACTTTCTGAGAGGCTTGAAAGTATATAGAATTTGAGTAGCCAGATGGTTGAATGGAGAAACTCACAAATAAATGGAGTTGCATTCAAGAATGCTACATGTGAAATGAAAGAGTATATGTAGAGCAATAAGAATATTGAAATAATACGAAGAAAAAATGTTTGTGAGCAGAATTAAATAGCCCTTGAAAGCTAACATGTAAGTTTAGAAAATATTTTAAAAGGCAAGACATTTTAAATTTAGCTGGATGGAAAATATAAAATAATTGAAAGCTTTTGAGCTATGGAATTCCATTAAAAAGTTTTTTTAGATCTTCTTGACTTTTTTTAAGGAATAATCTAAAAAAAAATGATGAGAAGAGAGGTTAGAGTTGGGAAGGCAGCCACGAGTCTGTTTATGTTAGGGTGATGATGTTATGTACGAAAGTACTGGCAGTAGGAATAGAGAGAAAGAAAATACTTAACTCATGAAAAAAATACAGCCAAGACTGAGGACCAGCACTAAAATTGATGGAAACTGGAGCAAATCACACTGGATTCTTTCGTGAGAATTCCTCTCACCCTACCATTTTAATATTAGAAAAAAACTAGTTAAAATTAATGATAGTAGTGACCATAAAAAATAAAATAACTCACCAAAAAAGGAAACCTGATATCCATGTGCTGAAAAAGGAGAGTCTTTCTTTGTTCTGGTAATGGCAGCAGAGTTTCTAGACTGATTTTCAAAATACGCAGACATTATCTAGCTGATTTTTTAGCTTTAGCTTCCAAAGCCCTCACAGTCTGCCTCCCTGAGTGACTAAACAGGCTTCAACAACATAGGGCCCTCAAACGTTTGAGGTCTGCGCTGATTTTGCAAAATTGCTCTCTGCTAGATACAGTTCTGAAAGCAGTTGTCAAATCAAACGGGGCTGCATTGGCTGCAAGCTATTGAAAGCAAAAAGACAAACATAAAATAAATGCTTGACCTAGCTCAGCATTGCAGTGAAAGAAAACTAAGCATGTCAGTCAGAGCACCGTGCAGTTCTTCCCGGAACAGATAAAACACGTAGGAGGAGAGTGGAAAAAAATTAAAAAATGAAACCTGGAAAAGCATCTAAAGAGCCAGGGAAGAAATAAAACGCAGTGGAAAACAAAAGATAGGCACAGATTCATTTTTATTTAGTAGAAAATTCAAGCATTCATTTCCCCTTCCTTTCAAGTTGATCACCTTAAGGCCATTATGGTTCACAGAAACAACCGAAAAAGCACAGGTGAGCAACATGAGCATTGGTTGGGAAAAGAAATCAAGGAAGACAAGCTGGTTTAACTCTGAAGAATTATTAACCACCAGGAAAGTCAAAACGCTTAAGAAACAAGAAGATGTCAGTCAAAGAAGAGAGTGTGAAAGATGTATTTTTAAATCCAGTTGACATGCCAGTTTACCCAGTCAAGAATTAAGGGAATAGCTTAAAACATCTTGGGAAAATTTCTATGAAGTATGGTAAAACAAGAATAGAAAGGGCTTGCCGGCTCTGTAGGTATTCATGTACTTACTGAATTCCTAACTACCCAAAAGCATTTTTTTAATCTGATGATTTTTGTGCACTGCTGCTAAAAAAAAAATTAATATCACTTTAAAAGTCATATTGAATCTATGATGGGTAAGATTGGAAAAAGCATCCTTTGTGATGAGGGGTCTCTGGATTTGTGTTCAGTGACATCCTTTATACAGCTGGGCAACTGGCACATCCAACTTAAAAACAAAGCCTATGGTGATTTTCAATTTATTTAAAGAGGGTTTTGAAAATAATTCAATTACAATATAAACCAAACAAAATTATAACTTCATGTTTAACTTCTGCAGCATGGCAGAAGCAGCCTGTGTATACATTTGATTATATGAAAGAAGACAACATGCTAAAGATAAACACAAATATAATGTTTCTCCAAGTTTCCTATTATCTTTCAGGAAAATTAAGTAACTTTAACTTCAAAACCTGCACTACAAGTATATTACATACAATTAAATTTAATATTTTTGAAGTATAGATAGGTAATAGATAGATACATAGATAGACACATTGGTAGAAGATAAGACCCTCCCCTCCACACACACACACACACACACACACAGACACACACAAATATACACATTGTACCCATCTAACATCCACAAAGTATTCTCTGCATCTCCCTGGTTTCTCCTGGAACCATCACTTCTGGAGTGATGAAGGTTGTGCATTCTCCAAAATCCTATGTATTTTAAGCTGGAAGGTCAATTTAACAATCTTCTAGTTTTCTCTTGGAGCCCTGGTGGAGCAGTGTTTAAGAGCTTGACTGCTAACCAAAAGGCTGGCAGTTCGCATCCACCATCCACTCCTTGGAAACCCTATGGAGCTGTACTATAGGGTAGCTATAAGTTGGAATTGACTACACAGCAATGGGTTTAGTTTTCCCTTGAACATTCTAAACATGACTCTGTCATCCTCCTATAAAATTGCATACCGTCAGAGACACGTGTACAACTCCACCTCCCCTTACCTTCTTTCTCCTATTCACTGTAATCCACTAATCTCCTAGTGACTCTCCCTCCGTTTTAGAGATACATCACGTATCTTCTCTTCTGTCTCAACAACTGTATCATCTTGGGTGATATTATTTTCCACAGGGATGACCCATGGAACACCGTAGTCACTTATATGACTAGAAATCTTCTCCACCCCACTCAGCCACCTCTTTCTACATACATAACTAGGACTTTGTGATTACTAAAACTCTTCACACCTGTGAAATAAGAAGTATAGCCATCCCACTCTAGCTAATATTCCACATCATTTTGGCTCCCTTAACTCATTCATTTTCTCCCTCTTCACCTTTCCTTCTACCTACTAATCTTCTACGGTCTCTTAATAGCACTGCTTTCTTATTAAATAATTTTTCACTTTTTTAATCTCCTGAGCCTACCATATTCTTATTGATTTTCAGCAGATGATTTGTATTCTTAATTCACGGAGAGTAAAGAAGCAATCAAACAAAAATTTTCAACTTTCTTTCATCAAACTAAACTGTTGCATCACCCTCATCTTTTTCTCTCTCTATCTTGCTCTCATGTTTTTCTGTCTGGTAAACTTCTGCTCAGGCTATGATCAGGCCTGAACTTTGATATACTGACCCCTACCTCACCATCCAATTGAAATCAAGTTCCTTTTTCCATTTGCTCTCGAAGTACGCTGTACTTACTCCTTCAATATACCTACTAATGGACTGCAATGGCATATTAAGGTAGCTAACCCTTTGCTCTACTAAGCAGATCCTAGAATGTTCACTTGCATATATGTATATCTTCTTAGGAGACATGTATATTTATGCATACAAATACAAGTATATGCGTATACATATATATACATATACATATATATAGAAGTACAGGCAGTCCCTGACTTACAACTTATTCAGGTTACTATGAACCACACCTATGACCTTCTGTTTTTTTTTGTATATTTTATCATTAGTAGCATGTACCATATACAATGTTGCAGCAAGTAATTTGCTGATGTTATCATTCTCAGATGTTCATTCCCACATGTAGGTCAAAAAATTTTACAGTGACAGGATTAGCTGAAGTTTTTTATAAGCTAAACCAGGTGATTCATTTGCTTGAAAACATGGACCCAAACGCTGATTACCTTGCTAAAGTCAGTAGGCAGATTCAGGAAGCAGTGAGATGTTACTGTGAAATATATGAAGAAAAAAGAAAAGAATCATACAGACAACTCTCACTAATTTGCTGACTAGAAATGCTGTCCCGATTCCCAGGGATAAACCAGATGATCCATAACTTTCCACAAGTGGTTATTACTGCAACTGACAAAATGGCAATATTTTCCAACACTTCTTCATCTTTGGAGTAAATTTTTATGAACTGTGTATTTCTTTATAGATTAAAATATATCTGTAAGTTTATATGTAATCAAGATCTGATTTAGAAAGATACTGATAATAAAAGGCAATAATAATGAAAACTAAAAAAAAAAAAAGAGGCATTCGACTTACGTCAAATCCGACTTAACGATGGATGGAGTCATCAAAATGGAACTCTGTCGTAAGTCGGGGACTACCTGTACGTAAGTTTTTCCCTAAGTTAAACTCACAGTAAACCATGTACAGTTCATCCTAGGTGTGAATTCAGTCTAGAGCCTTTATAGAGTCCTTAGTCAAAAGAATACCTTCATATAATTTTTTAAATTGACTCTACTTTTTAGTAGTTTTATATTTATAGAAAAATTGAAAAGATGGTAGAGTTCCCATATTTACCCATACCCAATATCCCTTGTTATTAACATCTGCCATTAGTATGAAACATATGTTACAATTAATGAAACAATATTAACGCATTATTATTAACTAACCAAAAACCACAAACCCATTGCTGTTGAGTTGATTCTGACTCATAGTGACCATATAGGACAAAGTAGAACCATCCCATAGGGTTTGCAAGGCTGTAATCTTTATGGGAGAAGACTGCTACATCTTTCTCCTGTGGAGTGACTGATGGATTTGAACCGCCAACCTTTTGGTTAGCAGCCGAGAGCTTAACCACTGCATCGCCTGGTCTCCTATTATTAACTAAAGTATGTAATTTATGGAGCCCTGGTGGCGTCGTGGTTAAGAGATCACTGCTAACCAAAAATTCAGCAGTTCAAATCCACCAGCAGCTCCTTGGAAACCCTATAGGGCAGTTCCACTCTGTCCTGTAGGATCGCTACGAGTCGGAATCACTCGATGGCAATGGGTTTGGTTTTTGTTTTATATAGTTTATTCATATTTTCTTAGTTTTCACCTAATGCCCTTTTTCTGTTTCAAGATCCCATAAGAATACCACAATACATTTAGTTGTGGCGGCTCCTTAGGCACCTCTTGACTGTGACACTTAAACACAGATTTTTCTTGTTTTTGATGACCTTGACAGTTTTGAGAAGTACTGGTCAGGTATTTTATAGGATGCCTCTCTATAGGCATTTGTCAATTTTTTCTTTCCTCCAGATTAGACTGGGATTATGGATTCTAGGAGGAACATCACACAGGTAAATTGCCATTTGTATTACACCATATCAAGAGTAAATACTATCAACATGATTTGACTGATTTTGACCTACAGCATTTTTTGTCTCTCTCTGAAGAACTTCTTTAAGCATTTATTTCAAAGCAGGTCTATTGGCAACAAACTACATCAGCTTTTGTTTTTCTGAGAAACTCTTTATATCTCCTTCACTTTTGAAGGACAATTTTTCTGGATATAGAATTCTAGGTTAGTGTTTTTGTTTGTTTGTTTTTTCTTTCTTTCCATACTTTAAATATTTCTTTCCACTCTATTCATGCTTACATAGTTTCTGATGCGAAGTCTGTTGTAATTCTTATCCTTATTTCTATATAATAATAATGTATTGACCATTGGTTTAGGTATTATTATTCTCTGGCTTCTTTCAAGATTTCGTTTTTGTCTTTGCTCTTTTACAGTTTGAATTTAACTTGTCTAGGTGTAGATTTTTGGTATTTATCCTGCTTGGGTTCTCTGAGGTTCCTGGATTTATTATTGTTTGTTGTCTGTCACTAATTTGGGAAATTTCTCAGCCAGTATTACTTGAAATATTTCTCCTGCTCCTTCTTTCTTTCTTCTTCTCTTGATATTCAAATTATATGTATGTTAAGTTTTTTAAATTGTCACACCATTCCTGTATCTTTAGTTTTCTTTTCACTTTCTTTTTTCTCTTTGAATTTCAGTATTGTGTTTATTTACTTATTTTCCAGCTCACTGATTCTTTTTCTCTCTACCCAGTATATTGATGACCCTATCAAAGGTATTCTTTATTTTTCTTTCATTTTTTTAATTGTTATGATTTCTTTTACTACAAAAAAATTGCCATTTAATCAATTCTGATATTTCATAGTTATTTTAAATTTCCTGTATGACAATTCCAAAATTTGTGTCATTTCTGAATCTGATTCTGATGATTATTTTGTCTCTACAGATTACATATTATTCTTGTCTTTTAACATATCTTGGAGTTATGTTTTTTTAATTGAATGCTGGACATGATGTACTGGGTAGTAGAAACTGAAATAAATATGTCTTCAATGTGAGATTTTAGTTAATCTGCCTAGGAGAGGGGCTGTGTTTATTTTTTATTTTTTTATTTTTTGGTAGCTATAGGTGCCAATGGCCTCTTGTTTTTTGTAGAATCTTTATTTTTGTCTCCTTATTGTCTTTGCTTTTCCCTAAGAACTCCTTTTTTAAATAGAGTATGTACCATGCAGCTCTTCCACCTGTAATCTACTGTTATTATACCTTAGAACTATCAGTGTGGTGGTAAGTTGTAGGGGAGGGGAAGTGTTCTATAATCCTATGATAAATCTTGGTCTTTTTGTGGCTCTTTGTCTCTGGGGGAGCCCTCGTGGCACAGTGGTTAAGAGCTTGGCTGCTAACCAAAAAGTCGGCAGTTTGAATCCACCAGCCTCTCTTTGGAAACCTTATGAGGCAGGTCTACTCTGAGTCCAAATAGGGTCACTATGAGTCAGAATAGATTTGATGGCAGTGGGTTTGGTTTTGGTTTTATGTCTTTGGGCTGTAACTTTGACTAGTGTTTTTTTTAGTGACATTCCCCTCCCCCTTAAGTGAGTAGAGAAGGAACTAGAGTTAAGTAATTGTCCTTTCTCCATGTCACATAAAACTCTGATAAAGTTTTTGTTTTTCCCTGCAGTGTAGAACTTTGTTATGGAGAACACTCTTAGCATTTTTCACAATGGTTACTTTTCTCCTTTTCCTGACGGAGACTTGAGGAGATTTTTTTTGGTTCTTCACCATTAAAACATAGTGAGTTTCCTGAAGATAAAACCTATCAAAGTGTCAGGGTCCCTTAAGACCACAGCTCTTCCCTCCCCCAGTATTGTCTCATGCTCAGGTAAGTCCAAATTGTCCCCAGCAATTTGTCAAAGTTACCATTTAAGTGTTCCTACCAATATGTGGAAACCCTGGTGGTGTGGTAGTTAAGAGCTACATCTGCTAACCAAAAGGTTGGCAGTTCGAATCCACCAGGTGCTCCTTGGGAACCCAATGGGGAATTTCTACTCTGTCCTATAGGGTCACTATGAGTCAGAATCGACTCAACGGCAATGGGTTTGGTTTGTTGTTGTTGTTGTGTTTTTTTTTTTCTTTTTTTTAAACCAATGTGTGGCTTCAATTGCTTCTACTCAGGTTAACTGATCTCAGCTGTGATTCTCTGGATTTGCCTGTCTCTCCAGCTCTTTTTTTTTTTCCACCCTCCCCAACTCTTTCCTCGTAACCACTAATCTTTTTTATGTCTTGATGGATTTATGCATTATAGATATTTTATATAAGTGGGATCAAACAATATTTTTCCTTTTGTGTCAGGCTTATTTCATTTAGCATGTGTTTTCAAGTTTCATAAATGTGGTAGCATGTATCAGAGCTTCATTTCTCTTTATAGTTGAATAATACATCATTGTATGTAAACACCACATTTTGTTTATCCATTCATCTGTTTATGGGCACTTGTGTTGTTTCCACTTTTTGGCTATTGCGAATAATGTAGTAATGCTCAATGGTATACATATGTCTCAGTTACTGCTTTCAATTCTTTTTGGTATACATTCCACTTAGGAGTAGAATTACTGGGCCATATGGTATTTCTGCATTTAACATTTTAGGAAGTGTTAAACTGTTTTCCACAGCAACTACACCATTTTACGTTCCCACCAGCAATACATGAGTGTTCTGATTTCTCCACATCCTCCCCAACACTTATTTTCCCTTCTTATGATAATAGCCATGGACTGGGAGAAAAACAGTATCTAATAGTGGTTTTATCTACATTTTACTAATAGCTAATGATGTTGAGAATCTTTTCAAGTACTTCTGGGCCATTTGCTTATCTTATTTGGAAAAAAAAATCTTATTTAAGTACTTCGACCATTTTTTAATTGGGTTATTTGTCATTTGTCATTGAGTTTTAAGATTTCTTTGTATATTCTACATACTAAACTCTTATCTGATTTATGGTTTACAAATATTTTCTCCCATTCTGGAGGTTATCTTTTTACTTTCTTGATGATGTCTCTTTGTACACAAAAGTCTTTAATTTTGATAAAGTCCAGTTTATCTCTTTGTTCTCTTGTTGTTAATACTTTTGGTGTCATATCTAAAAGTTCATTACCTAAAAGAAGATCTTGAAGCCTTACCTCTATGTTTTCTTCTAAGATTTTTATGGTTTTAGTGCTTATGTGTATCTGTCTGAGAAGAAATAAATATTCCTTAGAAGGGAGAATGGTGAAACTTTGTCCTGCTTACTTTGGGCACATCATAAGGAAAGACAACTCCTAGAAAAGAACCTAATCTTTAGAAAAGTAGAGGGTCAGTGAAAATGAGAGAAATTCGTAATGAGATCAATTGACAGAAAAGCCAAAAAATAGGCTCAACTACATCAAAGATTATGAAGATGGCATAGGACTAGAAAAAGTTTTGTTACATTGTGCAAAAGGTCACCGTGAGTCAGAGCCAACTCAAAGCCAACTAACAACAACAAGAATAGTGCTTTTATTTATGTCATTGAAATATTTTGAATTATTTTTTATATATGGTGTGGGATATGGGCCCGGCTTCACTCTTTTGCATGTGGAAATCAAATTGTCACGATGCCATTAGTCAAAGAGATTACTCTTTCCCCATTGTATGGATTGGCACCCTTTTTGAAAATCAATTGGCCATAGATGTATAGGTTTATTACTGAATTCTCAGTTCTATTCCATTGATGTATATGTCGAATCTTATACAAGTACCACACTGTTTTTATACTGTAGTTTTGTAGTATATTTTGAAAGAGGGAAGTTTGAGTCCTGACGCTTTTTTATTTGTATTTTTTTCAAGATTGTTTTGGCTACTTGGGGTCCCTTGCAATTTCATATGAATTTTAGTGTCAGCGTTTCAATTATTGCAAAAAACGTTGTTGACGTTTTCATAGGAATCATAATATATTTGTGGATCATTTTGGGTAGAATTTGCATATTATTACATATTAGTAATAATTTATTAAATTAATTAATTAAACATACCAATTTATGAATGTATATTGCATTTCCATTTATTTAGATATCCTTCAATTTCTTTCAGCAGTGTTTTATAGTTTTCAGTGTAAAGGCCTTTCACCTCCTTAGTGAAATGTATTCATAGGCATTTTATTATTTTAGATGCTATTGTAAAAGGAATAGTGTGATGGTTAATATTATGCGTCAACTTGACCAGACTATGATTCTCAGTAGTTTGGCAGACAGTATGTGATCCTCTTTCATTTTGTGTTGTGATGTAAGCAGCCAATCAGTTGAAAGGGAAGTTTCCTTGGAGGTGTGGCCTGCCTCCAGTGTATAAATAGATGTTCTGGAAAAGCTGTCTTTCTCGACCCTGCACTCTTCTTGTCACTTGACCTCGGGTTTTTGGTACTTAAGCCTGCAGAAATCTCTGGCCTGCCTCTTGACCTGCAGATTTTGGGATCTTCAGCCCCTGAGACCACAGTGGGTAAGAACTTGGCTGCTAACCAAAAGGTCGGAAGTTTGAATGCATCAGCTTCTCCTTGGAAACTCTATGGGGCAGTTCTAAGTCAGAATCAACTCGACAGCAACTGGTTTTATTTTGTTTGTTTTTTTTTTGTTCTAAGTCAGAATCAACTCGACAGCAACTGGTTTTATTTTGTTTTTTTTTGTTTGAGACCACAGGAGCCAGCAAAGATCTTCAGCCTGACACCTGACCCACAAATTTGGGACTTAACAGACACCACAATTGCTTGAGCCATTTCTCACAATTCTGTGAGTCATTTCCTTGAAGTAAATTTCTCTCTAAATATGTTTATATATGCTTCACTAGTTTTGCTCCTCTAGAGAACCCAGTCTAAGAAATTTGGTACTGAGAGTGGTTCTAAAGGAACAAAATCTTAAAGATGAGTTTTCTGAATTTATTCTCAAGTCTGGCTAGACTTTCAGGCACAAATAACTCTATTTCCAGTAGTAAAGAGGGCACTGTTAATTCATGGCCTGATATGGCAATAGAAATACACACAATATCACCACCATTGAATCAGATATTTGTGAGACACAAGGTTGTGGTTGATCATGCATTTGATACCTTTCAACATTAATGTCAAACTGAGAAGTATAACAATGCTGGCTGGTTGGTCATATTTATGCTAATAT
Source organism: Trichechus manatus latirostris (assembly GCF_000243295.1). Lineage (NCBI taxonomy): Eukaryota > Metazoa > Chordata > Mammalia > Sirenia > Trichechidae > Trichechus > Trichechus manatus. The sequence continues at coordinate 8,800,616 of NW_004443948.1, read as the reverse complement.
TCTAGGGTAAAAACTTCACAAAGTTTAATAAAGCAAAAAGAAAGGTTTTATTTGGCATATGTTCAAAGAGGCAAAAGTAGGAAATGAATAAGCTTGCTGACAGAGCAATGTCTGTCCAAGTCCAAGGAAATGTTACAGAATAGGCAAAAGTGGGAAAATGAACAAGCATGCTGCCAGAGCCATGTCTGTCCCAGTCTGAGGAAATATTACAGAATAAGCAAAAGTGGGAAAATGGACAAGCATGTTGCCACCCCCATGTCTGCTCAAGTCCAAGGAAATATTACAGAATAGGCAGATGTGGGAAAATGAACAAGCTTGTTGTCACAGCCATGTCTGTTCAAGTCCAAGGGACATTACAGAATGATCAGTATATATTAACATTGCAAATGGGCAAAAACATTGAAAACTTCACCTTTTCACAGATTGGCTAAAAAACTGCCAAATCACTATGATTCTACATTTTGAATTGTCTTTCTTAATAATCATTGGTACAAGTTTTGCTAACGACACTTAGGAGGGTCTTCACTGGTCCAACAACTCTTACTATTCACTAAATGCTAACAGAAAAGATAAGAGTGGGAAGTATATGGGTCTTCTGTGTTGTGTTTTATGAGCTGCTTATGTGAAAGTTTCCCTAAAAGGCATCTTCCAAGATTGTCCTAGCTATTGTCTTTATACCTCAGCGCCCAGTTGATGTGTCCTTGTGAGTCCTTATGGGTCCTTGTGAGTCCAGCTTCAGCTGGGTCACATTCTAGGACAGGGAATAATGGCTCTAATATTATCAACTAAATCTCTAGAAAAAGTGGAGAAAAGAAAAGATGAGCTCAGGATTTCAGTCTCTGCTCAAGCACTGCATAAAAGACCTGAAAGTTGCTATTTGTGCCCTGAAAGAAAGCCTTATTTCTTATAACAGTGGAGCTGATATTGTTGAAAACCAAACTCAGAGTCTCATCCTAAGAATGACTGAATTACAAAGACAATTAAATTCCCAACAACAGTTGGTGTCTGAAATTAAAGTGAGGTCATTGACTGGGAAGAAATGGGATTCTGAAACTTGGGCTGTGGACATACGGGCAGATGGTTTTGAAGCACTGACTCTCTAAATTCTGTTGAATAACCTTTGACAACAGAACCAGCCATCTCAGTCCATCTGAAAAGATTAATCCAGCTTTGTTTGCTAAGCAACATTCCTCAGTAAAACCACCCCTTCCACCCCTATCTCATGAGATTAACTCAACTGTGTCTGAAGAGTCTTTGAGGCATTGGCTGGGGTAGCACCTGGGGCGTTGCCTGGGGCATTGTCTGAGGCAGATGACTTGGGAGACATTGCTGAATGTCACCAGGACCTACCTTCATTGCCCATTTTTGTTCTAGACCTATAACTAGACTTCGTCCCAGTAAGCCTTAAGAGATAGATGAAGTACAAAGTGTTACCTCTGAGGATGTACACTACACTCCAAAAGAACTGCTTGATTTTTCTAACATATACGAACAAATGGCAAATATTTGTGGGAATGGCTATTAATGGTGTGGCATGTTTGTGTTGTTGTTAGGTGCCATCGAGTCATTTCCGACTCATAGCAACCCTATGTACAATTGCTTTTATGCTTGAGCCCACTGTTGCATCCACTGTGTCAATACATCTCCTTCAGGCTTCCTTTCTCACTGACCCTCTACTTTACTAAGCATGATGTCCTTCTCCAGGGACTGATCCTTCTTGATAACATGTCCAAACTACGTGAGACTTAGTTTCGCCGTCCTTGCTTCTTAGATGCATTCTGGTTGTACTTCTTCCAAGACAGATTTGTTCATCCTTTTGTCAGTCCATGCTATATTCAATGTTCTTCACCAACACCACAGTTCTAAGGTGTCAATTTTTCTTCGGTCTTCCTTATTCATCGTCATCTTTCACATGCATATGAGGCAATTGAAACACCATGGCTTGGGTCAGGCACAGTCTGATGGATATATCTCTGGAGTGGGCCAAAGAAGTGAAGATATGTGTGTCTCATGTGAATGTTCACCAAAGGGTGACCTCGCGGAGGACTTTAAGAATCAAGTCGATAGGATGATGTGTTCTTGGAAACCAGTCATCTTCTCTCCCCAGCCACTCCTGTCATTGCTCAATGAGCTTATAAATAATCTGGTAGGGATTGAGGTTGTACATGGGCTCAGTAACATGGACATCCACTCACCAAGTCTGACTTGGCTATAGCCACTGCTGAAAGCCCACTTTGCCAGCTGCAGAGATCAACACTGAAGCCCTGATATGACACCATTCTTAGGGGTGATTAGCCAGAAACCTGGTGGTAGGTTGATTACACTGGACCACTTTCATCATGGAAAGAACAGCATTTTGTTCTTACTGATATAGACATTTACTATGGATATGAATTTACCTTCCCTGTATACAATGCTCTGCCACCTGTGAACTTACAGTATACCTCATCCACCATCATGGAATCCCACACAGCATTGCTTCAGATCAAGGAACTCAGTTTACAGCAAATGAAGTGCAGCAAAGGACATGTGCCCAATAAATTCACTGGTATCACCATTTTCCCACCACGCTGAAGCAGCTGGATTGATAGAACAATGGAATGAACTTTTAAAGACATAATTACAACACCAGCTAGGTGGTAATACCTTGCAAGACTGGGTAAATATTCTGTACGAGGCTCTATAATCTCTACACCAGCATTCAATATACCCACTCCTCACTTACTGACACTTAAAGACCAGGTCATTATGCAAAAGTTGGCGTTATAAGAAAATGATGACCACATCAGATCACAAAATGTAGGATGACTACATCATTATATAACTGCCAAATACATCATTACAGAAATGCGAAATTACATCTTTACATAACTGCCAAATTACAGTATTATATAACTGCCGAATCACTGAGACTCATGGCCCAGCCAATTTGGCACGTAACCTTAACCATCACAGCAAATGTTACTCTTGCCTCACACTTCAGCATTTGTTACTGCCAGACGTACTTAGTTAATGCACAAAATAGTCAGATAGTAGATTCTTTACTATGTCGTAAATGTAGTATATTAGATAATGAGATAGTCAATAAGTGAGGAGTTGGTATGTATGGTGCTGTTTCTCTCATAGCCAAGATTCACAGGTCCAGGAATCAAGGGGTGGAAATGAGAATGGCACCACTCACTATTATACCTAGTGACCCTCTTGTAAAGTTTTTGCTTCCTGTCCCCACATGGCTATGCTCTGTGAGTCTAGAGGTCTTAGTTTCAAAGGTAAGAATGCTCCCACCAGGAGACACAACACTGATTTTATTGAACTGAATGTTAAGAATGCCACCTGGAAACTTTGGACTCTTTATGATTCTGTATCAACAGGCAAAGAAGGAAGTTATCATATTGACTGGTGTGAATAATCCTGATCATCAAAGGGAAACTAGATTGAAACTACATAATGGAGGTAAAGAAAAGTCTGTCTGGAATACAGGAGAACCCTTAGGACGTCTCTGAGTTCTACTATGCCCTGTGATTTAAAGTCACCAGAAAACTATAGCAAACCAATTCCAATATTACAGAAATGGTCCAGACTCTTCAGGAATGAAGGTTTAGGTCATACCACCACGCAAAGAACCTCGACCAGCTGAGGTGCTTGCTGAGGGCAAATGGAATATGAACTGGGTAGTGGAAGAAAGTCGTTCAAAATTCCAGCTAGGACCATGTGACCAGCTGTAGAAACTACGGCTCTAATTGTAATGAGTCTTTTTTGTTTTGTTACATGTGTGCGAGCACACACACACACGTATCTTTGTTTTCTTCCCTCTCTTTTCCCATTACTTATTATAAAATACAAGATGTAAATGGGGCTAGTGCATTTTCAGTTGTATGCCTGTTAATTGTATCATGTTAGGTGCAAGTATGACTTTATAATTATCTTTGTTTAGAGGTTATGTATGGTTTAAGGAGATGTGTATAGGTGCCAAGTTGACAAGGGGTGGACTGTTATGGTTAATGTTATGTGTTAACATAGCTAGGCTATGATTCTTAGTAGTTTGGCAGACACTAGGTAATTCCTTTCTATTTTGTGATCTGATGTGAACAGCCAATCAGTTAAAAAGGGGGTTTCCATGTGGGTGTCACCTACCTCCAGTATATAAACAGATGTTCTGCAAAGCTCGTTCTCTTTCTCAACCCTTCACTCTTCTTGTTGCCTGACCTCTGGTTCTTGGTTCTTGGAACTTAAGCATACAGAAGTCTCTGGCCTGCCATCTGACCTTCAAATTTTGTAGTCTTTAGCCCCTGAGACCACATGAGCCAGCAGAGGTCTTCAGCCTGTTACCTGAACCACGTATTTGAGACTTGTCGGCTCCCACGATTGCTTGAGCCATTTCCTCACAATTTCTTGAGATGTTCCCTTGAAGTATATTCCTCTCTATATATTTTTATCCAATTTGCTTTTCAAATTGAGGCAGTGGTTAAGCAATCTGCTGTTAACCAAAGGATTGGTGGTTCGAACTCACTAGCCACTCCGTGGGAGAAAAATGTAGCAGTTTGCTTCCATAAAGATTACAGGCTTGGAAACTCCATGGGGCAGTTCTACTCTGTCCTATAGTGTTGCTATGAGTCACAATTGACTAGATGGCATTGGGAAATATATTTATAAATGTGTCACTGGCTTTGCTCCTGTAAAGAACTCAGACTAAGACAAACGATGTTTTTAATCTTCTTTTTAGATTTTTTGTTGTTGATGTATAGAAACATAACTCATTTCTCTATGTTAATTTTTTAGCCTGAAACTTTGTTGAATCAGTTTATTAGCATAATTAGGTTTCCTGTGATGGTTTAGAGATTTTCTGTATGTAGGATGATATCATCTGTGAATATAGATAATTTTACTTCTTACTTTCCAAACTGGATACATTTATTTATTTATTTATTTTGCCTAAATGCTCTGGCTAAAACTTTTAGTAAAATAATGAATAGAATTGGTGAGAGTGTGCATCATTGTCTTATTCCTGATTTCAGGAGGAGGGATCTTTCAGTTTTACAATATTGAGTATGGTGTTAGCTGTAGGTTTTCATAAATGCCTTTTATCATGTTGAGGAATGTTCCTTCCATTCTAGTTTTCTGAATATTTGTATTATGAAAGGGTGTTAGGTTTTGTCAAATGTCTTTTCTGTATCAGTTGAATTAAACTTGTTTTTTTGTTTGTTTGTTTGCTTGCTTTACTTTGTCCTGTTAAGTTGGTGTATCAGTTCAGATAAACACAATCTCTTGAATTAGGTCCACTCTCCTCCCTCTGGAACCAGGTTCCAGGCTTCCATGCTGACATCCTGGGCTGTTACTTCAAGCTAGATGGTGAACCAGCAAGGTGGTTGGGCATGAACAGGTAAAAAAAAAACTGTGTATCTTTCTTTCCATTTGGCAGTTAGTTTTTTTCTTGTTTCAGCATTTGCTTGGTTCCTATAAACTTTTACTGTTTAACACAGCTCTTACAGAGTTATGGCAATTTCTGCTCTTTTTTTTTTTTTTTTGATGTTTTTATGGAGGAATGGGCACATGGAGCTTCTAACTCTACAATTTTGCTGATGTCATTCAACCTGTGCTTATTTTTAAAGTCACGCTAGTTGATTCCAGTTTGCACTCATCTATATTAATCCTTATTATACCTTATGAGAAAGGCATTATTATCACTCTATTTAAAGGATGAAAAAGTAAAACAGTGAACTAACCAACATCCCTAAGGTCATAGAACCAGCAAGTGTTAGAGTTTTTTGAACCCAGCACCTTGACTCCAGAGCCAGGATTTTTTTTTTAATTGTAAAATCAAAAACTATGATTTTCAAGTGATTTACATATCAGAATTGAAACTATAAGCACTTCACGTATTTTTAAGAATACATCTGGGCCAGGTAGACCCTGCTGACTAATGTAGGTAAACTGCATCCCTTGAAAAAAAGCTGTCTGAAGAATGCTATACACATACTCAATTATCATATTTATTAATCAACCATATCTAGGCCCAAAATTGGGGCCACTGTTTATTCATTTTGCATACGGTAATAGCAATATAAAAACAAATAAAAACTGAAAGTAAGAGAGAGGACTGGGAAAATAGTAAAAATAAATATATATATAGTAAATAGCAAAGGTCATGCCAGTTCGCCAATTTTTACTGAAAGGACTTGCTGTCTCACACATCTATTATGTAATACCTGGAGTGATTCCTATCTTTTTATAAGGTGTAAGGAATATGATTTATAATTATGAGTTCAAGTTATCAAAATAAAAAAGGTAAACCAATGTCCTATATATTAAATTTAATAAAGCAGGGGATTGTATAATATAATTTGCAGCAACCCTTGGCACAATACACTTAACATTTAAAAACAAATTGGGACTTTAGTCACTCAGTTTCTGTTGCCTGGCAAACCATTACAGAACATGTTGGTTCTCAATGGTTGTGCATATTGCATCTATGTGCTGTCTAGTACAATATGTAATTGCAGCAGGAAATAGTCACACTAAAAAGAAATGTTTTCTTACTCAGGAAATGTTGTTAGGGATAAATGTCCATCAAATAACTTGACTATGTGCATCAAATTGAAATGGATTAAGAGTCTCTTTAATTCTTCTCATTGGGAGTGAAAACAGAGGACTGAAATTTTCCCTAATGATAGATTTCCTTTTAGGTACATCAACAACAATTTTATTGTTAGAGACAAAAATCATTCTTTACTATCCATGAGAGCGGCAGAACAACAAATGCTTGTACTGTGAATGTATCTTTTAGATATTTGTTTAAAAACAATTTGGTACAGGTAGTTCACTCTTTCCTTGTGAAAATACCTCTGGTAGGTAGTAGTAGTGCTTTATAAAGCTGATTATAGATTTCCACTGAAAGAGACATATCACTGACTAATGGCTTCTGGTGTCCAGTAACTGATCAAAAGTTCCTTCCAAACTGTACAATAACAAAGGCAATTTAGTACAGCAGACAAAATTCACAGGGCTTATAATAGTTCAAAGTCATGCTCTTTTGCCTCAAAGTCTGGCCTGATCCACTTCAGTGTCTGAGAAAAAGAGTGACATTATCAAAATGACACTTACAGGAGATGATTCTTGGTGCTGCTGGGTGTGATAGATTGGAGTAACAGAAGCTAGTGCTGGAAAGGTTAGAAAGAAAGCATTTTACAGGAATTTAGATTCAGGATGAGTTTGGCTGATGTCTTAGTTATCTAGTGCTGCTATAACAGAAATACCACAAGTGAGTGACTTTAAAAAACAGAAATTTGTTTTCTTACAGTTTAGGAGGCTAGAAGTCTGAATTCAAGGTGCCAGCTCTAGGGGAAAGCTTTCTCTCTCTGCTGGCTTTGGAGGAAGGTCCTTGTTTCTTTGAGCTTCTACTGCTGGGTGTTCTTCATGTGGGTTTGCATCTCTCTTCCTCCATCTCTGCTTCTTAGTCTGCTTGTTTAATCCCTTTTATATCTCAAAAGAGATTGACTCAAGATACAGCAGTACACTATGCTGCCTCATTAACATAACAAAGACAACCCATTCCCAAATGGGATTATAACTGCAGGCATGTTAGGAATTACAACACATATTTTGAGGGGATACAACTCAATGTATAACAGCTGGATAAGAGCTCTCGTTTATTGTTAAATAATTCAGAATAATGGTAGTTATGGAATAAATTAAGGAGAAAGTTTTAGCAAGAGTTGCAGGCAGTCTAAAAAGCTAACGAAAGACATTAATAAATTATGAACTTTCTTACTGAGTAGATATATCCTTGATTATGAGATTGGGGAAAGTTTTACACAAGAAATAGGTCAATTGGCATAACACAGTTTATAAAGACAATGTTCTGTATTCTACCTTGGTGAGTAGCGTCTGGGGTCTTAAAAGCCTGTGAACAGCCATCTAAGATACTCCACTGGTCTCACCCCTTTGGGAGCAAGGGAGAATGAAGAGA
>NW_004443948.1:8773913-8792277 GCF_000243295.1 Trichechus manatus latirostris | reverse complement strand
TGACAACAGCAACTCAAAAGGTTTGATGGGAAGCCTAGAGGACAGTGAGTTGAAGATAATGGTGGTGGAATAATTTGGAAAAGGAAAGTGAGAATAGCAGCACAACTGGAAGAATATAATCGACGTTACTGAATTGTACATGTAGAAACTTTCAAAATGGTGTAAATTTGGCTATGTGTATTTTCACCAAAAAAAAATTCCTCAAGGTTGAGAAGGGAGAGTGTTGACAGGTCGTGGGGTTGTTAACCAATGTCATAGAGCAATGTGTGTTCTGACTGTTTGAGGAGAAACTATTTGTTCTGTAGACCTTCATCTAAAGTACAATAAAAAAAATTAAAAAAAAAATAGAAAAGAAATATGAGTTTATTTGTGGTTTGTCTAGATTAGGGAATGGGTATATTTTCTAAAATAATGAATGTTTCATTATAAAGTAACCATGTATGTATAATAGGATTTACAGTGGAATATGTGTGAATGTGTTATTCAATAATTGCAATGAAGGCCCAATACTGAGGACAAGGTCTTAAACGGCTCTCATTCCAAAGGAGCCATCAGCAGTTGAAGTTAGGTCTCCTCTTAGACGTCTCATTGAGAGGTGACAGAAATGGCCTTATTATTACCTGCATTCTTCAGTCTCTCCCAAGGAAATGAGGAGTGAGAGTAAACAGTGTGTTTGGCTATTTGTGAACGCTGTTCTCACAAAAAAAATGTGATTTTTTCCATCATATTTTTTCCCCAAGGCTGAATGCAGGATGATTCAAGTAAATCAGTTATAGAAATTAGAGAGGCCTTGTCTTAGTTAAGGTTCTCTAGAGAAATAGAACTAGTAAGACAGCAAGATAAACAGATAAACAGTAGACAGAAAGCTAGACAAATAGACAGCTAGACAAATAGATAGATTTATTTTAAAGAATTATCTTATGAGATTATAGTAGGTTGGGGCTGGCAAGTCCAAAATCTGTAAGTCAGGTGACAAACCAAAGATTCCTACAGTCTTCTGTCCTGAAATATATAGGTCAGGCAATGGAAAGAGTGAAGAGTGGAGATCTGGTAAGATGTGTACATAGTCTGAAAAAAGAATACACCCAAGGAAAACTCCTTTTTTGTCCTTAAGTCCTTCAACTGATTAGAGGAGGTCCACTCACATTATGGATGATAATTGCCTTTCTTGTTGTGTTTAGCTGCTATTGAGTCAGCCTCCAACTTATAGAGACCCTGCTTGTTACAGTAGAGTAGAACTGTTCCATAGGGTTTTCCTGGCTGTCATCTTTACAAAAGCAGTTCACCAGGCTTTTCTTCTGCAGATCCATTAGCAAGATCCAAACTGTCAATATTTACATTAGCAGCCAATTTCAAACCTCTTGGACAAAGGTCAAATGATTTGATCACATTTAAATACTTCATAACAGTATCTAGACTAGTGTTTGCCCAAACAATTGGGTACCATAGACTAAAACTGACCATCACTGGCCTGCAGGAAAAGTGATATTAGGGTTTTGGATAAAATACTGGAAATACAGTTAAATTTGAGTATCAGATAACACATTTTTATAAGCACATCTCAGATAATATTTGGAGGATGCTAATAATAACATTTGCTCATTGTTTTTTGATACCAATTGAAATGTTTCAAGAAATGAATGCAATGTGGGAAGTGCCTACCCGTCTACATCAAGAAATTTGGAAGACAGATACCTGGCCAATTGATTGGAAGAGATTTGTGTACCTGCCTACTCCAAAGAAAGAAGATCAGATGGAATGTGGAAATTATTGAACAATATCATTAATACCATACAGAAGTAAAATTATACTGAAGATAATTTAAAAATTGCTACAGCAGTGCATCCACGAGGAACTGTCAGAACTTCAAGCCAGATTCAGAAGAGGACGTGGGACGAGGGATATCACTGCTGATGTCAGATGTTATCCTGGCTGAAAGCAGAGAATACCAGAATAGTGTTTACCTTTTTTTTTTTGACTACGCAAAGGCATTTGACTGTGTTGATCATTGAAATTATGGACAACATTGGGAAGAATGGGAATTTCAGAACACTTAATTGTGCTCATGAGTAATCTGTACATGGACTAAGAGGCAGTCATTGGAACAGAACAACTGGATTCTGCATGCTTTAAAATCAGGAAAGATGTATGTCAGAGTTGTATCTTTTCACCACACTTATTCAATCTGTGTGCTGAGCAAATAATACCAGAAGCTGGACTATATGAAGAATGTGGTATCGGGATTAGAGGAAGACTCATTAACAACCTCCCATATGTAAATGACAACCTTGCTTGCTGAAAGCAAAGAAGACTTGAACCACTTACTGATGAAGATCAAAGTCTACAGCTTTCAGTGTGGATTACACCTCACCATGAAGAAAACAAAAATCATTACAACTGAATCAGAAGGCAACATCACGATACACGGAGAAGATATTGAAGTTGTCAAGCATTTCATTTTACTTGGATACACAGTCAATGCCCATGGAAGCAGCAGTCAAGAAAACAAACAGCATATGGCATTGGACAAACCTACTGCAAAATACCTCTTTAAAGTGTTAAAAAAGCTGTTAAAAAGCAAAGATGTCACTTTGAGGACTAAAGTGCCCTGACCCAAGCCATAGCATTTTCAATCACCTTATAGGCATGCAAAAGCTGGACAATGAATAAGGAAGAACAAAGAAGAATTGATGCATTTGAATTATGGTATTGGTGAAGAATATTGAATACTGACTATAGCATGGACTGCCAGAAGAATGAGTAAATCATCCTGGAAGAAGTATAGTCAGAATGCTCCTTAGTAGGAAGGATGGTGAGACTTTGTCTCACATACTTTGAACATGTTATCAGGATTGACAAGTCCCTGGAGAAAAACATCATTCATGATAAAGCAGAGGGTCAGGGAAAAAGAGCAAGACTCGTAACAAGATGGATTGACACAGTGGCTACAACAATGGGCTCAAATATAGCAATGATTGTGAGGATGGTGCAGGACCGAGTGGTGTTTTCTTCTGTTGTACAAAGGGTTGCTATGAATCAGAATATACTTGAGGACATCTAACAACAACAATAATGTTAATTATCTGAAATTCTAATTTAACTGGAGATATTTATGAAAATATATCTTATCACAAAATCTCAAAAATATGGAACAGATTCATTGAGATATCTCAATATTTTACCACACTGTTATCCTCCCAGTGTGCATATTTTTAACAACTCCTTCATTATGCTTGAGCCAGGAGGTAGTATCAGGATAGGCCAGAATGTTAGGTCACTCAGCAAGTATCCAAACAGTAAACAAGATGTCTGTCACCAACAGTTTCCAGATCTTGCCAATTAAAATGCAGAATCAAAATTTAGTGTTACACCTTTTCAATTGACCCATATTTAATAACATATTAAGTTATGCATTACAATTTTTTTAAATATCTTAAGTTTAAAACATAAGAAAGGAAACAGTTGAGAAGAAAAATAATGCTTCAAAAAAAATGCCATTGAGTTAATAATTTAAGAAAATAAGGATGTGACAAAGATTTTCTTAAGACAGAAAGAGTGAGGTGAGATAAAAAAATAACAGCCACTCAATCAGAATTAATCAAGTATATATTATATACAAGATATATGGTTTGCAGTGTATTTACCTGGTAAATAAAATAGAAATGAAAAACAAAATCCAAAATATAAATATACTACAATATGAAAACAAAATCTTCAAAAGTTTAAATTTCATTGAAAAGAAATTTAATGCAATATTTCAACTTTTTCCTCAAACTATTTCATACATTTTTAAATTAAATCTATTTTATAGTCTACTTTCCTGAATCTCAATAACATCCTCTTTAAATTAAATCTTTATTTTTCTACCAAATCAACAATAAGAAATGCACTGGAAAAATAATGTATTTACAATAACATTAATGAAAAATGATTAAAATACTTCATTATATACTTTTAAAACTTAAAGTAAGCATCAGTATTTCAACATTACTTCCAATGAAAAGCATAGCCTTTTTGACCAAATTTGTGTTATTGTTATCTTTCTGTCATGCCTATAAAAGTGTGCTCACCTCTTTAAAGCAAAGAAAAAATTGTGCTTAATAGCTGCCTAATGGACTATAATATATGCATCTTATCTTATATTCAAGACAAAGAACTGATGACTACCCTTTTTACTATAAATGTCAAAGCATTGTTAACCGCTTTGGCCATATTCCAATTTGGGAGAAACTCCCAATCCACAACTACTGCTTCTACTACAGACTGTTTTATACCATAAGATCTTCAACTGCCACCTCTTCACTCCCAGTCAGTCATAACTGATTGAACTAGAGGGGAAACCTGACCTATAAACTAGCCATCTTACAACTTGACGTCTAAAGATAAATTGAGCCAATCAGTTCCTCTACTTCAGGAATTCAAATTCAAAATATACAAACCATCTAGTTAGAAGCAAGAGTAGAAAATAAATTATATGGAGATAAGTTGAGCAGACAATGATATATAATGTGCAAGCCAAATTCATGGCAAAGCAGAGCCTGTGAGCAAGCAGAGAAACTCAATTAATAGTGTGACATATGTAGATATATGTACTGCCAGGAGAATCATATTATCAGAGTGCGTAGAGCAAAGGTTGATGAGCATCTCTCTCTGAGATGCCTTGAGTCAATGTGAATATAGAACACACTGTTGTGCCCAACTCTTTTTTGACCAGCCCTATTATTTATCCATTTTCATAAATCTGCATACAAGTCTCATTATGGCTTTACAGGTGTCATTCTAATAATCTCCCCTTACTTGATTCAGTTTAACTATGTCTCTGGTTTTTGCAACCAAAAGGTTTCGCTTAAACTATGCCTTTAAATGCTAAGGATTTCTTTTTTTGTAGTTGTTAGGAAGAAGGATCAGGGGTTTTTCATTAAACATATTTTAAATACATAAAATTAGTATCTATTTTCTTAAATAAAATATTGTGGACATAGTTTAGAATATCTTGTTAATTCTAGATAACCATTATGAATTTTAACTCTATGTTTTGCAATGATAATCATCTTGTCAGGGACAGTAAAGGTATTTATACCTTTTTGACCCTATACAAAATGACTCTAATTTTCTAGGACTTTCTGAATTATTCTTTCTCCTTTATGGCAGTACTTTATTATTATTATTGAGTCTATTAGTTTACGCTCTTAATAAAAACATTTTTTCACTTGTTAAACAATATTCTAACATAAACTTTTAATGTTGGGATATATTTATTATGCATATTGTACAGAAATGCAGTAGAGTCAAGAGACATTATGGGTAATAGAAGTGATTTTATTGGTTCGCTTGCCTGGTTTAGTCCTTTTTGGAATTTGTTTTTTCTTTGAAGAGGGCAATAGGGAATAATGGTAAACATTATGTTTTAGCCAAAAGATTTTGGACAAGTTATTTAGCATCTTTTTACCTCATTTTCCCTGTTTGTAAAATGGAGATAAGATTATGCACTTCATAGAGTTGTTGTGAGAATTAAATGAATTAATACGTACAAACACCTAGATCAGTACAGTTTTACACTAAGCAATAAATACTGACTGGAATTATTATTGTTTAACCAGCTGAACTCACTGTCATCTCATTTCCATTTCCTAATGCAGTGTAATTGCTTTTGATCTATGCACTGAAAACAAGATAATTGTGTTTCTTACAAATGTATCTAAATGTATGTAGTCTCAGATTAATGACAAAATAGGGAACAGTTTCTTCTAGTTATCTAAACTTTAGTGCTTTTCTTACAGTTACATGTTTTGATTTCTAAGAGTTGTTTTTCATATAACCTATTCAAAACTAAACTTTTTATTCCCCATCTTCCTTCCTTTCATACACAGCCTTAGGCAAAGGCATTGCTAGATTGATTCTTTCCCAAATTCAGAATACAGAATTTAGCTTTAATTCCTCTCCTTTCTCCAAATATCCAATCTGTTACAAATCCTTTCAGTTCCAACATCAAATTTTATTCTACTGCATTCCTACTTCCACTGCCATAGTCCAGGCCTTATGTTATGCAGTCTGAGATATGAGAATAGCCATCTAAAAGGTTTATTGCAAGACTTCCTTCTCCAAAATGTGTGTGTGTGCACGTGCACACGTGTGTGTGTGTGAGAGAGAGAGAGAGAGAGGCTAAAGAGAAACATACATAGATATATTACTCAAACTTATGCATGAGGCATTTATAAAGACAGCAGATTTTGCTGTCTACCACTTCTAATGTTGCTTAGTGGCTCTCCTTCCTGGAATCTCAAAAACCTGAAAGTAAGTAACTATGACAACGTGATAAAGCTTGTAAGAATGAGGCCGCACTCACTTCAACTTTGCCTTCAAATACTATTTCAGCCACCAACATCAGTCAAATTCCTGCTACACGTCCTGAGTCAAGCGTCTTTGCTTTCTGCTCTGAATCTTCTCTTTATGGGACACTTGAGGATATTAGCATTCAGATTCATCCACAAGTCTATTAATTCAAGGAAATTAGCACCATAAACCTCAACCATGGACCAAGTGAGTGGAAAAGACAGTGGATAAATACTACTCAATTTTGTTTCGTTTGAATAGAGTTGCCAGTTTAATCAATAAAAATGCAGAATACCCAGTTACATTTGAATTTCATGTAAAAAAATGAATCTTTTTCATCATAAGTATATCCCATGAAAAATTTGGGACATACTTATACTAAAAAAAGTTACTTATCTGAATTTCAAATGTAATAGTGTGTACTGTATTTTATTTGTCAGCTTTAATTTGGAGGGTATTTTAGCCTCCAAGGGCTGTCAAAACAGAAGATCAAAAAGTGGGTGACTTTAAACAATATATGAGAAATATATTGTCTCATAGTTATTTAGGCTAGTAGTTCTAATTCAGGGTATTGGCAGAGCCATAACTTTTCTGAAGGCTCTAGGAGAAGATCCTTTCTTGTCCCTTTCAGCTTCTGATAGCCCTAGGCTTTACCTGGTATGTAGGTGCATCTTCACAAAGCAGTTTTCTTCTGCCTGTCTCTCTGTGTCTCTTCTCTTCCTTTTATAAGGACACTGCTCAGAGTGGATTAGGACCCATTCTGTCTGGCATGACCTCACTTAACTGATAACATCTAAAAGACTTTATTTCCAAATAATGTCACTTTTACAGTTACTAGAAGTTAGGACTTCAAAATATATTTTTGAGGGACACAATTCAACCCGTGACAGAGGGAATTCTAAGACACATTCTACATAGCTTCTTAAAGGGTGACCAATGGGAAAGATCCACAGCTGCCCATAGTAGTGATCAACTTGATAACACACCTTTGAATTGGCTTTTCTTCTTGTTTCACACTAGCCAATTCCTTACGCTTGTTCCTTGGGATCAGTTCTCGGAATAAATCAACCTCACACAAAATTTTGTTTTCTTTAAGAGAAACTATAAAAAGTAACTATAGAAAACTAGCCCTTGGGATGGAATTCTGGAATTGGATCACTCAATGGTCAGATGGCAATTAGGACCCATTGCTGTCAGGAAGTGAAATGGTGATAATCTCTGGTATGCAATAGGATAGTGGTAGACTTAGTAAATTCTCATGCATGATGGATTGGGATGAAGCACAAGTGAAAGGGAGGTATTGAGTTATGAAGTATCTTTTCAAGAACTGCATAATAAGCTGACTTACAAATTTGTAAACTCTGAAGAAAGAAAAGGCATATAGGGCAACTCTTAATTTAAGGAATGCTGTAACAGGTATCTGGGTTTTTAACACATTCTGACAATTATTTTGTGTTGTTCCTGTTGCTGTTGTTTATAATGTAGTATGGTGGTCAAGTTTGATAATATTTCATAGAGAGAACCAATTTCCATCATACTGTTTATTGAAAAATTTATCATTTCTGCACTGATTTACAGTGTCACTTTTGTCATTTATACACACACACACACACACACACACGTATGCACACATACATACGCACCTATACATATGGTCTGTATTTGAGTTCTTTAATCTGTCGAGTTGTTCTATTTGTTTTTCCCTGCACCTGTGCCCTATTTTAACTAATATAACTTAATAATACATCCTAGTATCTGGTAAAGAGAGTACTTCCATGTTGTTCTTTAAGAGAGACTATTGGATATGCTTGATAAATAATAATAAACTATTTGGAATTTGTTGTGATTGCACTGAATCTATAAATCAGTTTTTGAGAAAAATCGTCTTTATGATACTACACTTTCTAATCCATAAACATGTTGCATTTGTCTATTTAACTTGGTACTTTTTAATGTTTTCAATACACTCTTATTATATTTCCCATAGAAGACATATACATTTGTTGTTAGATTTTGTTCCAGACACTACATATTTTTGATGATATTATAATAAGATATTTCAAATTTTCATTAGATAACTGCTTATTGCTGGTAGGGAGAAAATCAATAGATATCTCTATATTGATTTTGTATCCAGTATCCTTGATAAACTTTTATATTTTTCTAATAATTTATCTGCAAATCCCTGTACTTTCTCTGTACACAATCATATAATCCACAAATAGCAATAATTTTATATATTTTTTGTAATTTCTTATAATTTTAGTTTATTTTTCTTGCCTTACTATATTGCCTAGGACCCCCAGAGGACTGCCAAATAGAAGCAGGCATCCTTGTCATGTTACTGCCTCTTTCCTTTGTTAAAGTATGATGCTTGCTGTAAATTTTCTATTGGTACTTTTTAGTAGATAATTTACTCTTCTAAGTTTTCTATAGAATTTTATTTTAAATATGTTGAATTTTTATAACCTTTTTTCTGACTATATCAATACAGTCGGCTATAATATAATTTGATTATTTTAGTCTGCTAATTTATTGAGTTACAGAACTTAAATTTCTAATTTAAATAACCTTATACTCAATATCGTTAAAATCATAAGTCTCTCTAAATTGAATTATAGATAAAAAGCAATTCTAATCAAATTTTCAGTGCTAATATTGGAGACATCATTAAGCTGATTATAAAACGCATATGGAGATGCAAATGACATAGAATAGCCAAAGCCTCGTGTTTGAGTAGAGTAGCTTGGTGTATTAAGGGATTTTTGTTTGTTCGTTCATCTATCTGTTAAGGAGGGAGTTATAAAATAGACAAGACGTGTTGGCCATGTTCGGTCAGACAAATGTTTCTTCTGTCTCTTGAAAGGAGAAACCAGGGCTGTGCTCCTGGTTCCCTAGATGGACCACAAACCCCCTTCTTTGCAAAAAGACCAATGGAATATAAGAGAGGTAGGACACCATAGCTCTGTTCTACCAAGAACAGTACGGCAGGGCTTGGCTCAGTTTTTTAAGAAATAAAGACCCCTGCAGAAAGCCCCATAACCCTCAGGATCTGAATCAAAGCCAAACTCATTGCAGAAATTCTCCTTTGCTCTGTAGAAATGTGCTTGCTCTCATAGAAAACTGATAGATTCTCCAGGGTGCTAGCAGAGAGCGTGTACCGGGCCGGCAAATTCTGGATGTTGCCACCACCAGTCTCTCAAGGGCCTGACTTCCACTGCCAGTGCCTTGCCAGCTTAGCCCACCTGGGGCATGTCATGACCTGGCAATCACACTTAAACACAAGAGAAATGAAATCTGAAAGTTGAAACGTAAAATTATCAAGGTGGTTCAGGAGAGGAAGGAGTAGCTCCACTGGTCTTTGGCATTTTTTATTTAGGATTATTTAATTCCTAAATAATTCATATCTTTCTTCTTGGAAATGTATGTAAATTAGAAAAATGTAACTCATATCCCATCCAAACTTATCTGTTATTGTTGCTTTGTATTTTATTTCATCCCTTCTTGACAATAACATGATGATAATGATGACGATTGTTATTTTACGTTTATTTATATTTCCTATATAGTTGTTGTTGTTAGCTGCCATGGAGTTGTTCTCTGACTTATGACGATGCCACACACAAGAGAGCCAGTCAGTCCTGCACCATCCTTATGACCTGTTTCATATTGGACTGTTGTGATCCAGAGGGTTTTCACTGACTCATTTTCAGAATTAGATAACCAAGACTTTCTTCCTAGTCCATCTTAGGCTGGAAACTCCACTGAAATTTTTTCAGGATCGTAGCAACACGCAAGTCTCCACTGACAGACAGGTAGGTGGCAGCTGCATTTGAGGCACATTGGTAAAAAACCAAACCATACTAAACCCTTCCCCATCGAGTTGATTCTGATTCATAGCAACCTCATGTGACAGAAGATAACTGCTTCCATAGGGTCTGCAAAGCTCTAATCTTTACAGAAGCAAGCTGCCACATCTTTCTCTCTGGGAGCAGCTGATGGGTTTGAACCACTGACCTTTTGGTTAGCAGCTGAATGCTTAACTACTGCTCAACCAGGATGCCACCCTATTTTCTCTTCATTTTTTTAAAAAATATTGCCTTTATTGAGAGAGACATACCATAACATTCATCACTTTGAAGTGTGCATTTGATTGGTATTTAGTATATTACAGAGTTGTGTAACAGTTGTGTAACAGAATTGTGTAACGATCACAACTATTTAATTTTAGAACACTCTCATCCCAAAAAGGAGCCGTGTACCCATTAGCAGTCACTAAATCATTATCCATTATCTTGTCGTTTCTTAAATATTCTTAAAGATTTAGAAAAAACAAACAAACAGCATTTTCACTTCTTTTTAGGAGAAAGGTTGGTTCAAATAATCTAGCTTTTTTTTTTTCTTGTAATAAAAGCCCTTTCTCCATTCCTCCATTATTTTTAATGCTGGAATAGAATACTGGGATGCTTACTAACATTTCTTTTTGGAGTTAGTATTAAGATTGTATACTTGAAGAGCCTCACCTAACATACATAGCTGATGGCTATGAGAGTTTAGCACAGCAACACAGAGAATGAAAGACTGTGATGCAAGATAGCTTGACACAAGAAGGATCCTTGCAGCAGAATCTTGCTCTGGATAATAGATACATATGAAATCAGTGGGCTGTTAGAAGTAGGCAATACATCTGGTCATGGACAATTGTCAATACATAAAGTCCAGCTGCATGTAATGTTAAGAAACTGAATTTCAACAATCATTCTCTTGAAAAATGAGAAAGGAAAAGAGAAACCACCTTACCACTGGACAGCAATAGGATTAGTAAATCATACTTGTTGAGGAAAGTAAGGTGGAAAAGGGATGAACATGAAGACTATCTTCTCTAACTTAATGGAAACTTGGGTCACTTGTACTGTTGTACTGGCATGGGATGGCAGTAATTCTCTGCTATGGATTGAATTGTGTCCCCCCAAAAAAATATGTGTCAGCTTGGCTAGTCCATGATTCCCAGTATTGTGATTGTCCACCATTTTGTCATCTGATGTGATTTTCCTATGTGTTGTAAATCCTACCTCTATGATGTTAATAAGGTGGGATTAGTGGCAGTTATGTTAATGAGACAGGACTCAGTCTACAAGATTAGGTTATGTTTTAAATCAATCTCTTTTGAGCTATAAAAGAGAAAAGAGAGCAGAGAGACATGGGGAACTCATACCAACAAGAAACAAGAGCCAGGAGAATAGCATGTCCTTTCAACCCAGGCTCCCTGCACTGAGGAGCTCCTCGACCAGGGAAGATTGATGACAAGGACCTTCCCCCAGAGCTGATGGAGAGAGAAAGCCTTCCCCTGGAGCTAACACCCTGAATTCGGACTTCTAGCCTACTAGACTTGAGAGAATAAATTTATCTTTGTTAAAGCATCCACTTGTACCATTGCTGTTATAGCAGCACTAGACAACTAAGACAGAATTTGGTACTGAGAAGGGGTGCTGCTGTAACTAAAAAAAATAAAATAAAATAAAAACTCATTGCCATCAGTTGATTCCAACTCCCTAAAATGTGGAAGCGGTTTTGAAACTGTGACTGGGAAGAGTCTGGAAGAGTTTTAAAGTGCTTAATAGTAAGCCTAGATTGCCTTGAAGAGACTGTTGGTGGAATTATGGATGTCAAAGACAATTCTGGTGAGGACAGAAGAAAGTGAAGAAAGCTTTTACACTGGAGATGGAACAGACAGCGAGAAGCAGCAGCAGAAGAGAAATAGCAACAGCAGAACCAGGATACCAGAGTGAGATGGCGCTAGAGCCCACTCACAGTGAGAGAGCTGAGTGCCTTTGGCAGGAGGCTTCCTGATGGAGTGGGGTGCCCCAGACTAGGCTTGCCGACCCACGGAGCAAGAGAGCTGACTGCTTTCCCACCGAAATTTACTAGTGGAATACGGTGTCTCCAGGCACTTATAGGTGGAGCTAAAGAGCTTTGAAACATTTGTACCTGCAGGGCAGACACAGGCAGTGAGGCCTGAGGGGCCAAGAGGCCAAGCAACCAAGAAGCTGAAGCTGAAGAGACAAGGAACTCAGGAAGCAAAGATGCCTCAGTCTCAATGGATAGGGCTATTGCCTCTGGAGTCTCAAAGTGTGGAGTCACCACTCAGATGGACTAGGAGAATGGGGCCACCCAAGTGCGAGGGAGCAGTGTTGCCATTCCAGTGGACCTGGAAGGCAGAGCTAAAGCCCAGGGCCTAGGAGCTTCCACCCAGAATCCAAAGAGTGTGGCCAACACTCAGAGTCTGGAGGGCAGGGCTGTTGTATAAATGGTCTCAGAGAACAGAGGATTATATTCAAGCCTTGAGAGCTAATGTAATGTGCTCTGCTGACTTGTTTGGTGCCTGTTATCCCTTCTTTCCCTCCAATTTCTAACATTTGTTATGGAAATGTCTAGCTTGTGCCTGTTCCATCATTGTATTTTAGAAGGAGATAACTTGTATTCTAGATTTCACAGATGAAGGGGAATTTTGGGATTTTGGATTTGGAGTTGATTTAAGCCTTTGTTATGATATGATGGGGTGAATGCGTTTTATATGTGGCATGGACATGAATCTTTGGGGACCAAGGGGTGGAGTATGATGGATTGAATTGTGTTCCCCCAAAAAATGTGTATCAACTTGGCTAGTCCATGACTCCCAATATTGTGATTGTCCACCATTTTGTCATCTGATGTGATTTTCCAACGTGTTGTAGATCCTATCTCTATGACATTAATGAGGCAGGATTAAATCTACAGGATTAGGCTGTGTCTTAAGTCAGTGTCTTCTGAGATATAAAAGAGAAAAAAGAGCAGAGAAACATGGGGACCACATACCAACAAGAAACAAGAGCCAGGAGAATATCATCCCATCTGGACTTGGGGTCTCTGCACTGAGGAGCTCTTTGACCAGGGAAGATTGATGACAAGGAACTTCCCCCAGAGCTGACAGAGAGAGAAAGCCTTCTCCTGGAGCTAGCACCCTAAATGCAGACTTTTAGCCTACTAGACTGTGAGAGAATAAAATTGTGTTTGTTAAAGCCACCCACTTGTGGAATATCTGTTACAGCAGCACTAGATAACCAAGATTTTCACCCTTAAAACTTAATCAGGATAACTTAGATTTTACCAGATAATGGTTTTGGAGATGGGGTGGGGGATAATGTTGAGGTCTAAACTGAGATCATACAACACTACTCACTGCAGAATAATTGATAATTACAAAGATTCACTATAGCCACATGTCCAGAAAAGCCATACTTAAATAGTTAAATATTGCATAGTGTGGAGAACACAGTAGGGACCCTAACTTTTGTTTTCAAAAAGAAGATAAGGAGTAGCACTCTCCTTTGCTATGGTTCAAGTTGTTACACCAATGGGAAAATGTGGAAGAAAAAAATTCAAATCCTTTTCACAGTCTTCATTCCCCAGCACCTTTAGTTCCAGTGGGGAGAAGGCCTTTTTCTTTAATAATGAATCAAATTTATGTAAGATGATCATATTAGCAAGTGAAAACTTGATTATTTGTATAGATGATCCAGGTTGAACCATGTAACAGTCCAACATTACCCTTCTAGAGTGGAAATGGGAATGTGTCTGATTTTCCCATGGTCTTAAAGGAAGGTGATAGAATAGAGAGCAGGTAATCGAGGCAGGAAGTCCTTGGGTGGTACAAACAGTTAATGCTAACCAAATGTATGCCTTTCCAGCCCACCCAGAGGCATCAGGGAAGAAAAGCCTAGTGATCTACTTCTAAAAAATCAACCATTGAAAACTCTGTAGAACACAATTCTACTCTGACACACACGAGGTCTCCATGAATTGGAATCAAATTCACTGCAACTATTTTTTTTGTTCGTTTATTTTTATTTTTTAACATAAGCAGAGAATGGGGCAGTAATGATGGAAAAATGGAAGTGAGATCAAGGGAAAGGGACTTCCGTAGTTTCGTGGTTGGCTTTCAGTAAGACTTGGTTTTATTTTGATCATAGGTTGTACCTATATCAACACACCTTTTCAGGGACTAAAGTCATAATGGCGTGTTTAAATTTATGTAATACCAATATCTAAAATTGTTGGTTTAAAATGAGGTTTTTTGTTTTTCATATGGCATGCTGTAAAAATGAGATACCCTGCAGGCTTAACTTTTCGTGTCTGAGGATTGCATTTCAAATTTTTAAAAAAGTGGGACAGATAGACCTAAGACATCAATGTGATTTTTCAAAAGAAAACTTAGAAACAAATTTATTCAATCACAATAAACATGTACATTATAATATCAATTTGACATAAATTCATAGATGAAAAGAAATTAGCTAGCTAGCAAGTGCAGTAGGGTTAACATGAGGAAAACATTCCAATATTCAGAAAAAGAGTTTCTCTATACTAAATTATCTGTAATTTCTAAGAAAATTAAGTAACTCATTTCATCTTGTTTAGTTATTTAAATATCCAACAGAAATAAAAAGTCAGGGAGCGAGGCTGAATCAAAGCAAAGAAAGATTGAGTTTTTTTCATACAGTGAGGAACACAGCTTAGCTGTTAACAATAAAACATTTTGAACCGTACGCTACTTGTGGTTTTCTTTTAAGCTAGCAATTAGAATGTGCTAATTAGTGTGGGCTGCATATAAAAACGTACTGCTCTATTGCATCCGTGCCTAGATAAGAACCTACACTGAATCCAGCTAGAAAAACTGCTACAATTATCATACAACCCAATAAGTAATTCACCTTAGTAATATTTCAATATGTCAAATGTAATGTTCACAGTTTTTTGTACCATCTTTGTGATGCAATTTTATTGTATGTGACAAAGTGACTTGTATACCAATATTATATAATTTATTTCATATTCAGTAGCCCTTAAAATATTAGCACAAGTCTCTTTCAGCCTAGTCAGTAGTTCCTTCTCATTGGAGATAATTTTATGGAAACCAGAGAAATCTATATCAGATTTTAAGTCATGCATTATGAAAATTTGGTTCACTTTCCAACCACTTACTGAACTAGCCTACACCAATCATTTTTCCTTTAGCTGAAAACATGTATTAACATGAATTATCTTCACATTAGAAAAGCACATTTTAGTAAACAGTATATTAAATTAGTAAAGGGAGCTCAAATAGGTAATATATATTAGGAACTCTGCTTACTTCTGGAAAATTAATTTTTTTTTGTTCTTAATTTTTTTTTTTATTGTACTTCAGGTGAAGGCTTACAGAACGAATAGTTTCTCATGAAACAGTAGTACACATATTGTTTTGTGACAGTGGTAAACAACCCCACAACATGTCAACTCTCTCCCTTCTTGACCTTTTTTTTTTTTGGTGAAAATATACATAGCCAAAGGTACACCATTTCAAAAATTTCTACATGCACAGTTCAGTGACATCGACTATGCTCTTCCAATTGTGCTGCTATTGTCACTTTAGATGAAGGTTTACACAACAAAATAGTTTCTCGTTTAACAGTTAGTAACATGTTGCCCTATGACAATGGTTAACTACCTCACAACACATCAAAACTATCCTTACTCAACCTTGGGTTCCCTATCACCCGCTTTCCTATCCCCTTCTGCCTTCTGGCCTTTGTCCCTGGACTGCTGTGCCTCATTAGTCCCATTTGGTTTTATGGGGCTATCTACTGTCCGGCTGAACAGTGAACCTCGGAAATGACTTCACCCCTGAGCTAAAAGGGTGTCTGGGGGCCATACTCTCGGAGTTTCTCCAGTCTCCTTTAGACCAGTAAACCTGGTATTTTTTTTTTTTTTTTTGAGTTAGAATTCTGTTCTACATCCTTCTCCAGCTCTGTCCAGAACCCTCTGTTGTGATCCTGGTCAGAGCAGTCAGTGGTGGTAGCCGGGCACCATCTAGCTGTACTGGACTCAGTCTGGTGGAGGCCTTGGTAGCTGTGGTCCATTAGTCCTTTGGACTAATCTTTTCCTTGTATCCTGTTCTCTTCATTCTCCCTTGCTCCCGAAGGGATGAGACCAGTGGGGTATCTTAGATGGATGCTCACAGGCTTTTAAGACCCCAGACGCTACTCACCAAGGTAGAATGCAGAACATTGTCTTTATAAACTGTGGTATGCCAGATGAGCTAGATGTTCCCTGAGACCATGGTCCCCACATCCCTCCGCCCAGCAATTCAGTCCCTCAGGGAGTTTGGATGTGTCTGTGGAGCTTCCATGACCTTTCCTTGTACAAGTAGTGCTAGTTTCCCCTGTATTGTGTACTGTCTCACCCTTCACCCAAGATACCACTTATCTATTGCCTATTTAGTACCCCCCCCCAACCCTCCCATCCCTGGTAACCAACAAGGATTGTTACATTTTGCGTGTGAACTTTTTCATGGGTTTTTACAATAGAGGTCTCATACAATATTTGTCTACTGTAGATGTACAGTAGGTTCTGAAGTTAGGTAGTGTGAGTCCTCCGACTTTATTCTTCTTCTTCAGTAGTGCTTTACTTATTCAGGGCTCCTTCCCTTTCCATATAAAGTTAATGATTAGTTTTTCCATCTCTTTGAAGAATGTTGTTGGTATTTGGATCGGGATTGCATTGTACTGGCAAATTGCTTTGCGTAGAATTGTCATTTTGACAATGTTGAGTCTACCTATCCATGAGCATGGTATGTTTTTCCATTTATGTAGATCCCTTTGGGTTGCTTGCAGTAGTATTTTGTAGTTTTGTTTTACATAGGTCTTTTACATCCCTGGTTAGATTTATTCCTAAGTATTTTATCTTTTTAGGGGCTATTATAAATGGTATTGTTTTCCTGATTTCCTTTTCATTGCTCTCCTCATTGGTGTATAGGAATCCAACTGATTTTTGAATGTTTATCTTGTATCCTGCTACTCTGCTGAATCTTTCTGTTAGTTCCAGTAGATTTCTTGTGGAGTCATTAGGGTTTTCCATGTATAGTATCATATCATCTGGAAACAGGGACAGTTTAACTTCTTCATTACCAATTTGGATGCACTTTATTTCTTTTTCTTGCCTTACTGCTCTAGCTAGAACTTCCAGCACAATGTTAAATAGGAGTGGTGATAAAGGGCATCCTTGTCTTGTTCCAGTTTTCAAGGGGAATGTTTTCAGCCTCTCTCCATTAAGAATGATGTTAGCCATTGGTTCTGTATAGATGCCCTTTATTATTTTGAGAAATTTCCCTTCTATACCTATTTTATTGACAGTGTTTATCAGGAAAAGGTTTGGACTTTATCGAAGGCCTCTTCTGCATCAGTTGAGATGATCATGTGATTCTTTTCTTTCCTTTTATGTATGTGGTGGATTACGTTGATTGGTTTGCTAATGTTGAACCATCCTTGCATACCTGGTATGAATCCCACTTGGTCGTGGTGTATTATTTTTTTGATATAATGCTGAATTTTATTGAATAGAATTTAGTTCAGAATTTTTGCATCTATATTCATGGGAGATATTGGTCTGTAAATTTGTTTTTTTGTGACATCTTTGCCTGGTTTGAGTATCAGAGTTATGCTGGCTTCATAGAATGAATTTGAAAGTGTTTCTTCCTCTTCTATGCTCTGAAATAGCTTGAGTAGTACTGGTACAAGCTCTTCTGTAAATTTTTTGTAGAATTCTTCAGTGAAGTCATCTGGGCCAGGGCTTTTTTTGGTTGGGAGTATTTTTATTACCTTTTCAATCTCTTCTCTTGTTATGTGTCTGTTCAGATTTTCAACATAACTTTGTTGTAGTCTGGGTAGGCTGTGTGTTTCTAGAAATTTATCCATTTTCTCTAGGTTTTCTAATTTGTTGGAGTATAGTTTTTCATAATATTCTGTTATTATCCTTTTTATTTCCGTTGGATCTGTCGTAATGTCCCCCATTTCATTTCTTATTTGGCTTATTTGTGTCCTCTCCTGTTTTTCTTTTGTCTGTCTGGCCAGTGGTTTGTCCATTTTGTTGATTCTTTCAAAGAACCAACTTTTGGTTTTGTTGATTCTTTTGATTGTTTTTCTGTTCTCTATTTCATTGATTTCTGCTCTGATCT
>NW_004443948.1:8752764-8773016 GCF_000243295.1 Trichechus manatus latirostris | reverse complement strand
GCAGTCTACCATTACTTGGTATCCCCTTGCCTTCCACTCCATTAGAAGGTTGTATACGTATGCTGCTTATTCCCTCTTTTATTGTTTTGATGTTGTTGTCAATTACTGATTAACTGCTCTGATTTCCTGTTGTATTTCTTTTGGTTTTGGATAATCCTTGAGAGTTCATTTCCTAGATTGGTATATGGCTGGTATGATCCTGCATCCTAGATTCTGCCTGTGAGCTGAAGTTGGTTGTTCTCAGATCAAAGAACTCCCTTTAATATTTCTTGTAATTTTGGTTTGGGTTTTACATATTCCCTTAATTTCTGTTTATCTGGAAATGACCTATTTTCACCATCATATTTGAACGAAAGTTTTGCAGGATATATTATTCTTGGCTGACAATTTTTTTTCTTTCAAGATTTTGTATATGTCATCCCATTGCCTTCTTGCCTGCATGGTTTCTGCAAATAATGTGAGCTTAGTCTTATTGTGTCTTCTCTGTATGTGACTTCTTGTTTTTCACGAGCTGCTCTCAGGAGTGTGATTATGATATGCCTTGGTGATTTTCTTTTGGGTCTATCCTACATGGTGTTCGTTGAGCTTCTTGGATAGCCACGTTTTCATCTTTCATGATATTGGGGAAGTTTTCTATCAGCAGTTCATCAATGATCCTCTCTGTGTTTTCGGTTTTCTGCCCCTGTTCTTGAACTCCAATCACTCGCAAATTTTTGCCTTTGATTGTATGCCATGTAACTCTCAGGGTCTCTTCATTTTTCTTTGTTCTTTTTTCTGAGTTTTCCTCAAACAGAGTTGTATCCAAGTGTTTGTCTTCAATTCCACTGATCCTGTCTTCCACCATTTCAAATCTGCTTCTCAGCCCTTCTATGACATGGTCTATTTCTGAAATCTTGTTTTTTATCTTTTGGATTTCTAATTGTTGTTTTTGTATAATTTCTAGTTGTGAATTTATTTTGGCATTTTGTTCCTGCATTATTTTCATGAATTCTTCTAAGTTTTTATCTGTATTTTCCATGAATTTTCTATTTTTTCCTCCTTTTTGTCTGCTTTTTGCTTCATCTCTTGGAGAATTCTGACTATTAGCGATTTGAATTCCCTATCAGGTAGTTCTAGTGCCTTTTCTTCCACTGGAAAGTCATCTGGTGTTTTATTTTGGATACCTACTGGAACCATCCTGTTCTGTTTTTATAAATGTTCTGATATTGTCTGCTGTCTTCAGGGCATTCAGTAGTTATTTTTCTCATTTATTGATTGTAGATTTGTTTGTTTCGTCCCTTTTTTTTTTTAATTTGGCTACGTCTGAGCAGGCAGCCTGTGTGTTCTTTGTTGTTTGCTCATCTATGGCCAAAATACTTTTCTTCACCTCCTTCTCCAATTGGTAGGGTCAGTCTCTCTGATATGGTACGGCAGGGTAGGTCTAGTGGAAGAGGAGTTACTGGGACAGGTTGTTTGTGGCACTTACTACAGCCACCAGGGCAGGTCTGTAATCAGTGCAGGGCAGGTTCCAGTAGGCCGTGCCTGTGGTGTTTGGTGGTGTGATCTTAAGCACATGGTGCAGGTAGGCAGGATGTAGCAGACAGATTGTTATTTGTGGAGCTAAGATGGATATGGGAGAGAGGAGAGAGGAACAGGAGCCAAAAACACACAAAAAAAAGAATGTTAGGGGAGCTTACCATTGGAGTGGAGAGATGAGAGACTATGAAATGGAGAAAAACAAAAAGGGGAAGAGGAAGAAGAAAAAAGAAAAGTAAAGAAAAGAATGAATAAATAAAAATCGGAAAGGGAAAAGAACAGCAAAATTCACAGGGCTCCCACCGGTGCGGCTATGAGGTCTGGGGAAGTTGTTCTCAGGTATTGCACTACAGGCTGGCTAGAAGGCATAGAATACAATGCCAGGTATTCAGGGAACAGAAAGAGAAAGAAGATATAGACAGAAGAGAAACTGAGTAATGAAGAAACACAAAAAGGGTCAAAGAGGGAAACTAAAACAAAACAAATTAAAAAAAAAAAAAAAAAGAACAAGAAAAGTCCACAAAAAAACAGAGAGAAAAAACCAGCGAGAAAAGAAATGTCCTCAGGGATCCCTCTGCAGGTCTATGCAAGGCGAGTGGGTAGGTTCCAAGCCACACAGCACCGCCTGGCCAGAACGGGCTCCCAACTCAAGAAAACAAACAAGCAATTCAAAACAAACAAATGAACAAAAGCCCCAGGATCCCACCAGCGTGGCAGTCTAGACCTGGAAGCAGCTCCACACTTGAATGGAGCTCCGCAGCCCCTCAGGAAGAAGCAAAGATGGAGCAGAGAGCCAGGTATTTGAGTGAAATGAGGGGGAGGTGGTGAGAGGTAAGGAAGAAATCAAAAGAAGTGAAAAGAAAGCAACACCAGCAGCCAACAAACGGCACTCAGAGAGCCGGCCCGTTCAGGTGGGTGGAATCCAAGCAGCCAGTGCTTCCCAGACAAGAGATTGTGGCCGCCGGAAGCAGAGAAGCCTGAGTGGGGGTAAAGAAGGGTGGGGGGTGGAAAAGCGTATATGGCAAATTACCGGTTGTTTTGTCTCCTGCTGGAAGCTCCGTGAAGCTCCTTTCTCGTCCCCCCAGTTTGCTGGTCTCCGATAGGAGTCCAAGATGGTGGATCTGCACTGCGTTAGCTGATAGGGGACCTCTGCATGAATCTCTCCTCGCTCTCCATTCTCTGTCAGTTTTCTCACTCCATTTGGTGCTTGGCTGAGTTCTTTATCTCTTCATTTGATGTTTTAGGGTTTCTGGATTGTTGTTTTCTCTGTTCAGCTTAGTTTTTCGGATCTTTGCTGTGGAGGGACGGCATGGTGCTTCTGCCTAGAGTGCCATTTTGCCAGAAGTCCTCTGGAAAATTAATTTTTAATGCCTAACTTTAAACGGTTGAGAAAGGCAGAGATTATTTTATTTCTTTAATGCATTAATTTACATACTGAAATCTAGTAGTATTACATTGATATTACTACTATTTTCTCTAGTGATATAATTTTTCTAGACTGTGAGAAAAATACTCTTGAAATGGCGAAATTCAATATACATGGATGAATTTAAGAGAGCAATAATGAGCAGAACATTTAGACAAAATTTTATTTTAATTAAAAAACTTTTAAAAAATATTTAAAAAAACTATTTTAAATTACTATGAACATTTCAGGACTTCTAATAGGAAAGGCAAAGGAGCAGAAATAAGGTCCAGAAAGGTAATTTTACCTAGCTCTAAAAATAGGATAAGCCTTAAAACGATTTAATTTCTTTACCCTTTTGCACTTCTCATTTCCATATGCATTTCATACATCTCATTTCTTTTTACTGCTCCAATTTTTGAAATCTTAGAAGTGGGTTATAAAAGAAGTGAGGGTACAGGTATGCTATATGGCTGTTGAATTGAAGAGGAAAGGAATTTCTAGTGAAATGAAGTTGGTTTATCCTGCCTTATTTTCAAAAAAGAATTCTTTCTTTTTCTCTTTCATAAACATTTTCAGTATTCCCTGTAAAATATCCATGCATTTTACCGATGAGAAAAATATCCATTCATCTCAATTCATTTTGATGTTATTGTTGTTTACCATAATTTGTGTTTACTAACATGATGGATTAGCTCAAAGAACTTAAATTTTGTTTAACATAAAATATTATATTTTCTTATGAGTTCAAATTTGTTTAAAGTATAATTAAAATATAGTTCACTATCTGGGTCAGGAAACACCATCTTTTCTTTAACATCTCTTGTAATGAAATAAATAATCAACTAAAAATGGACTTAGAAAACATATTATTAAATTTATACTCAAAGTAGCTTGCAAAGAAATACATGTCTTTCCAGTGAAGAATGGGAAGCATTGCTTCTTATTCTGTCAAGGATTTACCCTGTCATTTGTTAGAAAGTCATGTGTTGACATTGATCTAATTGGTCCCCATCAAATGCCATAGCCTCTTGGCATAAGATTGAGTTATGGCCATCACCAGTCACCAATACTCTAAATACTGATGTAACATTCCTTTGCACTGGAGTTTAAAATTAAAGGAAATCTGCAAGATGTGAAGTAGAAGCAGTATGAGCCAGATACAAGTTACTAAAGAATTCTGTGCCTGAGAACAAATATGACATCCAGAGTTGAGTGAAATCCTTCTTTAAAACCTAAGAATAGTTATTATATTTGCAAAGCTAAAAATCAGTTTCCTGTGGTTCCAAGCCAGTAGATTTTCATGGTGAACACTGAAGAATTATAGGGGCAGATATCATTATGTTAATGATGACAAACACATTCCAATTTTTAGCACTTATTTTTAAATAAGTCAATAACATTATTGATTGTATTTTATTATTTCTAATAGCATTTCCCTCATACAGAAAAGGTAGAGATTTTTCAAAATGTGTTAGAGAAAAGAAAAAGAGAGAGAGAGAAATCCATATGGCAACTCTCCTAAACAATAGGTGATTATATTCTGCGTTGTTTTTGCTCTCAAAGAGATACAGAATTTGAGAGCCTATAAATATGCTCTGAGGTATTTTAGCAGCTTGTTCTTTGTATTAAGAAAATATCCCATGCAAAATTTTCTAGGCAAGAAAATATCCCATGCAAAATTTTCTAGGCAAGACAAAATGTTGTTGTTAGGAGCCATCAAGAGGGTTCCAACTCATGGTGACCCTATGTGCAACAGAACAAAACACTGCCCTGTCCTGTGCCATCCTCACAATTGTTGCTATGCTTAAGCCCATCTCTGCAGCCACTGTGTCAGTCCATCTTGTTGAGGGTCTTCCTCCCTTTCACTGACCCTCTTTTACCGATTATAATGTCATTCTCTGGAGAATGGTCCCTCCTGATAACATGTCCAAAGTACATGAGACAAAGTCTTGCCATCCTCGCTTCTAAGGAGTGTTCTGGCTATACTTCTTCCAAGACAGATTTGTTCATTCTTCTGGCAGTTCACAGTATGTTCAATATTCTTCACCATCACCATAATTCAAAGGCATCAGTTCTTTGTCCTCCTTATTCATTGCCCAGCTTTTGCATGCATATGAGGCATTTGAAAATAAGATGGTTGAGTCAGGGCACCTTAGTCCTCAAAGTGATGCCTTTGCTTTTTAACACTTTAAAGAGGTCTTTTGCAGCAGATTTGCCCAGTGCAAGAATTCCTTTGATTTCTTGACTACTGCTTCCATGGGCATTGATTGTGGATCCAAGTAAAATGAAATCATTGTCAACTTCAATATTTTCTTCATTTATCATGATGTTACCTGTTGCTTCTGTTATGAGGATTTTTGTTTCCTTTATGTTGAAGTGTAGTCCATACTGAAGGCTGTAGTCTTGTTCACTTTCAGCAATCAAGGTTGTGCCATCTGCTTATTGCAGGTTGTTAATGAGTCATCCTGCAATCTTCATGCCAAGTTCTTCATATAGTCCACCTTCTCAGATTATTGGCTCAGCATATAGACTGAATAATTATGGTAAAAGGATGCAACCTTGATCCACACCTTTCCTGATTTTAAACCCTGTAGTAGTTCCCTGTTCCATTAGAACAACTGTCTCTTGGTCTATGTACAGATTCCACATGAGCACAATTAATTGTTCTGAAATTACCATTCTTCACAGTGTTATCCATAATTTGTTATGATCCACACAGTTGAAAGCCTTTGCACAGTCAATAAAACACAGGTAAATATCTTTCTGGTATTCTCTGCTTTCAGCCAAGATCCATATGATCAAGAACTGATGGTGTTTAAGGAAGAAGTCTAAGCTGCACTTTAGGCATTGGTGAAAAACAAGGCTCCAGGAATTGTGGAATACCAATTGAGATGTTTCAACAAATGGATTCAATGTTGGAAGCACTCACTGGTCTATGCTAAGAAATTTGGAAGACAGCTACCTGCCCAACTGACTGGAAGAGATTCATATATATGCTCGGTCCACAGAAAGGTGATCCAACAGAATGGAGAAATTATCAAACAATATCATTAATATCACGTGCAAGTAAAATTTTGCTGAACATCATTCAAAAGTGGTTGCAGCAGTACATTGACAAGGAACTGCCAGAAATTCAAGCTGGATTCAGAAGAGGAGGTAGAATGAGGGATATTATGTTAATACAAGCTGAGTCTTGGCCAAAAGCAGAGGATACCAGAAAGATGTTTACTTGTGTTTTATTGACTATGCAAAGGCATCCGGCTATGTGAATCATTACAAATTATGGATAACATTTTGAAGACAAAGTAAGAAGTTTTAGAAACACTTAAACTTTTCATTCCCTAGCTTGTTGTTCTTCTCTACAATCACTATGATCTAAAACCAAAGAAAAACATCTATATTTTTTTATAAAGTACCTTTTATTGGGAGCATAGAAAGTAATGAAAGTAATAAGACCTCCTAACTTTTAACTAAACAGAGCTCTCATATTTTACCTTATTTAATTTTTAGAACACCTGTTATTATGTCTATATTCTCTATATGACATATTTCTCAGAGAGTTTAATTAACTTTTCCAGAATCACAGAGTGTCTTAGTTGTCTAGTGCTGCTATAACAGAAATATCACAAGTAGGTGGCTTCAACAAACAAATTTATTCTCTCACAGTCTAGGAGGCTAGAAGTCCGAATTCAGGGAGTCAGCTCCAGGGGAAGGCTTTCTTTCTGTGTCAGCTCTGGAGGAAGGTCCTTGTCATCAATCTTCCCCTGGTCTAGGAGCTTCTCTGTGCAGGAACCCCGAGTCTAAAGGACATGCTTTTCTTCCAGCACTCCCATGTGTCTCTGCTAGATTGTGTCTTTTATATCTTAAAAGATATTGGCTTAAAACACAGCCCAATCTTATAGATTGAGTCTTGCCTCATTAACATAACTGCTGTTAATTCCATTAACATCTTAGAATTTACAACTCTAGGAAAATCACATCAGAAGATAAAATGGTGGACAATCAACGCAATATTGGGAATCTTGGCCTAGCCAATTTGACAGACATTTCTGGGGACGCAATTCAATCCATGACACAGAGTTAATACATATGGAAGCTAAAATTCAAACCCAAGACAACCTAACATAAAAGCCTTTGCTTGTTATATCATGCTGCATAGTCACCCAAGGGTTTATGTGATGGTGCAATTCATTGTTCCACAGAAATAAATAATATTTTTACTTAAGCACTACATTACATTTTATTCAAAAAATGTGCTCATGCATACTGACAAATATATAGAATATTTTCATCCTTGTTTAAAGAAAAAAATGAGGTCTGGAATGGTTAAGTTTCTTGCCTAAGGTCACACTGCAAGTGGCTAGCAAAACGTAAATGAAAACAAAAAAGTAATTTAGACATATCTAACAGTGCAGCTTATAATACACACACTATTTTAATCTATTTTTCCTGCTGGGGGCATTTGATTAAAAAAAGACAAGAGAAAGTGTAATCAAATTATCTATTTAAACTACCCTGCCCTAGAGAGAGTAAAGATTTAATAACCTAATAGCAGGTCCAGTGGGGAAAAAAACCTATGATTTTATAATGGAGACCACTGCTATTTTATTTTATTCTTCTTGGTGAAAAAAAAGCATATATTGAAATAGAAAATAAATAGTAACAATATATTTGCCTACTGTTATTTCTGTAAAAGACATTCATTATTCCCTGTAAGAACTCACATATCAATCTGTGAGAGTAGTACTGTATCTTGATGCCCTTGTCGAGAAAAAAGTTAACCCTTACAGGATTTTACTGAAGGAAACAACAACTAGGAGAGAGTCTGGAAGAAAATAAGTAGAAAAATATTTAGAAATGTAATTTTACTTAATTCCATGTCCCCAGGTTTGTGTGCTTGTGTCTCAGGCTATATATGAATGGAATTTATTTGATAGTATCTGAGTTTTGTCTGTTATTTAAAAAAAAGACTGCATCATTTTATCAGGTTTTCTTTCTCTACTCCCCTTGAACATAGAGAAACAACAAATTCAGCATGAGATTTTTTTACCTCTTTTAATTCTTCAGAATTCTTATTTTGCTTTTGTGAGACTCTCATGTCCTATTTCTTGCACTGAATGGCAATTTTTTTACCTCTTTCGTATGGTTATCTATTTTGTCCCTTTGTTTAAATATTCTTATATTTCAATCTTAGTCCTCACAGCTCTCCAGAATCTTAATTGTCATACATTTTCATTCTAAATGATTTCCCCTGCATTAAAAGGGAATGTGCCATACTCAGAAATTCTAAACATTTAATACAAGTTTCATTTCCCCTGGAGAAGTATGGCACACTAGGTTAGTTAAAAAGAAATCAAGTTAAATGAAGTCCTAACCACCATGGTAAATTGGAAATTTATTTACTGTACAGAGACTACTGTTATTCTTTAAATGAACTCACTTAAGTGGCAGTAAATCAAAGATGTCACATAATTAAGTTCCCATTTATATACTTAGAAAAGCATGGAGGGGTAGTAACTTAAGAATGTCACAGAATTTAATTCTTCATTTATATCTTTACCAAGAGCAACACTGGAAATCACAGTATCAGTTACCCCCAAGCAGTCAACCTTTTGAGTAAGTACACAGCACTAAAGAAGGAATCCAGGGCAAAAGACAACCACAACAATTATTGCTGGCAGAGACAGATGTCCGTGGAGACAATGAAGCTCAAGATTCATACACTATCAATTGTATAGCCCCTTTGTAAGGCCTTGGGAGAAGATTAATAATGTGTTTACATGGTCTTATATTTAGAAGCAAATAACTAGCAAAAATATGTTTGCAAAGTTTGAAATATGTATTTTTCATTGCTTTCCTTAAAGAGCATCCTCATGTTGTACAAAATTGAGCCCCACAATATGTGATTCCACATTGAACTCCTTGTCATATAAGCTGGGATATAAAAATAACACATTCCATTAATATAACACCACCACCAGACATTCTTGGCAATGCAAGAGGCTTTAAAGTCCACCTTGTTCAATCTCATAATGAAATAAGATTTGAAAATTCTCAAATTGTTTTACTATTTCAACCAATAATACAGAGCTACTTTGGTACTTTTTAAATAGCTTCATTCTCTTTTCCTCTTAAATTAGATTTTTTAAAAAAACAGTCAACTTTGTTGAAGTAGAACTTAAATATAATAAAATGCACCCGTGTTTAAGAGATCATCTGTTCGAATCCACCAGGCGCTCCTTGGAAACTCTATGGGGCAGTTCTACTCTGTCCTGTAGGGGCACTATAAGCTGGAATCGACTCGACGGCAACGGGTTTTTTTTCCCCCCATGAGTTTTAATAAATACATACAGTTGTGTAACCTTAGCTACATTCAAGATATTAGAATATTTTCCATAAAATTTCCTTAGGCCACACATCAATTTGCACCAGGCAAACATTCATCTTCTTTCTTCCATTATAGGCTGGATTTTTCTTTTCTAAGATGTCATATACATGAAATATAGTGAATGTACTCTTGATTCTGGTTCTTTCGTTCAGTATAATGTATTTGAGATTCATCCATATTGTTTTGTGAATTGGTAGTTTGTTGATTTTTGTTACTAAGCAGTATTATGCTGGAATGGTATGTCACTATTTATTTATTCTCTTACTGATGGATTGTTTCTCATTTTGAGGTATGAGTAAACCTATGAATATGTGTGTGCAAGTCTTTGTGTGGAAATATTTTCTTTTTCTTGGTAAATACTTGGGAGTGTAATTGTTGAATTTTATGATAGGTATACGTCTACCTTTATAAGAAACTGCTAAAGTTGATTCCACAGTGGTTGTAATATTTTATATTCCTGTCAGCAATGCATACGAGTTCCAGTTGCTCCACATTCTGGTCAACACCTCATATTGTCACTCTTTTGTTTTCACCTACTCTAGTGAATCTGCAGGGATATCTTATTGTGTTTCTTCCTGATTTTTAAAACAAATATACCTCATTATAACACTCAGTCAATAGTTTACTATTTTCTGAAACATTTCAGAATATAATTTCTTTCTCTTTTCTGTGGGGCAAAAAAACCTGATTTGAAGTGGGCCGTTTTTTTTAATTTCTGCAAATTTTTTTCATCTTTTTTATTAATGCTAAATTGTTTTGATGTCTTCAAACTATCACTTTCTCAGGAAAGAAATATTAAACTTATTTAGACCTCTGTCTTTTTTTAATATTTATTTTATTGTTATTTTGTTTTGCATTTTTATTTTTTATTTGCTTGAGGTTGAGGACACACAATGAGGGAAAAGACTTACAGACTCCACTGTTTATATCTCAGTGATACAACAATCACAAAGATCAAAGATGGAGGGAATGATTGTTATTATTATTATTACTATTACTTTATAAAGAGAAATAATACACTTCCTAGTTGTTTACTGCCATCTAGACTATTTTCTAATATGATTAGACTAAGCAAAAGGAGTCAAACAAAACACATGCAAATAAACCAAGCCATCAACCTGTGCTACCATCTGTATTATATAACTCATCATCACTCCCAGGCAAGCTAAACTCTACTGAATGCACTAGCCAACATGGCGCTTTGCCATTTTGCATTAGCTGACCATTGCTTCTTAGAAGGATGGTCTTGTTTTGGCCTGCTATTCGAAAGATATCATCATGAGATAAGATATGTCTTATCAGGAATTTTTCTTTTCAGGGTAAGATGTAATAAATTAGATCAAGAAGAGGAAATACATTGTATTTCCAGTGCAATTTTTAACTTTTTTAAATTTCAATTTATACTAAATAATAGACTGACCCTTGTTTAAATGTATGTAATTAATGGCTTATTTCAGCTTTGACTAGACAAAGTCTTCTTATAGTATAATTTGAATTTCATGAAATAGATGACCACTTAAAATCTAAATTTTAGATAATTATTATAATATTTTTAAATAGTTATAAAGTACATAATAAGTCCCAATGACTGCTCTAAGTGCTTTACGGAATCTAAATCATTTAGTCTTCTTAATAACTCTCTGTAGTAGTTACTGTTATCATCCTTACTGTACAGATTAAAAAAAATAATGAATCATGATGAAATTATTTACTTGAAAAAGAAATGACAGAATCGGAATTTAAATTCACAAAAGAATCACATTCCTTACTCCTATGTCACTCTTCTCTTTCTAAAATGAGATTGAAAAAAATGGTATCCTATTTCTCAGATATTGTTTACCTCATAAATAACTCAATCTATGGAAATATATAAATCAGACAAACATATCTCCGTGAGTAATAACAGTCTAACTGTGCCAGTGAGACATTTGCTGAAGTCTACTCCAGTTATCAACACATTTAGTAACTTTGCAATAATTTTTAAAAAAAACAACATTGTGTATACATTTATCCGTAAGAACAAAGCTTAACATAACTCTCCTCATGTAGTAATTCTCTTATGGTGGAAAGAAAAGTAGATTGACATTTGCATAACTTGGCCTCTGGTCTCAGTTCTGATTCTGAAAGATGTAGATTAACTTAAGTGCCATTTTAGAATGTACTTGTCTCTTTTATGTTATATATCCAACGATATAGTCTTATTCATTACCATTCTAATAATTTTAATAGGAAAAGCATGGAGGGGTGGACGATCAGGGAATGTCTGAACCCAGAAATTAATTCACAATTGGAAGTCATTTTGAATAAGGTACAGCTCACTTTTATTATCTTGAACTTAACTTGTATGATCAGGAAGCAATTGTGTATTCATAAAACTGTATGAAAAAACTGTTAGAAATATTTGATATGACTTTAAAATTGGCTTATATATATGTAACTTTTATATTCATTATTATTTTATTATTATTGTTTAGATATTGATAAAGATTTTAGGTTAAATGTTTATTGTGTAGATATAAATAAAGAATGGCTCTAAAGGGCCTGTGCCATTTGGAAAAATGCAACATTTTGAAGCAGAATCACTATTAATGACCACTTTACTCGTTCTCAATGTTAGAATCACATTTAAATTCTGTGTCAAGTTATTACCTTCTTAGTGATTCTTCTATCTTCTCATTATCGTCCTGCTTTAACAAATAGGGTTGCTATGAGTCAGAATCCATTCGAAGGCAGTGGGTTTGGGTTTTGGTTTTTAACAAACAGAAAGCAAAAGAAAGCATTACCAGGTGGAAATCCCAGGTTTTTGCTCCGCATGGCTCGTATTGGCCAATGAACGAGACACCAAGTTGGGAGAACAGGAAAGGCAACTTTATTTCATTGTACAAAGAAAGGAATCAGTCGGAGCTGCTGCTGCCAAGAATGCTCATCAAGGGCGGGCAGGCAAGTTACCTTTAAAAGGTTTAGAAGCACGGAGTTCATACGAGTTACGGCAGCAACAGTCTTAATCACACTACGCAAGCGCAATAGGGTTTACATACAACCTCCAAACAAAAGCAGGATTCAAATGCA
This sequence comes from Trichechus manatus latirostris, assembly GCF_000243295.1. Classification (NCBI taxonomy): domain Eukaryota; kingdom Metazoa; phylum Chordata; class Mammalia; order Sirenia; family Trichechidae; genus Trichechus; species Trichechus manatus. Next base: position 8,760,636 of record NW_004443948.1, on the reverse strand, counting down.
AAGCTGGGGTTGGGGGGGTCGGGTAGCCCAGCAAAGGAAAAAGGATTTTTCAGTACAACACTGTGGAGACTCTATCTCAAAAGTAAACCATTAACTTGCATCTTCTGCTATTTCTCATTATCATAATTTAAGGAAAAATATATATTTTTTCTCTTGTTAGTGGCTGGAATTAAAAGAACATATATACTGTTTGGAAAATTACCTAAAATGTTAATTATTATAATTTAAACACAGCCAAGAATCGTAACTTACCTTAGACTGTAAATATATGGTATAAACATGTCTGTTGAGACATTTCCTGTCATAACTTCTTTACTTTAAAACAAAATAAAAATGAAATAAAATTCAAAATCAGCTTTTTTTTAAATAATAAAATTTGTTTAAAAAGAAATCTTTTGGAAAATGAAATATTTGTAATTTAGAATATGTCTTTTGCTTTGCAAATTTTCATTTAATTCTCATTTGTATTTTTTGTAAATTTTATTATTAAGACGTAACAGTTTCAATATTTGATCATAGCTATAAAATGCAGGTTGTTTTAATAACTAAAACAATCACACCTTATTAGAATATTTTTTTCTGTCCATTCACTAATGATTATTGTTTCATAATACTTAAATGATCTCCACATAAAAGATTTTACTTCTCCGGTATATGGATACCTGGCTTGGCCATAAGACTTATTTAGCTTACGGAGGGTAGATGTAATGGCATATGCCATGTCTGAGAAGCAACTCTTAAAGGACATAATGAGCTTCTGTCATTGCTCTCCTTCTCCATGTCATGGAGCTCTGTGTACTCTTGTTGTTAGGTACCGTCGACTTTTCGGTTCTGACTCATAGTGAACCTATGTACAACAGTTGGAAACACTGCCCACGCCTGTACCATCCTCACAATCATTGCTTTGCTTCAGCCCATTGTTGTAGCCTCGGTGCCAGTCCATCTCTTGAAGGTCTTCCTCTTTTCACTAACCCCCTACTTTACCAAGCAAGATGTCCTTCTCCAGGGACTGTATCCTCCTGATAACATGTACAAAGTACATGAGACAAGTCTCTCCATCCTTGCTTCTAAGGAGCATTCTGGTTGTACTTCCTCCAAGACAGATCTGTTGTTCTTCTAGCAGTCTATAAACCCATTAACCCATTGGCATCGTGTCCATTCCGACTCAGTAATGCTATAGGACAGAGTAGAACTGCTCCATAGGGTTTCCAAGGAGCAGTTGGTGGATTCAAACTGCCGACCTTTTGGTTAGCAGCCAAACGCTTAACCACTGGCGATCCATGGTATATTCAATATTCTTCATCAACACCATAATTCAAAGGCATCAATTCTTCTGTCTTTCTTAGTCATTGTCCAGCATTCCCATGCATATGAAGCAATTGAAAATACCATGGCCTGTGTCACGGCCCTTTAGTCCTCAAAGTGACATCTTTGCTTTTTAACACTTTAAAGAGGTCTTTTGCAGCAGGTTTGCCCAATGCAATATGTTGTCTGATTTTTTGACTGCTGCTTCCACTGGCGTTGACTGTGTATTCACGTGAAATGAAATCCTTGACAACATCAGTATTTTCTCCGTATTTCATGATGTTGCTTACTGGTTCAGTTTTAAGGATTTTTTTTTTTTTTTTTTTAATGGGGTGGTGTAATCCATACTGAACTCTGTAGTCTTTGATCATCATCAGTAAGTTCTTCAAGTCCTCTTCACTTTCAGCAAGCAGGATTGTGTCATCTACATATCTCAGGTTGTTAATAGTTGTTAATGAGTCTTCCTCTAATCCTGATGCCCAGTTCTTGTTCACATAGTCCAGCTTCTCACATTATTTGCTCAGCATACAGATTGAATAATTTTGGTGAAAAGATACAACCCTGACACACACCCTTCCTGATTTTAAAACACGCAGAATCCTTTATTTTGTTCTAATGACTGTCTCTTATTCTATGTACAGGTTCATCATGAGCACGATTAAGTGTTATGGAATTCCGATTTTATGCAATGTTATCCATAATTTGTTTTGATCCACACAGTCGAATGCCTTTGCAGAGTCAATAAAACACAGGTAAACATCTTTATAGTATTCTCTGTTTTCAGCCAAAATACATCTGACATCTGCAATGATATCCATCCTTCCAAGTACTCTACTGTGTCTAGCTTAAATTTCTGGCAGTTCCCTGTTGATGTACTGCTGCAAATGTTTTTGAATTACCTTCAGCAAAACTTTACTTGCATGTGATATGAATAATATCATTGGATAATTTCCATGTTCTATTGGATCACCATTCTTTGGAATGGGCACACATATAGATATCTTCCAATTGGTTGACCAGGTAGCTGTCTTCCTCATTTCTTGGCATAGACCAGTGAGCACCCTGAGCGTAATAAATGCATCCATTTGTTGAAACATCTCAATTGGTATTCCATTAATTCCTGGAGCCTCATTTTTTGCCATTGCCTTCAGTGCTGCTTGGACTTCTTAATTCAGTACCATTAGTTCTTGATTATATACAACCTCCTGAAATGATTGAAAGTCAACCAATTCTTTTTGTACAGTTGCCGTTTGTATTCCTGCCATCTTCCCTTGATGCTCCCTGCAATGTTTAGTATTTTGCCCATAAAATCCTTCAACATTGCAACTCAAGGCTTGAATTTTTTCTTTAGTTCTTTCACCTTGAGAAATGACAAGTGTGTTCTACCCTTTTGGTTTTCTAACTCCAGGTGTTTGCACATTTTATTATATTGTACTTTGTCTTCTCGAGATGCCCTTTGAAATTTTCTGTTCATCTCTTTTATTTCATCATTTCTTCCTTTTGTTTTAGCTACTCTATGTTCAACAGCAAGTTTCAGAGTTTCTTCTGACATCCATTTTGATCTTTTCTTTCCTGTCTTTTTAATGATCTTTTGATTTCTTCATATATGGTGTCCTTGGTGTTTTCCCATAACTTGTCTGGTCTTTGGTCATTAGTTTTCAATGCATCAAAACTATCCTTAAGATGGTCTCTAAATTCAGGTGGGATATATTCAAGGTCATACTTTCGCTCTTGTGAACGTGTTTTAATTTTCTTCAACTTGAACTTACAGATGAGCAATTGATGGTCTGTTTCACAGCTGGCGCCTGGCCTTGTTCTAGCTGATGATGTTGAGTTTGCCCATCATCTCTTTGCTCATATGTAGTCAGTGTGATTACTGTGCATTCCATTGGGTAAAGTTCATGTGTATAGCTGCCGCTTATGTTGTTTAAAAAAGTTATTTTCAATGAATAAATCATTGGTCTTGCAAAATTCTGTTATGCAATCTTCGGTGTCATTTCTATCACAAAGGTCATATTTTCCAACTACTGATCCTTCTTGTTTGTTTCCAGCTTTCACATTTCAATCTCCAGTAATTATCAATGTATCTTGAGTGCATGTTTGATCAATTTCAGACTGCAGAATTTTGGTAAAAATCTTCAATCTCTTCATCTTTGACATAAGTGGTTGATGCATAAATTTGAATAATAGTTTTATTAGCTGATCTTCCTTGTAGGCATATGGATATTATCCTATCACTGACAACATTGTACTTCAGGAGGGATTTTGAAATGTCCTTTTTGAGGATGAATTCAGTGCTATTCCTCTTCAGTTTATCATTCCCCACGTAGTAGACAGTATGATTGTCCAATTAAAAATGGCAAACTTCAGTCCATTTCAGCTCACTAATGTCTAGGATATCGATCTTCATACATTCCATTTCATTTTTGACAACTTTTAATTTTCCTAGATTCATACTTTGTCTATTCCGTGTTCCTATTATTAATGTAGGTTTGCAGCCGTTTCTTCTCATTTTGAGTTGTGCCACCTCAGCCAACAAAGGTCCCAAAAGATTTACTCCTCCATGTCACTACGGCCCACTCTGTTTTGAGGAGACAGCTCTTCCCCAGTCGTATCTTAAGTGCCTTCCGACCTGAGGGGCTCATCTTTCAGCACTATACGACAGTGTTCCACTGCTATTCATAAGGTTTTCACTGGCCAGTTTTTTCAGAAGCAGACCGACAAGGCCTTCTTTCTAGTCTGTTTTAGTCTGGAAGCTCCGTTGAAACCTGTCCACCATGGGTGACCCTGCTGGTATTTGAAATACCAGTGGTATAGCGTCCAACATCACAGGAACACTCAAGCCAACATAGTATGACAAAATGACAAACAAGTGGTGGCTCTATGTACTAAACATGTTGCCTTAGAGTCAATTCTGTCTCACAGTGACCCTATAAGACAGAGTAGAACTGCCCTATAGAGTTTCTAAGGAGCAGCTGGTAGAGTTGAACTGCTGACCTTTTGGCTAGCCTCCAAGCTCTTAACCACTGTGCCACCAGGGGTCCCTATGTACTAGATAGGGTTATTTTATCAGCCTGGGTTCTTCAGAGAAATGCCAAGCTGACTCACAACAGTTAGTAAGAAATACATCCTTATTATTGTAAGTTATTGATGTTTTGTATTTTTTTGCAATATACATTAAATGCTTACTGATAAAAAAATATTTTTTTTTCAAAAATTACTCTGAATCCTAGTAAGATTTCATCATAAATATCAGGATCTTATATAACTTATCATGTAACACAAAATAGCAAATATATGCCTTTTTTTCCCCTCCTGAACATGGTTCTCTCAAAGTTTTTCAAATAATTGATTACATGTAGTATCTGTGGTATAGTGACAAGATATGGATTAGGAGCAATGGCTTGGGTTCTGGTCGAAGCCCTACTACTAATTATGTGAACTCCACTCAATCAGGGAATTGCCTCAGAACTCAGATTCTTATTTTTAGTTCTTTGATTCTAAGCAATACATTCTTTTTCTTCAAATGTTGTGGTCGTTAGGTGCCATCAAGTTGGCTCCGACTCATAGCAACCTTATATATAACAGAAAGAAAGGTTTTCCAGGTCCTGAACCATCCTCACAATCATTGCTATGCTTGACCCCACTGTAGAGTCACTGTGTTAATTCTTCTTGTTGAGGGTTCCCCTCTGTTTCACTGATCCCTATGTTACCAACATGATGTCTTGAAGATATGTCCAAAGTAAGCAAGATAAAGTCTCACCATGCTCATTTCTAAGGAGCATTTAGGCTGTACTTCCTCCAGATATATATTGTTGATGTAGTTGTTAGGTGTCTTTGAATCAGTTCCAACTCATAAAGACCCAATAAGACAGAATAAAATTATCCCATAGGGTTTACATGGAGCGGCTGATGGATTTGAACTACTGACCTTTTGGTTAACAGCTGAGCTCTTAACCACTGTGTCACTAGGGTGAAATATCTCTGAAAATTTGAATATCTTTGTCTCTTATAAGAGAATATATATAAAATGAAATTTAAAATATAAAAAAAAGAAATTAAATTTCTACCAATGTTACAAACTATTAAAAACGTGACATTGCAATTTTGAACAAAAGCAAAAAAGCTGGAAAATCATATCATCTAAAATTAAGTATTCAGTAGATTTTTTTTTTTAAATTGTACTTCAGGTGAAGGTTTACAGAACAAATAGTTTCTCATTGAGCAGTAGTACACATAATGTTTTATGACATTGGTTAACAACCCCATGACATGTCAACCCTCTCCATTCTCAAAATTTTTTTTTTTTTGGTGAAAATATACATAGCCAAAGATACACCATTTCAAAAACTTCTACATGCACAGTTCAGTGACATCGACTACACTTTTCCAGTTGTGCTGCTATTCTCACTTTAGATGAAGGTTTACACAACAAAATAGTTTCTTATTAAACAGTACACATGTTGCCCTATGACAATGGTTAAGAATCCCACTACGTGTCAACACTGTCCTTACTCAACCTTGGGTTCCCTATTGCCAGCTTTCCTGTCCCCTCCTGCCTTCCAGTCCTTGTTACTGGACTGCTGTGCCTCATTAGTCCCATTTTGTTTTAATGGGACTTCACCACTAAGCTAAAAGAGTGTCTGGGGGCCATACTCTCAGGGTTTCTCCAGTCTCTTTTAAGCCAGTAAATCTGCTCTTTTTTGTGTGTGTTAGAATTTTGTTCTTACATCCTTCTCCAGCTCTGTCCAGAACCCTTTGTTGCGATCCCGGTCAGAGCAGTCAGTAGTGGTAGCCAGGCAACATCTAGCTGTACTGGACTCAGTCTGGTGGAGGCTTTGGCAGCTGTGGTCCATTAGTTGTTTGGACTAATCTTTTCGTTGTATCCTGTTCTCTTCATTCTCCCTTGCTCCTGAAGGGTTGAGACCAGTAGAGCATCTTAGATGGCCGCTCACAAGCTTTTAAGACCCAAGAAGCTACTCACCAAAGTAGAACGTAGAACATTGTCTTTATAAACTGTGTTATGCCAATTGTGCTAGATGTTCCCCGATACCATGGTCCCCACAGCCCTCCGCCCAGCAATTCAGTCCCTCAGGGAGTTTGGATGTGTCTGTGGAGCTTCCATGACGTTTCCTTGTACAAGCTGTGCTTGTGTACCCAGTATTATATACTGTCTCACCCTTCACCAAAGATACCACTTACCTATTGCCGATTTACTACATCCCACCATCTCTCCCATCCCTGGTAACCAACAAAGATTGTTAGTTTTTGTGTATAAACTTTTTCATGGGTTTTTACAATAGAGGTCTCATACAATATTTGTCCTTTGATGATTGACTTATTTTACTCAGCATAATGTCCTCCAGTTTCATCCATGTTATGAGATGCTTAACAGATTCATTGTTGTTCTTTATAATTACATAGTACTCCATTGTGTGTATGTAGCATAGTTTGTTTATCCATTCATCTGTTGATGGGCATTCTAGGTTGTTTCCATCGTTTTGCTATTGGGAACAATGCTGCCATGAACATAGCTGTGCATATGTCTATTCGAGTGATGACTCTTATTTCTCTAGGATATACTCCTAGGAGTGGGATTGCTGGATGGTATGGTATTTCTATTTCTGGCTTTCTAAGGAAATGCCATATCATTTTCCAAAATGATTGTTTCATTTTGCATTCCCACCAGCAGTGCATGAGAATTCCAATCTCCCCGCAGCCCTTCCAACATTTGTTATTTCCAGTGTTTTCAATTTGTGCCACTAATGCTGGGGTGAGACGGTATCTCATTGTGGTTTTAATTCGCATTTCTCTAATGGCTAGTGATCATGAGCATTTCCTCATGTGTCTGATGGCCACTTGAATGTTTTCTTTGGTGAAGTGTCTGTTGATTTCCTTTGCCTATTTTTTAATAGGATTATTTGTCTTTTTGTTGTAGAGGTGTTGATTATGGAGATTAGACCTTTGTCTGACTTGTACTGTCCAAAATATTTTTCCCCAGTTTGTAGGTTCTTTTTGTACTCTTTTGGTGAAGTCTTTTGAAGAGCATAGGTGTTTGATTTTTAGAAGATCCCAGTTATCTAGCTTATCTTCTGGGGATTGTGTGTTGATGGTTATGGTTTGTATCCTGTTAATACCATGTATTAGGGCCTGTAGCATTGGTCCTATTTTTTCTTCTATGAACTTTATAGTTTTCAGCTTTATATTTAGGTCTTTGATCCATTTTGAATTAGTTTTTGTATATCGTGTGAGGTACGGGTCCTGTTTCATTTTTTTACAGATAGATATCCAGTTTTGCCATTACCATTTGTTAAACTTACTGTCTTTTCCCCATTTGATGGACTTTGGGTCCTTGTTGAAGATCAGGTGACTGTAGGTGGATGGACTTACATCTGGGTTCTAAATTCTGTTCCATTGGTCAATGTGTCCATCTTTGTACCAGTACCAGGCTGTTTTGACTACCGTAGTTGTATAGTAGGTTCTGAAGTCAGGTAGTGTGAGTCCTCCAACTTTATTCTTCTTCTTCAGTAGTGCTTTACTTATTGGGGGCTTCTTCCCTTTCCATAT
>NW_004443948.1:8750700-8752039 GCF_000243295.1 Trichechus manatus latirostris | reverse complement strand
GTCAATTGAGATGATCATGTGATTCTTTTCTTTCCTTTTATTTATGTGGTGGATTACATTGATTGATTTTCTAATGTTGAACCATCCTTGATAACTGGTATGAATCCTACTTGGTCGTGGTGTATTATTTTTTTAATATGATGCTGAATTCTATTGGCTAGAATTTTGTTAAGAATTTTTGCACCTATATTCATGAGAGATATTGGTCTGTAATTTTCTTTTTTGCTTGGTTTTCATATCAGCGTTATGCTGGCTTCATAGAATGAATTCAGAAGTGTTGCTTCCTTTTCTATGCTCTGAAATAGCTTAAGTAGTACCAGTAGAAGCTTTTTCTGTGAATGTTTTGTTGAATTCTCCAGTGAAGCCATCTGGGCCAGGGCTGTTTTTTGTTGGAAGTTTTTTTTTTTTTGTTACCTTTTCAATCTCTTCCCTTGTTAGGGGTCTGTTCAGATTTTCAACATCACTTTGTTGTAGTTTCAGTAGGTAGCGTGTTTCTAGAAAATTTATCCATTTCCTCTAGGAGTTCAGATTTATTGGAGTATAGTTTTTCATAATATTCTGTTATGATCCTTTTTATTTCAATTGGGTCTGTTGTAATGTTGCCCATTTCATTTCTTATTTGGGTTATTTGCATCCTCTCCTGTTTTTCTTTTGTCAGTCTGGCCATTGGTTTGTCAATTTTGTTGATACTTTTAAAGAACCAACTTTTGGTTCTGTTGATTCTTTCTATTGTTTTTCTATTCTCTATTTCATTTATTTCTGCTCTGATTTTTATTATTTCCTTTCTTCTGGTGGCTGTGGGCTTTTTTTGCTGTTCTCTTTCTCTTTGTTTGAGTTGTGTACTTAATGTTTTGATTTTTTCCCTTTCTTCTTTTTTGATGTGTGCATCTATTGCTATAAATTGTCCTCTGAGGACCGCCCTTGCTGTGTCCCAAAGGTTTTGGTGTGACGTGTTTTCATTCTCGTTTGATTCTAGGAATTTTTTGATTAGATCTCTGATTTCTTCTATTACCCAGTGATGTGTAAGCAGGGTATTATTCAGTTTCCATGTAATTGATTTTTTTTCCTTGCTCTTTCTTTGTTAATTTCTACCTTGATGGAATTGTGGTCAGAGAAGTTACTTTGTTTAATGTCAGCATTTTGGATCTTGTTGAGGATTGCTCTGTGGTCTAAGATGTTGTCTATTCTGGAGAATGTTCCATGTTCATTGGAAAAGAATGTGTACTTTGCAGTGGTTGGATGGAGTGTTCTATATATATATGTTTATGAGGTCAAATTGGCTGACTGTGCCCTTTAGGTCTTGTGTATCTTTGCTGAGTTTCTTTTTGTTTTTTGTCCT
>NW_004443948.1:8732943-8750071 GCF_000243295.1 Trichechus manatus latirostris | reverse complement strand
TTTACCCTTATCTTTCAAAGTTTGAAGCAGTCAATTATTACTTGGTATCGCCGTGCCTTCCTCTCCATTAGAACGTTCTATACCTACACTGTTTATTCCCTCTTTTATTGTTCTGCTGTTGTTCTCATTTACTGATTAACTGCTTTGATTCTCTGTTGTATTTCTTCTGGTTTTGGATAGTCCTCGAGAGTTCATTTCCTAGATTGGTATCTGGCTTGTAAGATCCTGCGTCCTAGGTTCTGCCTGTGAGCTGAAGTTGTTTGTTCTCAGATCAAAGGACTCCCTTTAATAATTCTTGTAAGTTTGGTTTGGTTTTTACATAGTCCCTTAATTTCTGTTTATCTGGAAATATCCTAATTTCACCATCATATTTGAACGAGAGTTTTGCGGGATATATTATTCTTCGCTGGCAATTTTTTTCTTTCAGGGTTTTATATATGTCATCCCATTGCCTCTTGCCTGCATGGTTTCTGCCGAATAATCTGAGCTTAGCCTTATTGTTTCTCCTCTGTATGTTACTTCTTGTTATTCATGAGCTTTTCTCAGGATTCTTTGTTTGTCTTTCATTTTGGGGAGTGTGATTATGATATGCCTTTGTGATTTTCTTTTGGTGTCTATCTTATATGGGGTTTGTTGAGCTTCTAGAATGGTCAGCTTTGCATCTTTCATGATATTGGGGGAAGTTTTCTGTCAGCAGTTCTTCAATGATCCTCTCTGTGTTTTCTGTTTTTTCCTCCTGTTCTGGAACTCCGATCACTCGTAGATTTTGGCTTTTGATCATATCCCACATAGTTCCCAGGGTATCTTCATTTTTCTTTTTTCTGAGTTTTCCTCGAACAGAGTTGTATCCAAGTGTTTGTCTTCAATTCCCCTGATCCTGTCTTCCACCATTTCAAATCTGCTCCTCAGCCCTTCTTTGACACTGTCCATTTCTGAAGTCTTGCTGTTTATCTTTTGTATTTCTAAGTGTTTTTTTTGTTGTTGTTTAATTTCCAGTTGTGAAATTATTTTGGCATTTTGTTCCTGCATTATTTTCCTGAATTATTCCATTTTTTTGTCTGTATTTTCCATAAATTTTTCTGCCTTTTCCATGTATTTGTCAATTTTTTCCTCATTTTTGTCTGCTTTTTGCTTCAACTCTTGGATAATTCTGAGTATTAGAGATTTGAATTCTCTATCAGGTAGTTCTAGTGGCTTTTCTTCTCCTGGAAAGTCCTCTGGTGTTTTATTTTGGATTCCGACTGGAACCATCCTGTCCTGTTTTTGTATATGTTTTGATATTGTCTGCTGTCTTTGGGGCTTTCAGTAGTTATTTTTCTCGTTTATTGATTGTAGATTTGTTTGTTTCATCCTCTTCTTTTTTATTTAGCTATGTCTGAACAGCGGGCTGTGTGTTGTTTGTTGTTTGCTCATCTGTGGGCACAACATTTTTCGCCGCTTTCTCCAATTGGCAGGGTGAGTTGCTCAGATATGGACAGCAAGGCAGGTCTAGCTGAAGAGGAGTTGTTGGGATGGGTTGTTTGTGGCACTTACTACAGCCACCAGGGCAGGTTGGTAATCAGTGCAGGGCAGGTTCCGGTAGGCTGTGCCTGTGCTGCTTGGTAGTGTGATGTTAAGCGTACGGTGCACGTTGGTAGGATGGAGGGGGGAGATTGTGATGTATGGAGCTAAGATGGATATAGGAGAGAGGAGAGAGGAACAGGAACCAAAAACATAGAAACAAACAAAAAAGAGCACTTGGGGAGCTTCCCATTGGAGTGGAGAGATGAGAGACTATGAAATGGAGAAAAACAAAAAGTGGAAGAAGAAGAAAAGAAAAAAGAAAAGAATGAATAAATAAAAATTAGAAAGAATAGAGGAAAGAAAAGCTGCCAGGGATCCCACCCATGCGGGTATGAGGTCTGGGGAAGTTGTTGTCAGGTGTTGCAGTACAGCCTGGCTAGAAGGCATAGAGGTATTCAGTGCCAGGTATTCAGGAGACAGGAAGAGAAGGAAAGTATAGAGAGATGATAAACTGAGTAATGAAGAAGGACAAAAAGGGAAAAGGAGGGAAAAGAAAGCAAAACAAATTGAAAAAAAAGGACAAGAAAAGCCCCCCCAAAAAACAACAAAAAAAAAACTACTTACAGAAATGACCTCAGGTATCCCTCTGCGTGTCTGCGCAAGCTAAGGGGTAAGTCCCCAGCCGCATAGCACAGCCCAGCCAGAATGGCTTCCAACTCGAGAAAAGAAAAAGAAAACAAACAAACAATTCAAAACAAACAAATAAGCAAATGCCTCGGGATCCCACCAGTGTGGCAGCCCAGACCGGGAATCAGTTCCACACTCAAACGGATCTCAGCAGCCCCTTAGGAAGGAGCAAAGATGGCACACAGAGCCAGGTATTTGAGTGAAAGGAGGGGGAGGTGGTGAGAGGAAGGAAGAAATCAAAAGAAGTGGAAAAAAGCAACACCAGCAGCCAACCAATGGCACTCAGGGAGTCGGCCAGTGTGGGTGGGTGGAATCCAAGCAGCCGGTGCTTCCCGACCAAGAGACTGTGGCTGCGGGGAGCAGAGGAGGCCAAGTGCGGGTGAAGAACGGTGGAGGGTGGGAAAGTATATATCGCCAATTACCGGTTGTTCTGTTTCCTGCTGGAAGCTCAGTGAAGCTGCTTTCTCATCCCCCCTATTTGCTGGTCTCAGATAGGAGTCCAAGATGGCGGATCCATGCTGCATTAGTTGATAGGGGAACCTCTGCTTGAACCTCTCCTCACTCTCCTTTCTCTGTCAGTTTTCTCACTCCATTTGGTGCTTGGCTGAGTTCTTTATCTCTTCATTTGATATTTTAGGGTTTCAGGATTGCTGTTTTCTCTGTTTGGCTTAGTTTTTTGGATCTTTGCTGTGGAGGGATGGTGTGGTGCTTCTGCCTAGAGCACCATGTTGCCAGAAGTTCCTCAGTAGATTATTTTAAAGCTTATCAAATAATTCTGAATAAAGAATTATTGAATGGGACAATAGATCAGAAGGATATGCAGAATGATACATAAGTAGACTATGTTAGAAAATACTGAAGAGAGAGAAAAAAAACATGGAGGATAAAGTGAGATATTTGTTATATTAATATTGAAACTGTCTTTAAAAATTGTTGTTCTTTATTTCCAATTAGTATCTACTATTCTCCCACAAGAAGAATAACCTTTTACTGTTTACTATGTACATTGTTTTAATCACTTTATGTGTACTAATTCATTTAATCCTCATGCAACCTGGTTCAGAGTTTCCTAATAATAATGCTTTGCTTTATACACATATTATTTAATACACATATATATAGTAAAGTAACAAGATATTTTAATAGAATTTTCATGTTAAATTCTATTGTCATCTCTATTTTTCACCACAGGAGCCTCAAATATTTTCTTCATAGCAATGGTTGGTGTAATACATATATTACTTTAGTACAAATAAACATAGTGAAATTGCAAGATATGTTAACCTAGTCTAACATTGCCTTTTGTCAAGGACAGAAAGCCAAGTCTTTTCTTGGTCATAGAAAAAAAGAGAAATACTTAAAACATGAGGACAAATTTTATTTCTAGCTATGAAATTTAAAAATAAATGTTGATGTTCTCAATAGTGTCTCATCTGGAGTTTGACTTATTTATCATTCCTCTCCCTTTGCAAATTCAATCTGTCATTCTATACTAATTGCTCCTTCTCAGGTTACTTATATATTCAAGAATCTTTCATCCTTAATAATAATAATAATAATGCTTACTTTCAACATTACCTCCACCTCAGTATACACCAACCTGTAATTATTTAATTTTTGATTGTTCTTGTCAAATTTCTTAAAGGATGATTGACTTTGCCCCATTCATCTTTCACTTATTATTGTACAACCCTTACTGGTACCACTTTACTGAGACTACTCTGAAAGGTCTCGCCAATACCCTTCTTAATCAAATCATCCTCTTTCTTTTCAGCACACATAAAAATTCATGAGAGTTCTAACACTATTCTTCCGTCTACATCCCCTTGATAGTTATATCTATCCAAAAGTATCATGTAATTATTATTATTAACTGAGATTGCCAAATATATGGTTAGGTGCCTACTTTAAAATACAAGTTGTATTTTCAACTGCCCACATGGCATCTCCACCTGAATGTCCAACAGGTCATTCAAACTTAATATATCAAAAGCTTTTTTACTTACATTTGCCCACTCCTCAATGAAAAAATACTTGTGATGATGATGATGATGACTCACAACAAATCTGCCATTCCTTCTGAATCTTCTTTTAAATGAGCAGTGGTTCGTGTTTTCGTTTAAGTACTGATTATAATCTTTCATAAATGTCTCTCTAGGCCTTGACTTCTCTTTTCTTTCCCTCAAGTGTTAACATATTAAAGCCTTGTACCACCTTGCACCAGAATAATAAATTTTAATTGGTTTTCACATAAATATTCTTTTCCCTCTCTGTTCAGTTCTCCAGACAACTACATCTTATATAATAAAACAAAATCTTCTTATGTCACCACATTCTTAAAATTGTTCACAATTGGTTTTGGGGTAAAACTCAAAGTTCTTAGCTTAAAATATGAGGCTACTCATCATTTAGAGCAAAACTACATTTACAACCTCTTTTTACATGCATGATCCAGCCACATAAAGTTATTGACTAAATATTACAACACAAAACTTTCTGTGACACTGTGATTATGCACATGATTTTTTTCATCAATACTTTTATACTCTTTATAGACTAGAGGAAGAAATACTTAGAAAAATGTTCGTATTATCTGATACAGGCTAGACATTCAAGAAAAAACTGATTGAAGTGAAAGGATTAAATTCAGAATCATAATTTCTATAAAGTTCTGGCAGCCTTGGAGATGCATCATACAAAGCTCCTTTCAAGATAGAACCTGCTACAAGGAGATGACTTATCTGAGCTCCAGTTACTGTTCTTTTCAGATCCACCAGAGCATTTAAGGTGAAACAACACTCCACCTAAACAGTTCCCAACCAATGATTAGACACAGCAACTGTACTAGTGCCTTGTCATTTCCACCCAACTCCGGATATCTGTATTAGTCAGAGTCCTCCAGAAAAACAGAACCAATAGAATATATATGTCTGTGTGTGTGTATGTATGTGTATATACACATTTGTATACACGTATATATGTATATACACACACATACACATATATATATATCTTTAAATAATTGACTCGTGATTATAGGGGCTGGCAAGTTTGCTACCTGTATGGCAGTCTGGTAGTCTGGAAAGTTGGTAGGAGTTGAAGCTACTAGCTTGGAGCAGAATTTTTCTTTTCTGGGAAACCTCAGTTTTTGCTCTTAAGGCCTTCAACTAATTGAACAAGACCCACCCACACTACTGAGGATAATCTGTACTTAGAGTGAACTGAATGTAGATGTTAATCACGTCTACAAATCACTTTCACAGTAATTGCTAAATTAGTGTTTAATTAAAAAGCCTAGTCAAGTTGATATATAAAACAGATCATCACAAAAGTCCATGGACAATCTTTGCACTGGGACACAGTTAGAGTGGCTGAGGTATTCTCAAAGCTGAGGTTCTTCTTACCCAATCTTCTTTCCTTCTTCCTTTCCTTTCACAGAAGTCAGATAAGCATTACAATCTGAAGGCTCTCTCTGACAACTCTTGCTCCCTCTACCCTTTATCTTTCATAGGCGTTACTCCCAGTAAATCTTTTGCACTTCTAACTCCATCTTGGTATTTACTTCATTGTGTTCCTAGATTGACTTGAAAGTCTTTCTTGATTTCCAAAGCTAACAGAACTTATAGAATTTTGTACACAAAATTAGTGCATAGTTTTCTAAATTACATCTTAAATAACTATGTTGCTCTTTTTACTAGAATATGTGCTATTTTATTGGCAGAAAAAATGTTTTGTAATGAATGAATTTATTTATATATTTATTCATTCATCCATATTCATTTATTCATAGTTTTAATTCAACATTAAAATGCATTATATTCATCTATATATAATAAACACACACGCACACACACACTTACACACAACCAAACATTTATTTATATAAAAATCCTGGTTAACATCACATTTAACTCTTCATTCAGGGAAATTTTCTGAAAAAAAAAACTTCTTCTATCTTCATATTCTGAAAATAATAAATATCAAATAGATTGTGTTTTGAGCATGCCAAACTATATTCTGAAATTTAGTACTTTGGACTGGAAATAACTTTCCCACTTCTTTACTTTCGAGTCTGAGAATAAGGCCATAAGCACTTCATTAAACCACATAGAGAACAAATAGAGTGATATTGAGAAAGTATATAATGAACGCAAAAGGCGTTAAAAGGTAGAGGGTAGCATTAGTATAATTTAATACTCTTAACTAATCCAAAGATTTCAAATTCATGATACCAACTAAACATAGGGAGAAACTGAGCAATTTAACAGAACTTATGAGTTATACTGGAAACAACAAGGGCATAGCTAGACTGAGGACGTTTAATTTTGCAAAATGATATGACTTTAATAAAGTTGTATTTATAACAACATATCTTTACACTACAAAGTACTTTCTAAAAATCGAACTCTAAACTTAAAATGCATGCATTAAATTAGTTTTCTAGTGTTTTTAATTCCTGAGATAGGGTATTATGGGACTACATTAACTCCAAATTAAAAGAAAATCAATTAAGAATTACAATATTCACTTCAATATGCCACTTACCTTTGAAAACTGTATAATCGATTTGTATTTACCTTTTTAAGCTTAAACCTTTAATAAATGTTAATTGAATTACTTTCCTTGTATATTATTTACATAATCATGACAGACACAAAGATGTCACACCGCATAGTTTCTGTGAGATTTGGTATTATTTTTGATAGTAGCTATGGGATATGTTACCACATTTTAGCTAGAGATTCTGTGAATCTGATAATATTTTTCAATTTTTCAACTTATTTTTTATTTGACCATTGTTAATCAAGCAGCAGAAGAAATGAAAACAAAATAAAAGACATATCAAGTAACCTTAATAAACTTGCAAACTAATAGAAATGAAAATACAGTTATGTATAAAATGAAAATAAAATAATAAAAATCAAAATACAAATGTTTTACCAATAAAGAAAACAAAGTTGTGTACTCTGTGGAAAACCCGAGATAAGTACGTGTTCTGAGTGAAGACTTTATATATCGAATTAACAGACATTAGAGGAGAATGATAGAAAAAATAAGAAGACAATAAGAATTATTGTGATATTGTATGTGAGAATAAAGGGAGAAGTAAAGATAAGTGATTAAATGTATGAATAAAGCACTGGGGCATCAAGGTACAAGGTTGCTTTAATTGGATTAAAAATGGGACAAAATTAAAAGAGAAATGAGAAACTTGGGGATAAAGATACATGACATGGTTTCTATATTTAAAACATAAAGAAATTTTCAGAAATCAGTAAAAAAAAATATGAGCTTCCTAGTAAAACAGTAAAGACATAACTATATCATTCACAGAAAAAAATAGAAAATATGCTCAATATTCACATTTACTAGTTACAGTAAGCAGAGTAATAGCCTCCAACAAAAAAGCCATGTCCTAACCTCCAGAATCTGTGAATACATTGCTACATAAAAAGGGGAAATTAAGGTTGCCGACGGAATTAAGTCTGCTAATCATCTGTTCTTAAAATAAGGAGATTGTCCTGGATTATCCATTTGAGTTCAGTGTAATCACTCGTATTGACCCCATAGGACAGAGCAATACTGCCCCATAGGGTTTCCAAGGCTGTAATCTTTGCAGAAGCCTACTGCCACTTGTTTCTCCTTCGGAGCTACTGGTGGCTTCCAACCACTGACTTTTCGGTTAGCAGCTAAGCGATTCTCCACTGCGTTACCAGGGCTCCTTAGTGTAATCACAGGGTTCCTTAAAAGATAAAACAGAGAGGCAGAAGGGTCAAAATGATGCTGTGTGGGAATGAACCGGCCAGTTACTGCTGGCTTTGAAGATGGAAGGGGCCGCGTGACTAATGTGGGCAGTCCCTAGAAGCTGAAAAAGACAGGGACATGGATTCTCCCCTTCCTAGAGTCTCCAGAAGGAATGCAGCCCCGCTTACACCTTTGAGGCCCATTTCACATTTCTGATTTCCAGAACTATAAGATACTAAAATTCTGTTGTTTTAAACCACCAGGTCTGTGGTAATTTGTTACAACAGCAATAAGAAACTAAAACGCCAGTAATGAATTGAATTCTAAGCAAAACATTGATTGAGTAAATTGTCTCCTCTGAGATTCCAAAAAACAAACCCATTGTCATTGAGTTGATTCTGACTCATAATGACCCTAGAGAACAGAGTAGAACTGCCCCATAGAGTTTCCAAGGACCACCTGGTGGATTCGAACTGCTGACCTTCTAGTTAGCAGCCATAGCATTTAACCACTACAGCACCAGGGTTTCCAGATTAGCAAGGATAAAATATAGTCGATAGTATAGGCAACTATGCATTGAAAAGACTATATTCTCATTTATTATAATTGAGTGTATAGGGAGTGTTTAATAATATTCTGGAAGATAATTTTGTAGTATGTATGAAAGGATTTGAGTAGTTTGGTCTTTTAATTATTGATGCATTAATTCCAATGAAAAACTTTTTTTACCTAAGAAAGTAGACAAAATTAAACATTACAGTTTATTTTCACAGGTATTCTTGGTCTTCTAGAAATAAAACAAGGTATTGGTTTAATAAATTAAGATATAATCAAATAGAGAAATACTATTAATTTATTAAGGAGCCCTGGTGGTACAATGGTTAAGAGCTTGGCTGCTAACCGAAAATTTGGTGGTTTAAACCCACCCAGTGGTTTGGTGGGAGAAAGACCTAGCAATCTGTCCCTGTAAAGATTACAGCCTAGAAAATTCTATGGGGTAGTTCTACTCTGTAACATGGGGTTGCTTCTAACAACACTACGCATTAATTTAGAAGTCTTGTTATTTTGAAGATTATGTAGTAACAATATAGCAGACACTGATGTTTCACCCATTCTCTCAGGATTTACCACTTTTTTACAACCAGCCTCTGCCTCTTTGCCCGCAGGTGCTCTCTGAAGCTAGAGAAAGGTCTCACATGCTCTTGGAACAGGCCAGAAGAGATGGGGAATTAGGAGTCTCTGAGAACAGCCCTCATACTGACTGACGGAAAAACCAAAACCAAACCCATTAACATCGAGTCAATTCCAATTTATAGCGACTCTATAGGACAGAGTAGAACAGTCCCATAGGGTTTCCAGGGAGTAGCTGTTAGATTTGAACTGCTGACATTTTGGCTACCACCTGAGCTCTTAACCACTGTGCTACCAGGGCTCACTAGTTCTGTGAGGTAACACAGAATATGTCGCACAGCATTTTCCAGTTTCCTCAAGGGTTTCAGCTTTGATCACCCACAGTGGTCGTTGAATTAAAATTAACACTTTGGTTGCTGCCTCCTCTTTCCGGTCTTACTTCTCCATTCCTCTACCGGTATTTCCTTTACCTCTCCCCAGATATTACCTACTCCTAAATCTTTACAAAGTACTATTTCAAACAAAAAAACAAATGTGAGATTATTTCAGTTTCTACTAAAAGTGTAAATGTAAGAATAGAAAAAAAAAATCTGAGGATATACACAAATCAAGTATAACAGGATTTATGGGCTTAGTTTGTAGCAAAATTTCTGAAAGAATTAGTAACAGAATTTTATAGAGATTTACCAGCTTAATCTCATGGCTCTAAATTTGCCTATTGAGCACAAGTTCATGTGGGTGGGCCCATGATATTCTGTTTCACACCAGTTTCTAGGACTGACTTGGGAGTCCTCAGTATGAACTCTAAGTCTCATTATATTTATCTTTTTCTTAGATCTGGAAAGAAATCATTACCTCTCTTCTGACATGTTCAAACACATTTTCTTTGTTCATCCTGGACTTTACAATTCTATCCTTTCCCTACCTCAGCAAACTAGAGTCCATATTTTGAGTGGATTCTGTCATTTGAGTGTTTTCTGGATCATTAATAGAGAATTAATAGTATTTGGTGCAGTGCCTGCAAAGTGTTTTTCTTCCTACTCTTTGGTGATATAGGTGTCATACAAGCAAAATATTCATCGCTTTTACTGTTTAACATTTTATATTGGCATTTTTTAGGCATAGTTTATTTATAGGACTTGTGTGGGTAAGAATTTCACTTGAAATGCCAGTGCTTCAGGGATTCAAGAGAACACTTTAAATAGAGTAAAGATGCTAAACCACCTCTTCTTTTTTTTTAAATAATATTTTGTTGTGCTTTAGGTTAAAGTTTTCACAGCAAATTACTTTCCTCTTTAACAATTTTTATAGAAAATGTTCTGTGACATTGGTTACAATTTTTACAATGTGTCAGCATTCTCATTATTTCCATTCTGTTTGTTCTGTTTCCATTGATCTAGCCTCCCTTCCCCTCCTTGGCTTCTCCTCTTTGCTTTTGGGTAACTGTTGACCATTTAGTCTCATATAGTTAATTGTTCAAGCGAGCATGTTACTTACTGGTGATAACGTTAATTTTATAAGCCAATCTATTATTTGTCTGAAAGGTGACCTGCAGAAATAGCTTCAATTCCAAATTTAAAGGGTATCTTAAGGCTATAGTCTCAGGGGATTCCTCTAGTCTCTGTTGGTCCGGTAGGCCTGAACTTTTCTAGGAATTTTAGTTTTGTTCTACATTTTTCTCCCATTCTACTCAGGACCTTCTATTGTGTCCCTGGTCAGAACGGTCAGTAGTGGTAGCCAGGCACCATCTAGTTCTTCTTGTCCAGGTTAGAAGAGGTTGTAGTTCATATGGGCTATTAGTCCCATGGAGTAGTTTCTTTTTGAGCCTTTGATTTCCTTCATTCTCTTTTTTTCTACATGAGTAGAGACCAATAGTTTTAAATTAGACAGCTGCTTGTAAGCTTTTAAGACCCCAGACATTACTCATCAAAATCGGATGTAGAACATTATCTTTGTGAACTATGTTATGCCAGTTGACAGAGTTGTTGTCTTAGGCGGGGTTCTCTAGACAAGCAAAACCAGTAAAGAGTATAAACATATATAGACGGAGACTTATATCAAGCAAACAGCTTATGTGATTGTACAGGCTGGAATGTCCCAGGTCTGTAGATCAGGATAGAGGCCTCTCCTGATACACGAAGCTGCAGAGGCTGGCGAACCTAAGATTGGCAGGTCGGAGAGCAGGGCTCCTGCTCACAGGTGCAAAAGTCGATGAAACCCAAGATAGGCAGGCAAGATCACAAGGCCTGTTCTGATTCACGTAGCTGCAGGGGCTGGTGAACCCAAGATTGGCAGGTCAGAGAGCAGAACTCTTGCTCACAGGCTGTGAAGATCAGTGAATCCCAAGATCAGCTGGTAAGCTGCTAGCTCAAATCCCAAGAACCAGGGGTCAAACAATAAAAGACAGCTGCAGGATCCAGAACAAGCCAAAAACCTTGCAAGGCAAGCAGGAAGGAAGTAAGCAGCAGAAGGTGGAGAGATGAAGGCTGAGGGAGTGGTGAACTACCACAGGCCCCGCCCCCACCAGTATCATTCAGTAGATTACATCATGGGGGTGATCACATATCAAAATTTCAACAGGAAAGTGATCCCAACATTATATAACTGCCAAAACGCAGAATCATGGCTCATCCAAATTGACTCACAATCTTAACCGTCACAGTTGTCCCCCAAGACTATGGTCCCAAGGCTTTTGACCCAGTAAACCAATGCCACGAGTTGTTTGGTTATGTCTAGGATGCCTCCATTAACTGTGCCCCCTATATGGTTTTTTATATATGTGGATATATGTGCAGCACACACAAACTTGTGTATACATATACCTACAGATACACATCTACATACACGTGTATTTACTTGTATAGGCCTTCCTGTACACATATACATCCATGTGTACTTACATAGCCACACATATATTTTTGGTTGTTTTTACTGCTGCTGTGAAATTGTATATGTTATAGCATTTACAGAAATTGTTCCTTTTTCTCGTGTACTGCTTAGTAGTTTTATTTACCTTGGTCAAGTTGTACTTTCACCCATATTTGGTATTGCCTTTCCCATCACCAAACATAACAAATGTCTACTATCTAGAAAATGATGCCCCCTCCCTCACCCTCCCATTCCTGATAACCATCAAAGAACTTTGCTTTTAATGTGTATTTCTATTCTTGACTTTTTATAATAGTGGGACCATACAGTATTTGTCCTTTTGTAATTGACTTATTTCACTCAGTATGATGTCCTCCAGGTTTATCCATATTATGTTTTGCAGACTCCTGATTATTCTTTATAGTTGCATAGCATTCCATTGTATGTATGTACCACAATTTGTTTATGCATTCATTTGCTGATGGGCGTTTACATTGTTTCCATCTTTTTGCTATTGTGAATAATGCTGCAATGAACATAAGTGTGCATGTGTCTAGTTGTGTCACTGCTCTTATATCTCTAGGATAGGTACCTAAGAGTGGGATTGCTAGATCATAAGGTATTTCTATTTCTAGCTTTTTGAAGAAGTGTCATACTGTTTTCCATAGTGGTTGTACCATTTTAGAACCCCACCAGCAATATATAAGTGTTCCAATTCCCCCAACAACCTCATCAAGGTTTGTTATTTTCCTTTTTTTTTTTGATCATTTCTTCATAGCTGAGATGGTATCTCATGGTAGTTTCGGTTTGCATCTCTCTAATATCTAATGGGCTGATGGATTCAAGCTACTGACATTTTGGTTGGCAGCCGAGCACTTGGCCACTGTGCCACCAGGGCTCCTCTGACACACATGGGGTCATAAAATCAGCCATTATAGCTACTTCCTTAAAATCAACCATTATAGCTACTGGTAAAATACTTTGGTACCATTGTGAGCCCTGATGTGCCACTTAACCTAATTTTTACACACTATCTATATCTTATTACAGAGCCCTGGTGGCACAGTGGTTAGTAGCTCAGGCTGCGGACCAAACAGTCAACAGCTTGAGTTCACCAGTTGCTTCCTGGAAACACTGTGGGGCACTTCTACTTTTTCCTTTTGGATCACTATGAGTGACAATCAACTTGACGGCAACGAGTTTTTTTTTTTTCTTTTGCTGGTTTCTTAATGTTTAATGATTGTGAGCATCTTCTCATGTATTCGTTGGCTGCCTGAATGTCCTCTTAGGTGAAGTGTCTGTTCATGTCTTTTGCCCATTTTTTTATTGGATTGTTCATTTTTTGTTTGTTGAAATTTTAGAGATTAGACTCTTATCAGACATGTCATTGCCAAAGATTTTATCCCAGTCTGTAGGTTCTCTTTTTACTCTCTTAGTAAATCTTTTGATGAGCATAAGTATTTAAATTTTAGGAGGTTCAAGTTTTCTAATTTATCTTGTGCCTTTGTACATTTTTAGTTTTGTTTGATAGAATATTTATTCCTAAAATTAGGTCCTCTAGTTTAGTCCTTATGTCATCTTCCAGAAACTTTATGATTTTAGCTTTAACATTTAAGTCTTTGATCCATTTTGAGTTAGTTTTGTGCATGGTGTGAGGTATGTATCCTATTTCATTTTTCTGCAAATTGATATACAGTTTTGGCAGCACTATTTGTTAAAGAGACTGTTTCTTCCCTATTGAATGGACTTTGGCACTCTGTAGAAGATCAGCTGCCCATAGATGGATGGATTTACTTCTGCGTTCTCAATTCTATTCCATTGATCTCTGTGTCTGTCATTGAAACAGCACTAGGCTGTTTTGATTACTGTAGCTGTACAGTCAGATCAGGAAGTGTGAGGCCTCTTACTTCTTTCTTCTTCAATATTGCTTTAGCTATTTGGAGCCTCTTTCCTTTCTATATAAAGTTGGAGATTAGTTTTTCAGTTTCATAAAATGAATGTTGTTGGGATTTTGATCAGGATTGCATTATATCTATAGATCTTTTTCCGTAGTGTTAACATTTTCATAATGCTAAGTCTTCCAATCCATGATAATGGAATATTTTTCCATTAATACAGATCTCTTATAGTTTCTTGCAGTAGTGTTTTATAGTTTTCCTTGTATAAGTCTTTTACATCCCTGGTTAGATTTATTACTAGGCATTTTATTCCTTTTGGGGCTATTGTAAATGGTATTGATTTCTTGATTTCCTTTTCAGTGTCCTCCTTGTTAGTACAGAGGAACCCAAACAATTTTTGTGTGCTGCCACTTTGCTGAATCTTTCTATTAGTTCCAGTAACATTCTTGTGGAGTATCTGGGATTTTCCATGTATCAGATCATGTCATCTGTGAATAAGGATAGTTTTACTTCTTCCCTTTCAGTTTGACTACTCTTTATTTCCTTTCTTGCCTTATTGCTCTAGCTAGAACTTCCAGTACAAAGTTGAATAAGAGTGGTGATAAAGGGAAACCTTGACTTGTTCCTGTTCTCAGGATGAATGCTCTCAATCTTTCTCTGTTGAGAATAATGTTGATTGTTGGTTTTACGTATATACCCTTAATTACGTTGAGGAATTTCCCTCCTTTTCCTATTTTGCTGAGAGTTTTTATCAGGAAAGGGTGTTGGATTTTATCAAATGCCTTTTCTGCATTGATTGAGATGATCATGTGATTATTTTCCTCTGTTTACTTATGCGGTGAATTATGTTGATTAATTTCCTAATGTTGAACCATCCTTGCATCCCTGGTATGAATCCCACTTGATCATAATGTATTATATTTTTGATATGCTGTTAAATTCTAGAACAAAATTGGCTAGAATTTTGTTGACAATTTTTGCTTCTGTATTCATGAGGGATATTGGTCTGTAATTTTCTTTTTTTGTGATGTCTTTGCCTGGCTTTAATATCAGGGTTATGCTGATTTCATAGAATGACTTAGGGAGTGTTCCTTATTTTTTTATGTTCTAGAATAGTATGACTAGAATTAGTGTCAACTCTTTGAATGCTTGCTACAATTCTCCAGTGAAGCTGTCTGGACTAGGTTTTTTTTTTTTTTGGAGTGGGGAACTTTTTTATGACCTCTTTAATGTCTTCTTTTATGGATTTTAAAAAAAAATTTTCTACCTCTATTTGTGTTAGTTTAGGTAGGTAGTGTTTTTCTAGAAATTTGTCATTTTTTCTAGGTTTTCAAATTTGTTAGGGTACAAATTTTTATGATATTCTTTTATGGTCCCTTTTTATCTCAGCTGGTTCAGTTGTAATGTCACACATCTCATTTCTTATTTTGGTTATTTGCATCTTCTTATTTTTTTCCTTTGTAAGTTTGGCCAGTGGTTTGTTAATTTTTTTGATCCTCTCAATAAAGAACCAACTTCTGGTCTTGTTGATTCTTTCTATTGTTTTTCTGTTTTCTATTTCATTTATTTCTGATCTGATCTTTATTATTTCCTTTTTTCTGGTGACTGTGGACTTGTTTTGCTGCTCATGGTCTATTTGTTCAAGTTGTAAGGTTAAGCTATTGATTTGAGACTTTTCTTCTTTTTTGATGTGTTCACTTATTGATATAAATTCTCCTCTGAACATTGGCTTTGCTGTGCCCCATGGGTTTAGATATGTTGTATTTTCATTCTCATTTGATTATAAGAGATTTTTGTTAATTTTTAATTTCTTGTATTACCCAGTAGTTTGTTAACTAAGGTGTTATTCAGTTTCCTTGTATTTAATTTTTTTTTTCTGTTATTGATTTGTAGTTTTATAGCATTCTGATCAGAAAAGATGCTTTGTATTATTTCATTGTTTCTGAATTTATTGGTGGTTTGCTATGCATCCTAATACATGGTCTTCTGGAGAATGATCCATGTGCACTGGAAAAGAATGTGTATTATGTTGCTGTTGGTGCTGTGTTCTGTATATATCTATGAGGTCGAGTTGGTTAATTGTGTTTTTTAGATCTTCAGTGTATTTATTGAGCTCCTTTAGGTTGATCTGCCCATCATCAAAAGTGGTATGTTAAAGTCTCCTACTACTATTATAGAACTGTCTATTTCTCTTTTAATTTCTGTTTGATTTGGTTTTATGTATTTTGGAAGTCTGTCAAATATTTGTTTTTATGTATAAATATTTGTTATGGTTATGTCCTGTTGGTGCATTGGCCCTTTAATCATTATATAATACCCTTCTTTGTCTCTTTACTGGATTTTGACTTCAAGTCTATTTTATCAGATTATTATTGCCACACCTGCTCTACTTTAGTTACTGTTTGCTTGATATATATTTTTTCTATTCTTTCAATTTTTAACCTATTTATGTCTTTGTGTCTAAGATGTGTCTCTTGTAGTAAACATATGATGAGTCATGATTTTTTAATCCATTCTGTCACTCTCTGTCTCTTGACTGGTACATTTAAACCGTTTACATTCAGTGTGATTATTGACGAGTATGAATTTACTGCTGCCATTTTGTTAGCTTTTTTTTTTTGTGGTATAAACACTTTATTTGTTCCACTTAATTTCCTGTGTTATTTTTGCTTATGAATTTCCTTTTCATATCCTTTTCTGACCATAAAACCACAGAAGTACAAATCAACAACAGAAAAAGCAAGGAAAAAAAATCAAACACATGGAAACTGAGCAACTCCTTGTCCAAGAGCTACTTGGTTATAAAAGAAGTTAAGGATGGAATAAAGAAATTCATAGAATCGAACGAGAATGAAAACACATCCTGCCAGAACCTTTGGGACACAGCAAAAGCTGTGCTCAGAGGTCAGTTTATAGCAATAAATGTGCACATCCAAAAACTAGAAAGGGCCATAATCAAAACACTAACCCTACAACTGATACAAGTAGAAAGAGAGCAGCAAAAGAAGCCCTCAGGCACCAGAAGAAAGGAAATAATAAGAATTAGAGTGGAATTAAATGAAATAGAGAGTAAAAAAAAAAAGTTAAAGAGTTAACAAGGCCAAAAGCTGGTAATTTGAAAAGATAAACAAAATTGATAAACCACTGGCCAAAATGACAAAAAAAAAGAAAAAAAAAACAAGAGAGGAAGCAGATAACCTGTATAAGAAATGAGATGGGTGATATCACAACAGACCCAACTGAAATTAAAAGAATCATAACAGAATACTATGAAAAATTGTACTCTAACAAATTTG
>NW_004443948.1:8731096-8732843 GCF_000243295.1 Trichechus manatus latirostris | reverse complement strand
GGTGATATCACAACAGACCCAACTGAAATTAAAAGAATCATAACAGAATACTATGAAAAATTGTACTCTAACAAATTTGAATACCTGGAGGAAATGGACAAATCTCTAGAAACTCACTACCTACCTAAACTAACACAAACAGAGGTATAAAAACTAAATAAACCCATAACAAAGAAGAGATTGAAAAGATAATTAAAAAATTCCAAACAAAAGAAAGCCCTGGCCTGGATGGCTTCATTGGAGAATTCTACCAAACTTTCAGAAAAAGGTTAACATCACTACTACTAAAGGCATTTCAGAGCATAGAAAAGGATGGAATACTCCCAAACTCATTCTACAAAAGCAGCATAACCTTGATACTAAAACCAGGTAAAGACATCACAAAAAAAAAGAAAATTACAGACCAATATCCTTCATGAACATTGACGCAAAAATCCTCAACAAAATTCTAGCCAATAGAATTCAGCAACATATCAAATAAATAATTTACCATAATCAAGTGGGATTTATACCAAGTATGCAGGATGGTTCAACATTAGAAAAACAATCAATATAATCCATCACATAAGTAAAACAAATCAAGAACCATGTGATCTTATCAATTGATGCGGAAAAGGCATGCCGTTTATCCCCATTCTTATTCAACATTGTGCTGGAGGTCCTAGCCAGAGCAATTAGGCTAGAAAAAGAAATAAAGGGCATCCAAATTGGTAGGGAAGAAGTCAAGCTTTTTCTCTTTGCAGATGATATGATCTTATACACAGGAAACCCCACAGAATCCACAAGAAAACTACTGGAACTAATAGAAGACTTCAACAAACTTTCAAGATACAAGCTAAACATACAAAAATCAGTTAGATTTCTTTACACCAACAAAGACAACCTTGAAGAGGAAATCACCAAATCAATACCATTTAAAACAGCCCCCAAGAAGATAAAATACTTAGGAATAAATCTAACCAGAGACATAAAAGACCTATGCGATGAAAACTACAAGACACTGCTGCAAGAAACCAAAAGAGACCTGCATAAGTGGAAAAATATACCTTGCTCATGGGTAGGTAGACTCAACATTGTGAAAACGTCAATTCTACCCAAAGCGATCTATAGATACAACGCAATCCCGATCCAAATTCCACCAGAATTTTTTAACAAGATGGAGAAACAGATCACCAACTTCAAATGGAAAGGGAAGAGTCCCTAAATAAGTAAAGTATTACTCAAGAAGAAGAGCAAAGTGGGAGACCACACACTACCTGATTTTAGAACCTATTATACAGCCATGGTAGTCAAAACAGCCTGGTACTGGTACAACAACAGACACGTAGACCAATGGAACAGAATTGAGAATTCAGACATAAATTCATCCACCTATGAGTAGTTGATATTTGACAAAGGCCCAAAGCCCATTAATTGGGGAAAAGACAGTCTCTTTAACAAATGGTGCTGGCATAACTGGATATCCACCTACAAAAAACTGAAACAAGACTCATACCTCACAGCATGCACAAAAACTAACTCAAAATGGGTCAAAGACTTAAATATAAAACCAAAAACGATAAAGATCATGGAAGAAACAACAGGGACAATGCTAGGAGCCCCAATACATGGCATGAACACAATAAAAACCATAAGTAACAATGTACAAGCACCAGAAGAGAGACTAGATAACTGGGAGCTCCTAAAAATCAAGCACTTATGCTCATCAAAAGACTTCACCAAAAGAGTAAAAAGACAACCTACAGAC
>NW_004443948.1:8712420-8730996 GCF_000243295.1 Trichechus manatus latirostris | reverse complement strand
ATCAAAACTACGATGAGATATCATCTCACCCCAACAAGGTTAGCATTAATCCAAAAAACACAAAATAATAAATGCTGGAGAGGTTGTGGAGAGACTGGAACACTTCTACACTGTTGGTGGGAATGTAAAATGGTACAACCATTTTGGCAATCTATTTGGCGCTTCCTTAAAAAGCTAGAAATAAAAGTACCGTACAATCCAGCTATCTCACTCCTTGGAATATATCCTAGAGAAATAAGAGCCATCACACGAATAGACATATGCACACCCATGTTCACTGCAGCACTGTTCACTATAGCAAAAAGATGGAAACAACCTAGGTGCCCATCAAAGGATGAATGGATAAACAAATTATGGTATATCCACACAATGGAATACTACAGAATGATAAAGAACAATGATGAAGCCGTGAAACATCTTATAACATGGAGGAATCTGGAGGGCATTATTCTGAGTGAATTTAGTCAATCACAGAAGGACAGATATTGTATAAGACCACTATTATAAGAAATCAAGAAAATATTTAAACACAGAAGAAAACATTCTTTGATGGTTACGAGGGTAGGGAGTTAAGGCAAGGGTTATTTACTAACTAGGTAGCAGATAAGAATTATCTTAGGTGAAGGGAAAGACAGCACACTCTACAGGGGAAGTCAGCACAACTAGACTAAACCAAAGCTAAGAAGTTTCTTGAATACAATCAAACACTTTGAGGGCCAGAGTAGCAGGGATAGTGATTTGGGGACCTTGTTTTCAGGGGACATCTAGGTCAATTGGCGTAACAAAGTTTATTTAGAAAATGTTCTGCGTCCTACTTCAGTGACTGGTGTCTGCAGTCTTAAAAGCTTGCAAGCAGCCATCTAAGGTGCATAAATTGGTCCCAGCCACCTGGAGTAAAGGAGAATGAAGAACTCCAAAGACACATCAAAAGTATTAGCCCAAGAGACAGAAAGGGCCACATATACCAGAGACTTCATCAGCTTGAGATCAGAAGAACTAGATGGTGCCCTGCTACCACCAATTGCCACCCTGACATGGAACACAAAAGAGAGTCCCTGATGGAGCTGGGGAAGTGTGGGATGCAGAACTCAAATTCTAGTAAAAAGACTAGACTTAATGGTCTGACTGAGACTGGAGGAACCCCAGAAAGCATGGTCCCTGGATTCTCTATCAGCCCCGAACTAAAACAATTTCTGAGGCCAACTCTTCATACAGGGATTGGACTGGACTATGGGACATAAAGTGATACTTGTGAGGAGTGTGCCTGTTAGCTCAAGTAGATACAAGAGACTAAATGGGCAGCTTCTGTCTGGAGGTGAGATGGGAAGGCAGAGAGTGTTAGGAGCTGGTTGAAAGAACATGGGGAATCGGGTAGAAAGGAGGAGTGTGCTGTCACAGTAAGGGGAGAACAAGTAGGGTCATATGTAGGTATTAATTTTTGTATGGGAGACTAACTTGAAATGTAAACTTCATTTAAACTACAACAATAAAAAATTTTAAAAAAATAAAATGACAAAATTAACATTAATTGAAAAATACAACAAAAATTACTGGCTACCTACTAAACCAAACCAAATCTGTTGCCACTGAGTTAATTCCAACTCATAGTGAGCCAATAGGACAGAGTAGAACTACTCCATAGGGTTTCCAAGACTGTAATCTTTACAGAAGCAGATGGCTACATCTTTTTTCCACCGAGGGCCTGGTGGGTTTGAACCACTTTTGGTTAGTAGCCGAGTGCTTAATCGCTGTACCTCCAGGGCTCCTGAGTGCCTAGCAAGTAGCAGTTAGTGTTCTACAGACTATGAATATAACAGTATGCAAAACAAATACCAATCATTGCCCTAATAGATTTTACCTTTTAGCACAAAATAAATAAATATGTATCAAAAAATTCCATTGTTTGTTACGTGGAACATTTCAAAATCTTTGATTTATACTTTTGGAGTCTATATTTGTAAATCAGAGAGAATTACTTTTTGATGTTGCAATTCTTAAATGCATTGTCCACATATGCAGGTGTTTTTTAAAGTCATTTCTTCTTTTAAGATTGTCTGGGAGATTATATGGAAGTTAGTAAGCACACTGAAATAGATGTCCTTCTTTCTTATCTTTCTTCTCTTTATAGCTGACGTGTACTATGTTTATTCAATGGATAAACTAGAATGCAAAAGTTTTGATCTGTTGCTCTTGGCTATAATAAACTACCAATTTTTTTCTCCCCCTTTTCAAACAATGCTTCATTTGATTGAAAAATAATTTTGCTATGGTATTCAGGTGTGATTCCAATTGCTGCAGTATGCAGTGTGAGGAGAATGGAAATATAACTCTTAGTGTATGATTGATCTCTAGTAGAAAAATTAATTAGTAAAAATCACTAGTTAGATTTGAACTAATTAGTACTAGGTCACAGTACATATACTCTTACCAAGTGTGGTAAGAATTTGTAAGATAGCCAGTGATTCACATGGGCTCTGAGGATCATGCTAAAAGCTTAAGAAAAAGGCAAATCTTAAATAAAGAAATGAGAATTTTGCTGAGGAATAAAAACAATTTTTGAAATATTTAGCAAAAAGTAGTAAAATCAGAAGAATGCTAGGTAACTGTAACAAGTCAAAGGAATATTAAAAAAAAAAATTATCCAGTGTCAGACAAGTGTGATGCCTGTGCTAGCCTTAGCATGGATTGGGAAACAAAACTATGGAGACTTGGTTTCTGTGGTACAATGAATCTCTTTTCTATGGTCTTTCTAGCCATGTTCTTGTAACTCTCACAGAATAATTGACTGGGCCACAAGCTTGCAAGTGATTGGTCAATTTACTATTCAAATAGTGGCTTGAAAATTCACCCAGTAGGATTGAGCCCCTTGTGGTCTAGCTAGTAGATTGGTCAGTTTTGCCATCCTGGTTGGCTTATATGAGGGTCAATTACACAGAGGTTCAAGGGAACCTCACTATCATCAAGAAGAGTCTGGAGTGAAGCATGTCCTTTGGACCCAGGTCCATGTACTGAGAATCTCCTAGACCCAGAAGAGAGAGCTGTCACTCTAAAAATGTAGAGAAGGTGGGCTGGGCAATCAATAAAGAAAGACAGCTGTGGTGGGCTAGTTAGGCCACAGAGAGAGAGAGATGGCTGTGGTGGGCTTCTGGACCCATGGAAAGAGAACTGGATGCCTCTATGCAGGAGATTTGCCTGCTGTTAAAGAGCTGTAACAATTGCCCACGCAGGGCAGAGGTCTGAGCATGCCCCATGCAACATGCCTGCCCCCTGGGCAGCATGGTAGGGGCCATGCGCACCTTCAGTCAGGGCAAGCCTTGGTAGTGTGGTGGCAAGAGAGAGAATCACGTGGACCTGCGTAGTATGGTGGGAGCCTGTGCCAGAGGCCTACAAGTGACAGAGGCTCAGGAGATCTTGTGCAGGTCTTCCCGCCAACAAGGCAAGAACAAGAAAGGCCCAGTGGCAGAGCAGAAGCTTCGGGAGCTGTACAGGCATCTTGGGCAGCATGGTGTAGCCAGAGACAGCATTGACATGAAGACAGCATCTGATGTAAACCATGGCAAGCCTGCCCAGCTCCTTTAGAATGGACATGGGCAATGTGGGGAAGGTAAGCATTTTCCCTTTGAGAGTCAGTTGTTATTATTTTCTGTTTGCTCTCTATAAATAATAATAACGACTGTCATTTTCACAACACTGTGTGAATGTCTTGTATTTCTGGCTCCATCACAGATGAACATAGCACCCATGGAATGGTTGATGTCTGTGGATGTATTTGCTTCTTTCCTAGTAGTCTTATGACTACCTGGAAGTTTGAGACAGAGCCTGCTTGCATGTGCAATGCAGATAGACAGACACAGCATACCATTTCTTTCTGTGTTAAGTTTGTCGTCTACTGGGGGATATTGACAGTAAATAAATGAATACATACACATAATTGATACTGAAAAATATTTTAAATGCTGTGAAGAAAAAGATGAGGATGTTATGGGAAAAATTGATGGAGGTATTTAATGAATTTTGGGCTTTAAAGGAAAGCATCTCTTGGTCACTGAAATTTAAGCTGAGATCTAAAGCATGAGAGGAAAGAAGACTCTAAGGAGGGAAAGGAGCTTACTTCATTATGGGAAACAATATATGGCCAGTGTGCCTGGACCATAGTGAACAAGGAGAAAGTGATATGTGAGAATTTGGGGCTTCATAGGCAATCCTAATCTTTTTTGTATTTCATCCTAAGAGCAATAAAAAGTAGTCAAGTGTTTTAAGCAAATGGAGAAAAAAATCTGATTAAAACTGTAGAAGATGACATTGGCTTTGTATGTTAACCATCGGGCAATGGGGGTGTAGAGTAGATAAAGTACAGCTAAAGTACAGTGTTGGTTTGAATCTGATTGGTAGCAATAGAAATGTATATAAAAGGAGTTCTGATAGTATAAACAGTTAAGCACTTGACTATAACTGAAAGGTTGGAAGTTTGAAGTCATGCAGAGGCTCCTTGGGAGAAACACCTGGTAATCTGCTTCCAAAAAGATTACAGCAAAAAAACCCCTCTGGGGCAGTTCTACTCTGTCACATAGGGTTGCTACGAGTTAAAATTGGCTCGACGATATACAACCACAAAAATAACAACAACATACACACAAACATGCATATACACACACACACATAGATATAGACATATAGACTATGTATAGTCAGCAATACTTGATGATGTGGAAGGTGAAATAAATGGAGGTGCCAAAACTTATGCTCAGAGTCCCATTCAAACCCTAAGGAGTCAGGGTAGAGCTCAAAAGCGGAAATGATGATAGAATGTAGTTGTGCACCTTAGAATAGTTAAAAATTTACATGTTGCTTCACTGGTAACTTGAACTGAACATTTGAAACTATGTTAAACTGCTTTTACTAAATGGTACCAAGTGGATATACTAATAAATGACTCATTGTCAGATGTACCCAAGTATGTGTGCGTGTGTTATATGTTTAAAGTGCCATAAAAATATCACTGTTTACTCACTGATACGGACCCTGGTGGTACAGTGGTTAAGAACTGTGGCTGCTAACCAAAAAGTTGGCAGTTCGGACTCACCAGCCACTTCTTGAAAACCCTATGGGACAGTTTTTCTCTTTCCTATAGGATCGCTATGAGTCGGAATCAATGGCAACTTTTTTTTTTTCCCCTCACTGATAAGATTCAGATTCAGTCTTTTCAATCTGGGATCAGCAAATGTTTTTTTTTCTCTAAGTGATCAGGTAGCAAATGTGTTAAACTTCTTAGGTGTAAGGTCCCTGTTACAACTACTCAACTTGGCCATCATAAAGCAAACACAGCCATGGCCAATATTTAAACAAATCCTCATGGGCAGATCTGGACTGGTTGTAGTTTGCCAACCCTTGAAACCTTCAAGTAGAGATTGAAAAGCAGAAACTTTGTGTACTGAGGTTTAAAGTGCTCCTCTTCATTAAAAGTAAAAGAAAGAGAAAGTTCCATAGTTTACAAGAATTACGGTATGTATGATTTTGAAATGTTTCTGGATCAGTATTATTTTAAAATGGCTTTATATGTAACACAAGCCTTGACAATTTTGATACTAAAGTTTTTTGTATTTTTCTACAGCATTACCTATTTGTATGTGTTGTGGAATATGATTGTCAAAATAACAAACAAAAAGTGTGAAAAATTGAATTGACAAGATTGTTGAATAGCTTTAAGATGGTGATGTGCTGAAATCTAGGGGCTGAGATGTACTATGAGTTTTGATATACTGAAATTAAATCATTATTAGACAGTGACCAATGTGTCTGGCTATGAATGTGCTTGGCATGCAGCACTAAAATCTTTCCAATGCAAATAAGAAGAACATCAGTGTGGCTGTCAGAGACAAAAAGAGGAAAACAGAAAATCAGTTACGGCTAGCTGATTCTGAAAAGAATACAAAATGTAAACACCTAAATAAAAAAAAAAAAGATTATCTGAGTTTGACATTTTTATCTTCTATGAATTTACAATGAAACTGAATCAACTGAAAATATCCAATGCCTTTACTTGAGCAACTTAATACATATGCATAAACAACTACACATATGAGTATACATGAATATGTATATATGTATATATTCAATTTTTATTTATATATGGTAGGGTGAATACAGTTTCCACAAAAATGTCCACATCATACTCCTTGGAACACATGAAGATATTATCTTACATGGTAAAAAGGAATTTGCAGATGTGATTAAATTGAAGATCTTGAGATGAGAGGGATTATTCTGTATTATTCGATGGACCCAACGTAATCAAAAGGGTCCTTATATAAAAGATAGATGCAGTAGGAGGTATGACTCAAGAAGTTGGAATGATGTAAGGAAGGGGCTATGAGCCAAGAAATGCAGGTGGCCTCTAGAGCCTGAAAAAGACAAAGAAACATATTGTCCCCTGAAACCTCAAGAAAGATTGCAGCTCTATATATGGACACCTTGAGTTTAGACTTGTGTGTTCCAAAAGTATAAAATAATAAATTTTTGTTGTTTTAAGCCACTAAGTTTGTGGTAATTTGTTACAGCAGCAATAGGAAATTAATAAAATATGTAAAACACCATGCCCTACATTACTTTTGGAGTCATCTTCTTAGGAATGTAAATATAAATTGTTTGTGGGCCGTTGTTGTAATTTTTTGGATTATTAATTATGGAACTCATTGATCACATAATGTCTAATATTACAGAACTTTCTATCTAAACTGAAGGTAAACCTTAACATTTTAGTGATATTTTAACCTACTTCTGATAAAAGCTATTTTATTTTTCACCTTCATGTGCAAAACTCAGTGTTACGATGCAGCTACACTGATGGGCAACATTATTTGAAATGTGAAACTATATAAATTAAATAGAAAAGAATTCAGATTTATTACTATGAAAACATGGTAATACTAGTAAAATAATTGTTACTTTTTGACAGGCTAAGAATTTAAATTTTAGCTAAAGTACATTCTCAAGTTTCACTTTTGTTTTGTAATAAAATCTCAATTTCAGGAGATACTGAAATGTAAGCAGAAAATAGGTGTCTCTCTCAGGTCAGACCTATACCACATGGTATACTCATTTATACCAAATATTTATAACTGTTACCTTTAAGCCAAAATAGAATCTCTGATTTTTTGTTAGGATTAGACACAGTGTTTGTATGTGTGCTGCTTTTATTTTTCCTTTTAAGTATATTAAATATGAGTGAGGAGGCATGTGCCAAAAGTGATGAATATTGGAAACAATCCTGAGCAAGGAAACAGCAGGAGGAAATTGAAATGTTTGAAAGATAGGTTATATTGGATGAACAGAAAAAAAGGAGATACATTGTATTTTAGTTAGCTACCTATTGTCTTTGTACATTTTCTTTCCCATCAAATACTTTGGTCTTTTTTGCATAAAACAAAAATAAACAAATGATAATAATAATAATCACATTAAATAAGAAAATAACAAAAAATAAAAAACTCAGCAAAAACACCTTAATTTGGAAAAGTGTTGCAAAATAGTTAGACTAATTAATTAATGGAAGTTGAAATTATAGATTATAATTGTAGCAGAGAAGACAAACCATACCAAGATCATGTTCTAAATTGTGATAGAAGCAAAAAAAACAAAAACAAAAACAAAAAACATAGAACTTACCTCTAGAAAAAGTTAAATCAGAAGTAAGAGGGAAAATCTACCTAATCATAGTGCATAAATTAGGGCAGGAGACATGAATTGGAACTGGACCAAGTTATTTGGTAAACAATGCAATTGTCTTAGTGTCCTCTACAGAAAGAGAACCAGTGAGATGTTAGATAGATGATAGATAGATAGACAGACAGATAGATTAGCTAGATGATAGATAGACACATAGATAGATTAGATAGAAGATAGAAGATGAATAGATAGATAGACAGATAGATAAAGTGAGCAGTGGTGGCTCAGTGGTAGAATTCTTGTCTTCCGTGCAGAAGACCCAGGTTTGATTCCCGGCTAATTCACCCTATGCATAGCTACCTCTCATCTGTCATTGGAAGCTTGTGTGTTGCTGTGATACTGAGCAGGATTCAGGGGAGCTTCTAGACTAAAATGGACTAGGAAGAGAGGTCTGGCAGTCTACTTCTAAAAATCAGCCAATAAAAATGCTACGGATCACAATATTCTAGTCTGTAACTAATCATGGGAATGGCATGGGATTGGGCAGCATGTATTGTTTCATCATGCAGAGGGTCACCATGTGTCAGGGGCTGACTTGAAGACAGCTAACAATAACACACACACACACACACACAGAGAGAGAGAGAGAGAGAGAGAAAGAGAGAGACAGAGACAGAGAGTGACAGGGAGATAACAGAGACAGAAAGACAGCCAGAGAAAGAGAGAGATTTATATCAAGGTATTGGTTTATGCAATTGTGGGGAGGTGGTAACTCCAAAATTTGCAGGTCAGGTGACAGGCTGGAGACTCCTACAGGCTTGTGTCATAAAATTCATAGATCAGGTGAAGAGTGAAGAGTGAGAGTTTTCTGACAAAATCTCTATTTCTAGTTTGAAGGGAGAATACACTCTAGGGAAACTCCCTTTTTTGCTCTTAGGATCTTAAAATGAATGATTGAGGCCCAGTAAGATGCTTTACTTAAGGCCAGCTGATTTAATCACACATAACTACAGTGATAAGACTAGTGTTTGACCAAAAACTGGACACCATATAGCTACGCTGATACATAAAATTAACCATCATAGTGATATATACTTTAACTTGTTTTTAAGAAGAGCCTTGGTTCATTTATTTAATAAAGATTTATTGGGTATCAAATATGAGCCAAACATGTCTAAACACTGAGAATACAGCATTGAGTGACAGAAACATCATCCCTACTTCCATACAGCTTTTGTTTGATGGTGTAAGAGAACCACAAACATGTCAACAAGAAAATATATGTGCTATGAAGAAAATAAAGCAGGAAAGGGAAGATAAAATGGCAGGATGGAAGAAGCAAGTTTGTTTTAGAGAAGATTTCCAGGAAAGGCCTCTCTAATATGGTAATATTTGAAAAGAAATATGAAAGAAGTTTATGGCCAAGGGCATGGAAAACCATAGGGGGAGAGTTCAAGGCATATAATACCCTACATACAAAGGCCCTGAGGCAGGAGCCTGCTAAAAGCCTTAAAAGGATAACAAGGAACCCCGTGTGGCTAGAGTGGAGAGAGGAGGGGGAGTGTCAAAGGAATTGAAGGTCAGAGAAGCAAATATAAGCAAGATCATAGTCCCAGGCAGGGCAAAGAAATAGACCATATAGTTTATTCTGAGTGAGGTGAAAAAATAATTTGGTGCCCTACTGTAGAAAGGTCAGATGGTAAAACTTGCTTTAAAACAATAATTCTAGATATTGTGTATTAAATAGATGGTAGAGGGTCACGGTAGAGCAGAAAGATCAGGTAACGTTGCAATCAACCCAGGCAGAAGATAATGGCGCCTTAGCCACAGGTGGTGGTAGTGGAAATGAAGACTAGCAAAATTCAGGAAACAAGTTCTAGAGATAGAATACAAGATTTGTTTTTGGAATAGTTGGTCTGTGTCAAAGATATATCTGAAGTTTCTTCTTAGCTGAACAACTGAAAAATGGATTTGCTAAAAATTGGGATGTGGAAGAATAGGGAAGGATTAAGTTTGCAGTTTGGGTAGGTTATCAATAATTTATTTGTTAAGATGTAAAATTTCAAATGCCTTTCAGATATCCAAGCTGAAATTCTAACTGGACAGCTAGATATCAAAGAGTCTGTGTGTTATGTGTTGATTTGTGTCCCTCCTCCCCCAAAGATATGTTCAAGTCCTAACCCCTGGCATCTGTTAATGGGAACTTATTTGGAAATAGTGTCTTTGAAGATGTAATTAGTTAAATTAACATGAGTTTATACTGGAGTAGGTGGGCCCTAATCCACTAGGATTGGTATCCTTTTAGGAAGAGAAGAGACATGGAGAGAGACACAGAGGGAAAACGGCCACGTGAAGAGAGGCAGAGATTGGAGACATGCTGTCACAAGCCAAGGAATGTCTGGCACCTCTAGAAGCTAGAAGAAGCAATGAAGGATTCTTCCTCCAGAGCCCTCAGAAAAATTTAACATGGCCAAAACCTGATTTTAGGCTTCTAGCCTCCAGAACTGAGGTAATAAATTCCTCTTATTTTAAACCACTCAGTTTGTGAAACTTGATTGTGGAAACCTTAGGAAACTCATATACCTAGAATGAGCCTCTGCTATGGACTGTAAAACCATGAGCTCAGCTGTCACAGTAACTCAGCCTGACAGTGAGCATTATGTGTAAGCAGAGTAAAGAGAATATGGTAGGCTCCAGGGTAAAAAATCCGCAGTGCACACATCAGGTTCCTCTCTCTAAAAAAAAAAAAAAAAAAAGTGGTGACCACAGGTATGTCAGAGTAGAATTACACTCCATAGAGTTGTCAAGGCTGTGAGTATTCAAAAGCAGATTGCGAGACCTTTCTTCCAAAACACTTCTGGGTGACTGCTAATCACCAAATTCTTGGTTAGTAGTGGAGCACTTAACTCTCTGTGCTACTCAGGGACTCCCTAGGGCCTAATTAATAAAGCCATCTGCATTTTTGTTCCTTTCTTTTTTCTCTTTTCCTGACAAGATGCTGATTTGACCAAATGAATCAAGAAATGAAGTAGTATTTACTGTAGAGATATTTGCAGAGATGGAGACAGGAAAATCATATCCATATCAGCTTTCTGACTGATAACAAACCAATGGGCTCAAATCTTATTTTTAATTCCACCAAATATTAATTTCTCTCTGCACGGCTTTTACCTTACTTTGAAATTTAACTTTTCATTCATCCATTTACTCATTTATCTCTCTCTTCCAAAAAATCAATAAATAAATTATTAAGCACTTTCTATGTGCTAGACACTCCTCTTTCCAATCTCTAGCAGAGTTAGTAGTACAGACATCAACCACAATGCTGATTTTTCTAAAATTGTGAGAAAGGCCCTACTAGCATGCTAGGCTGGGAAACTCAACAGGAAGACAAGCAAAAGGCAACAACAAATACACACACATGTTTAAAAAAAATCTGTAGTCTAATAAAAATGTAAAAGATGTTTAGTACTGTAAGAGTTACAGGTGATTAAAATATTTGCACTAAAATTTCAGGAAGGCAGTATGTTAAAGTGGGCCTTGAATAAAAATTATTTTAAAAGGCAGAAACACATATGCTATTTATTAAAGGTAGACAGAATGTCTAAGCTTCAACATTAGAAAAAATCCTAGTCAGGAACAAGTTTCTCTCCTGTGGTCAGCATTGGTCTGACCACAACAAACTTAATTTTTTGAATTATAATTCCAATTAAATCTTTTTATTTCAGCTCAAAGTTTCAGAAATTCATTCAGGTAATTTGAAAATATTCTGGAAAGAAAACTTGTTGAGAAAGGCTAATTGTTCACAATGGTATCCAAGCAATTAATCTTACAATGTCAATTTTTTTTAAATAAATTGACTGCTTTAAAAGCTTGTCTTTTCACTTACGGTATAATTTCAAATTTAATTGTGACAACCACACTGAATAAAGCACGTTAGAACTATAAAAATCATTCAGGTAGCAAACTTGAGTGTTTTTGAATTTTGTCCATAGGATCAATCCATTCTAAGTCTTTCAAGTGATTTAAGTAAGTGAGAGCTGAACTAAACCTTGACCTCTATGAAATGTAACCCTTTAAAGATTAGGTGAAGCTAACAACAAAGATTAGGTGAGTTTCAAAATATCAAACATATCTGAGAAATAAAAATGTAGATAATTATTTTAGTTGTTGTTAGGTGCCCTCGAGTTGATTCCAACTGGTAGCAACCATATGTATAACACAATGAAACACTGCCTGGTCCTGCCCCATTCTCAATAATTGTTGCAATGTTTGAGCCCATTGCTGTGTCAATCATTTCAGTATTCAGAACTATTTTTTAAATAGAGATAAGATACAAAGTATATTTTTAATAACATCTTAGTCAGGGTTCTCTAGGGAAGCACTAGTGATACATATATAAGGAAGACCAAACAAGAATTATGGTGTTGGTGAAGAATATTGAATATACTAAATGCTAAAAGAACAAACAAATCTGCCTTGAAACAGTACTACCAGAATGCTTATTAGAAGCAAGGGTAGCAAGATTTCACCTCAGGTACTTTAGACATGTTATCGGGTGGGACCAGTCCCTGGAGAAGGACAACATGCTTGGTATGATTATTAAGATTGTGTGTCAGCTTGGCTGAGCCATGATTCTCAGTGGTTTCGCAGTTATGCTGTAATTTGGGAGGCGTATGATGATGTGATCACTTCCATAATGAGATTTGATATAATCAGATCACCTTCATGATGGGATCTGCTGTGAGAAGCCAATCAGTTGAAAGGGAGTTTCCTTGGGAGTGTGGCCTGCATTGAATATAAGTGAACTCCCTGGCAAGGTTCATTGTCTTTTGCTTGCTCTGGATCCTGAAGCTGGCTCTTGTTTATCTGGCCTTCAGTTCTTGGTACTTGAGCTAGCAGCTTACCTGCAGTCTTGCCTGCTGATGTTGGGATTTGTTGGTCTTCGCATCCTGTGAACAAGAGCCCTGCTGTCTGACCTGCCAATCTTGTGTTTGCCAGCCCCTGTTGCTACGTGTATGAGGAGAGACCTTCAGCCTGACCCAGGGATTTGGGACATTCCAGCCTCTACAACAGCCTGAGCCATTTTCTTTATATAAATCTCTCTATATAGATATTTATACACTTTACTGGTTTTGCTTCTCTAGAAAATCCAGCCTAAGACACTTGGTAAAGTAGAGGGTCAGTGAAAAAGAAGAAGACCCTCAATGAGATGGATTGACACAGTGGCTGCAACAATGGGCTTAAGCATAAGAAAGATTATGAGGATGGTGCAGGACTGGGCACTGTTTCGTTCTGTTGTACGTAGGGTCAATATGAGTTGGAGCAGACTTGACGGCACCTAACAACAACAACAGTTTATTTCTTTGAAATAAACCAATCTCTCTCTCTCTGCATACATATATAGATATATATATATATTTCAAGGAATTGGCTCATGTGATTGCAGTGGTGGTGGGATTGGCAAGTCCAGCATGCATAGGTCAGGTCTCAGGCTGAAGACTCCTGCAGGCTTGTGTCACAAAGCCCATAGGGCAGGCAAAGAAAAGAGTGAAGAATAAGAGGTTTTTTTTTTTTTGGTCAAAAATCTCTATTTATAGTCTGGAGGCAGAACACACCCACGAAAAGTCCCTTTTTGCTCAAGGCCTTCAACTAATTGATTGAGACTTGCCCACATTATAGAAGGTAATCTAATTTACTTGAGGTCAATAGATTTAATCACTTGTGATTACTTTGTAACACCAAAGATTTGTGATTTACCAAACAATTGGGCACCATAGCCTAGCCAAGTAACAAATAAAATTAACCATTACAAACAAATATTAAATTATTATTAAAATTTATTGAGATAGTTTCTAATAATATCAAGCATTAAAATATCACTTCAGCACAAAACACCATCATTTTTTATACCATTTTCCACCATCAAAACAGAAAATATCAGTTAATTTTACTATAAGAGCAAAATATAAGTTGACCTTATGAACAGATTTCCCAAATATAATTTACCTTTTTCTGAATATTGATTTATGAGTCTGTGGGATTATATTATTTAAATAGCTGAGTTACAGCTGTCACAACTTACTGTATCTCTTCTTATTAAAAGCTGAAGGAAAATCAAGCATGTCCTAGAACTGTCAACACAAAAATTTTCCCTCCTACAGAGTTGTTTGATTTTTATTTTGTTCTACATAGAAAATTGGCTACTTTGACTTTTTCTTCTTAGGCTAGGAATCAACGAATTGAAAATTGTTTTGAACATTGGTTAGGTGATATCACTGTGACTCCTGGGGTCTTTCAAACCAGTCAGTGTCAAAGATGCAGCTCAGTGGGGTTTTAAAACTAATTGAGCAGAATATTCTTAACACACACACACTCTTGTGCATATTTTCTCTGTGTATATTTGTACTATATCTTCTATTTATCTTAGTGTTCTATTTATCTAAATAATAACACCGTTACAGAATTGAGCAGATATAAACTATAAACTCTAAAGTTTCTAAAGATATATAACTCAGTAGGAAGC
Source organism: Trichechus manatus latirostris (assembly GCF_000243295.1). Taxonomy (NCBI): domain Eukaryota; kingdom Metazoa; phylum Chordata; class Mammalia; order Sirenia; family Trichechidae; genus Trichechus; species Trichechus manatus. Next base: position 8,716,805 of record NW_004443948.1, on the reverse strand, counting down.
TGAATCTCAAACAATTTTCTTGTTTATGCTTAAAAAGCCTAATCTTTCATATGTTTCTAGGTTTTGGTTCAAACATTTGCTTATTTCTTGAAAATAAAGTTCGTCTTTTAACATCAGTAATTTTAAATGCCCATTTTTTTTTTTTTTTTGCACTTTAGGAAGTGCATTTCAAAGTGAACATACCCTGAGCCTTGAAGCAATTATGTGTGGGCATGAGTAATATCACAAAGACTATAATTGATTGCATTCATTCCCATTTATAATGTACCTTTATTGTGTAAGGCACTCAGAACAACCTCAGTGGTTCTCAGTGGGGATTATCTTATGGTAAGATTGGCACTAAACCTGTGATATCTTTCTGGTACTATACTTAGGTCTTGGTTCCTCTTTTCCCAATTCTCACCCATTTATATTTTCTGTGTTTAGTAAATGTAATGCCTGTAATATCCACTTTCATGCTGGCGTATGTCGTAGAGCAGCATTTATCTTTTACCTGGTTCACCCATTAGAACCACTTTTCTCTGCCTAATAGATTATAGTAATTTAGGACTGTAATGGATGTGTACTAATATTAAAGAAACAGGAGAGAAAACCAAAAGTCTCAGATGAGTTTTATACAGTTTATGTGCTTATCATTTTTATATCATACTAGTCAAACATATACCAATGTGCCAGGGAAAGTACTACACTCATGACAGGAAAACTACACACACACACACACACACACACACACACACTTCTAAATTACGTATAGCTCAAAGTTGTGAAGCTTTTCTTTGTTGTTGTTGTTATTTGGAGTGTTAATGACACTTACGACCATAACTGAAGAAACATTCAAATTCCTCTAGGCCTTTTCTAGAGCTTTCTACGTTTTCCCACTTCAGTATACCAATGCCAAATCAAGAAAATATAAAGCAGGTAAACCCATATCTGGTTTTCCCTTCCAGGTATACTTAATTATTGTGTGATAAAGTAGACTACTTATTCATTAGTTACACTTAGATGATGTCATACCCTTTGGCAAATTAAAATTTTTTTTAATTATTGTAAAAGTCATATTAACTGATTTTTTTCTACAGGTGCATATAAAACTATGCATTTATATGCCAACTGCAAATAGCAAAATGACCTACATATTTTATAACCTACATAACCTACATATTTTAACTCAACTGTATTCTAAAAACTATTCTTTTCTCTATTTGTATATCATCATTTTTTCCTAGTTACATGAATTGCCCTAGGAAAGACATAAGGAAGGAAAGCATTTCGACCTACTTACACACACACACACTGAAAATTAGAAATTGTATGAGTCAGAAACACAAAATAGAGAAGATTTACTTGAGAAAGCTGTGTGAGTGAGTGGAATATTGCTGAGAACATAGTTGGGAAACTTGAATCCATGCTCAAGGAGATTATATGAGAAAAAGGACAACAAGTAAAATTTGTGAGGTGCGCCAGTTTGGCCTTCAGTGTGAATAATAAGAATGAATGATTTTATACTTATTTGGCAAAAATGCCATCACCCATTTAAGATGTTGTTTAAATCCTCTTAATATCAGTATTTTGATATTTTACTGTAAGCAATAACAAGTAAATCAAAGTAGAAAGACAAGTGAGGTAAAGAAGCATGGTAGAATCTGGCACTTTTCACTGGTATATGGACTATCCCTAACAATTTAATAAGGTGGACACATACACAAAGGGTATGGAGACACAGGATACCTGGGTAATGATAATTAATTGAAATGGCTAAGGGCAGTATCTCATATTTTGAATCAGTTATGTGGCAAGGGATGATTCTGCTGAAACTATAGAGGGGATCACAGGATAAACTTAGTTACAGCAAGAAAATAATATATACAAAGGTGGAACATTAAGCAAGATTAATAATCTGAGGAGGCTGTGCGTGGATTTGGTATACACTATACCCTCCCACTTACTTTCAAAATAGATTAAAAAAAAAAAAAAGAAGAAGAAGAACAGGAAGGAAAAGGAATAAAAATGGGATAGAAACTCCAGAGAGAAAGAGGAAAAAAATAAAAAGACATAAAAAAAATACCAGTGGATGGTAAAGAGAAAAATCTTAGTAGAAAGATTAATCTAATTGTGTACATACACACACACACCACATGCTCCACAGGAAGGCTGTGAGAATCACTGTCAGATTTTGTGCAATACCTTGAGTACTTCAATAAAAAGATGTTGCAAAAATGCAAAATCAAAAACATTGTCAGGAAAAAAAATGTGGGTGTAGCTCACACAGAAAGAAAATATTGCTTTATAATCATCAAGACTTTTAGTTTTCTTAGAAATGCAAAGTTAGTGAGAAAAAAAAATTGCACCACAAAGCAAAAAGTGTGAAAAATCTTTCAAGATTCTTTTTTTTATTGTCTATTTTATTTATTTTATTTATTTTTATTGTTGTAATTAAATGAAGTTTACAATTCAAGTTAGTCTCCCATACAGAATTTTTTTTTTTAACATGCATTGTTATGATACCCCAACTGCTTACCCCATTCTGTGACAGCACACTCCTCCTCACCGCCCCTGATTCCCCATGAACATTCCACCAGATCCTAACTCTCTCTGCCTTCCCCTCTCCCCTCTGGATGGAAGCCACCCCTTTGGTCTCTTATATCTACTTGTCTAAGAGGCACATTCTTCACAAGTGTCACTTTATGTCCCACAGTCCAGTCCAACCCCTGTCTGAAGAGTTGGCCTTGGCCTTGGAAATTGTTTTAGTTTTGGGGTGATGGAGAGACCAGGGGCCACGCTTTCCGGGGTGCCTCCAGTCTCAGTCAAACCGTTAAGTCTGGTCTTCTTACTAGAATTTGAGTTCTGTGTTCCATCCTTCTACTGCTCCATCAGGGACCCTGTGCTGTGTTGCCTGTCAGGACGTTCATTGGTGGTAGCCAGGCACCATCTAGTTCTTCTGGTCTCAAGCTGATGAAGTCTCTGGTTTATGTGGCCCATTCTGTCTCTTGGGCTAATACTTTCCTTGTGTCTTTGGTGTTCTTCGTTCTCCATTATTCCAAGTGGTTGGGACCAATTGATGCATCTGAGATGGCAGCTTGCAAACTTTTAAGACCCCAGACGCCACTCACCAAAGTAGGATGCAGAACATTCTCTTAATAAGTTTTGTTATGCCAGTTGACATAGATGTCCCCTGAAAGCATGGTCGCCAGACCCCGCATCCCTGCTATGCTGTCTCTCAAAGTATTTGATAGTATTGAGGAAACTTCTTCGCTTTGGTTTAGTCCAGTTGTGCTGGCTTCCCTTGTAGTGTGTGCTGTCCTTCCCTTCACCTAAGATCATTCTTATCTACTACCTAGTTAGTGAATAACCCTCACCCTCCCTCCCCACCCTCGTAACCATCAAAGAATGTTTTCTTCTGTGTTTAAATCTTTTCTTGAGTTCTTATAATAGTGGTCTTATACAGTATTTGTCCTTCTGTGCCTGACTGAATTCACTCAGCATAATAAGTTCTAGCTTCCACCAAGTTATACGATGTTTCGTCGCTTCATCATTGTTCTTTATCATTGCGTAATATTCCATTGTGTGGCATACCATAGTTTGTTTACCCATTCGTCCATCGATGGGCACTTAGGTTGCTTCCATCTTTTTGCTATTGTGAACAGTGCTGCGATGAACATGGGTGTGCATATATCTATTCGTGTGACGGCTCTCGTTTCTCTAGGATATGTTCCAAAGAGCAGGATAGCTGGATCGTATGGTACTCCTATTTCTAGCTTTTTAAGGAAGCACCAAATTGATTTCCAAAGTGGTTGTACCATTTTACTTTCCCACCAACAGTGTATAAGTGTTCCAGTCTCTCCACTACCTCTCCAGCATTTGTTATTTTGTGTTTTATGGATTAATGCTAGTCTTGTTGGAGTGAGGTGATATCTCACTGTAGTTTTGATCTGCATTTCTCTGATGGTTAACGATCACGAGCATTTCTTCATGTGTCTGTTAGCTGCCTGAATATCTTCTTTGGTGAAGTGCCTGTTCATATCCTTTGACCATTTTTTAATGGGGTTATTTGTCTTTTTGCTGTTGAGGTTTTGGAGTATCTTGTAGATTTTAGAGATTAAACGCTGATCAGATTTGTCGTAGCCAAAAATTTTTTCCAGTCTGTAGGTTGCCTTTTCACTATTTTGGTGAAGTCTTTGGATGAGTATAAATGTTTGATTTTTAGGAGCTCCCAGTTATCTAGTCTCTCTTCTGGTGCTTGTGCATTGTTACTTATGGTTTGTATTGTGTTTATGCCATGTATTAGGGGTCCTAGCATTGTCCCTATTTTTTCTTCCATGATCTTTATCGTTTTTGATTTTATATTTAAGTCTTTGATCCACTTTGAGTTAGTTTTTGTACATGGT
>NW_004443948.1:8710626-8711852 GCF_000243295.1 Trichechus manatus latirostris | reverse complement strand
TTATCTTGTATCCTGAAACTTTGCTGAAATCTTCTATTAGTTCCAGTAGTTTTCTTGTGGATTCCTTGGGGTTTTCCGTGTATAAGATCATATCATCTGCGACTAGAGATACTTTGACTTCTTCCCTACCTATTTGGATACACTTTATTTCTTTTTCCAGCCTAACCTCTCTGGCTAGGACCTCCAGCACAATGTTGAATAAGAGTGGTGATAAAGGGCATCCTTGTTTGGTTCCTGTTTTCAAGGGGAATGCTTTCAAAGTCTCTCCATTCAGGATGATGCTGGCTATTGGTTTTGTATAAATGCCCTTAATTATACTGGGGAATTTCCCTTCTATTCCTATTTTTTTGAGTTTTTATCATGAATGGGTGTTGGACTTTGTCAAATGCCTTTTCTGCATTGATTGATAAGAACATGTGGTTCTTGTCTTTTGTATTAGTTATGTGATGGATTACGTTGATTGTTTTTCTAATGTTGAACCATCCCTGCATACCTGGTATAAATCCTACTTGGTCTTGGTGACTTATTTTTTTGATATGTTGCTGAATTCTATCGGCTAAAATTTTGTTGAGGATTTTTGCGTCAGTGTTCATGAGGGATATCGGTCTGTAATTTTCTATTTTTGTGGTGTCTTTACCTGGTTTTGGTATCAGGGTTATGCTGGATTCATAGAATGAGTTTAGGAGTATTCCATCTGTTTCTATGCTCTGAAATATCTTTAGTAGAAGTGGTGTTATCTTTTCTCTGAAAGTTTGGTAGAATTCTCCAGTGAAGCCATCTGGGCCAGAGCTTTTTTCTTGTTTGCAGTTTTTTAATAACCTTTTCAATCTCTTCTTTTGTTTGTGTTTGTTTTGTGTTAATTTTGGTAGGCAGTGAGTTTCTAGAAATTTTCCCATTTTCTCTAGGTTTTTGAATTTGTCAGAGTACAATTTTTCATAGTATTCTGTTATGATTCTTTTAATTTCAGTTGTGATATCACCCTTCTCATTTCTTATACGGGTTATCTGCTTCCTCTCCAGTTTTTCTTTTGTCAGTTTGGCCAATGGTTTTTCAATTTTGTTGATCTTTTCAAAGAACCAGCTTTTGGACTTGTTAACTCTTTCAATTGTTTTTCTGTTCTCTACTTCATTTAATTCTTCTCTAATTCTTATTATTTCCTTCCTTCTGGTACCTGTAGGCTTCTTTTGCTACTCTCTTTCTACTTGTTACAGTTGTAGGGTTAATGC
>NW_004443948.1:8664076-8710526 GCF_000243295.1 Trichechus manatus latirostris | reverse complement strand
TGTCAACAAATCTTCAACAATTTTCTCTGTGTTTTCTGTTATCCCTCCTTGTTCTGGTACTCCAATCACTCGTAGATTATTTCTCTTGATAGAGTCCCACATGACTCTTAGAGTTTCTTCATTCTTTTTAATTCTTTTATCTGATTTTTCTCAAATAAGTTGGCATCAAGAGCTTTGTCTTCAGTGTCATTAATTCTAACTTCTACTGCCTCAATTCTGCTCCTATGACTTTCTATTGAGTTGTCTAATTCTGAAATTTTATTGTTAATCTTCTGGATTTCTGATTTCTATCTCTCTATGGATTCTTGCAGCCTATTAAATTTGACATTATGTTCTTAAATAACTTTTTTAAGTGCCGCTACTACTGTATCTGTATGTTGCCTGGCTGCTTCTGCGTTCTGTCGAAGTTCCTTTCTTATTTCTAGAAGAGTTCTGTATATTAATCTTTTGTATTCTGTCTCTGGTAATTCCAAGTTCTCTTTCTCCAGAGAATTTATTGATTCTTTATTTTGGGAGCTTGCTGAAGCCATCATGGACTGCTTGTTTATGTGACTTGATATTGACTGTTGTCTCTGAGCCATCAATAATTTATTATAATTTTATTTTATGTTTGCTTAGTGAGACCTAGCTTCTTATTTTGTTTTGTTTTGATATGCCCATATAGGCTGCTTGTGTGCACTAGTTTGATTTTTGACACCTTTTGATCTCTAATGTCCTGTCACCAGGTAGTTAGTTCTGTAACTAAGTATGTGCATGCCAGAGTCTGTTAAAATTTCCTATATGGGATCAGCTCAGGTGTGCAGGCAGTTGGTCACCAAGTGTGTGATGCAGTCTCTCACCCCCAGTCCTAGAGAGGCATGGGTGATTGGTGCAGGCACTGGACTCTGGCTGTGGTAGGGGATCACACGCTGAATCAGGCAGGGGGCTGACGGCTGCCCCTGAGGGTCTGAAAGAAAAGCGTGTCCCTATTCTCTAGGGTAAATAGTAGGTGAGTTTTGCAGCCAGGCTAAGAGCACCCCAGTCTGTTGGCTGCAAAGACTCGAGGGCACCACTTTTTCTTGAACTCCTGTAGCAGGTGACTAGGCACTTTAGGAGCTACCAGCAGTCCTCAAGACCCTGCTGCAGATAGGTAAAAGTGCCTACTTGAGGGGAAGGGCTTTTTTGAGGATCACAAATCTGCCCATTCACAGCTGAAGCAGTTGAAGTTAAACTTCAGATGTTTGCCCTGTTGTACTGTGGTAGTGAGGGCTAACGCTGTTGAGATGGGTCCCCACAAGTCTATACAGGGGTGTATGGCACTCAGAGTCTGCAGACCCCTGATTTCTATGGCCAGCAAAGGAGCTGGGCCGACCCTGTGTTCCTGGCCTAGGAGATCCAGCAGCTTATTTGCTCCCTCTCCAAGGCCAAGAGAATGGGTCAGGGCGCCTTTTGGGATCTACTTCCGGCCCAGTGGACTCCCAGTGCAGAGCAGAGAGGGAGGAGGTAAAAGGAAAAGAGGTTTTTCCCAAATCCGGTTCAGAGCATGGAGGTAGGAGGTAAAAGGGAGAGAGGTTTCTCCCAAATGGGCTTTTTTTTTAAATCACCGTGAAAGGGTGCACGCATGCGCTTATCCTAGCCTCTTGGGAGCTGCTCTTCATTGGTTCAGAGTGTCCAAGTAGAATCTCTGCTGCCAGGTCTCTCTTGATGTGGAAACTGCTTCTCAAGTGGGCACAGCACAGCTGTTTGCCTGCTTCACCATGGCCCAGCATGGCTGTGTCTCTGCATTTTTGCTGCCGCGGCTCTAGTGCTCCTCGCCTCTTCCAAACGGTCTTCCTCTCCAGTATGACTCAGATGGATTTCTTAACCTTGCCTTGTTCAGGGCTGTCAGATGTTCACATAGAATCAAATCACTTGTTTTTCCAGGTCTTTGTTGTAAGAGGGATATAGGAAGTGTCTAACTAGTCCACCATGTTGACCACACCTTTAAGATTCATATTACTGCGCTTCTCTGAGCCACTCATCCCTGGGAAGTCAAGGTAAGTAGCTTCCATTATATAAGTGTATGTAAGAAAGTAGAGGAAAAGACTGTGCAATCTTATTGAAGCATCTCAATATTTATGTTAGGAGTCCTGTAGTCTCTTGCAAATGCAATATTTTCTAAAGTTTACTATGTGAATTCAGCATGTCACACTTCTTCCCTTACTTTCTTCTTTATAAGATTTTTTTAAATGCTTACTTATTACTACTTTATTTAAATAAAACATGTTACGATTAATGAGATCTCTGTTAAGCAACTTAATCTAGTTAAAATACTTTTAAAAATATTTTAGATAGAACAGGCTGAATGAATTAGGAGCTCCATTCCCCACATATTTTAGCCCCAGAGGTATTTGGGGTTTCCATCCTGACCTTTCTCAGGAGTGGCTCTATTACTCTTCTGGGGTATGTGGTGGGAGGAACCCTTTGGAATTGGGCTCCTATATGCTTAGCTAAGTAGAACCAGTTGAAACTAGTTGCTGTCCAGTCAATTCCAACGCATGGCTACACCATATATGCCAGAGTAGAATTATGCTCCTTAGAGATGTCAGTGGCAATTTTCTTCAGAAGCAGATCACCAGGCTTTTCTTTTGAGACACCTCTGTGTGGGCTCAAACCTCCACTCATCCAGTTAGCAGTCCAGCCCTTAACCGTTTATACAACCCAGAACAATAACTAAGTAGAAGATGCTGAATTTTATATTTCCAGAATTTCTTTAACTTAGAATATATTTAATGTATATTTGATAAATATAAAACATAACTGCATTTGTTGGCTGTATGAGTAAGATAAGTTCAATATGGTCCTTTAACTCATACAGTGGTGTGAAACAGTGTAGCAAACAAACATGCACAAAAATGAGATAGCAAATTGATTGAAGGGGAGAAAGGAAAAAGTATGAGTGCACACTGAATGTGGGAGCAGTCACATTCATAATTACAAAGTTATTGTGAAGGCTAAGAAAATGCTCAATATTTTGTGTTTTCTAAATTTATTTGTCCATAAATCTTGAAGAGGGAGAGTAACCTTTTAATATCAGTGTTTTTCAAAAATAATTTTGGAAATACTGTCAAAATTATTCTTTCTCCTTCCCTCCCTCCCTGTCTCTCTCCATCTCCATTTCAGTTGTCTTCTAGTTTTCCCTAAGCACCATGTTTAAAGATAGACAGCACTGCGTTGTTGCAGGATAGGAGAGCACACTAGATAAATAAAGAAATTTTAAATTCCATTCCAATGGGAGGGTCGATGCTAAAGAGCCATCAATGGCTTGGAGAAACCCTATAAGGACTTTGAACAGTTAGATGGGCAGGGAATCATTCAACACATTATATGAGGACATATCATATATAGAGAGGGCTTTTGGATTCTTCTAAATCATATTCTGGGCTCTATGTTTTTGAAGGCATCTACCTTAGTTTCACAAATAAAATGCCTATGATTCAGGCATCTTTAAATATCAATACAAAACCATTGAATTGGCCTTTTAATTTTATTTTGTTACAGAAAACTAAAGATATTTAAGAAGTACTAATGCATATAAATCTATCACAAAATGGATAACACAGAAAATGTGGAGTAGAAAACCGCTGTTTAACAGAAGGTTCAGCCTCATATAAAACTTGCCAAGACCACTCTATTTTTCTATACATACTATCCAGAATCTCTGAGTTCTAAGGGCTGTGTGTTCTTTTAGAACAATGGCTTTATATGGAGCTAATACATCTACCAATGGCACAATTTACAGTTTTGTAGACATAGTTTTGTTTATCACCATTTGGAGGGCCATATTTCTAGACATCTCCAAATGATCATAGCAGTCTATCTTAACAAATGATTGTCCCACATACTGAGCGTGGCCAGATAATTATGTGTGTCAAAAAGGTTGCTTAATAAGACTAGAACTTAACTACATTTCATACATAAATATCAAGTAATTTTTTCACAATTTTAATATGAATGGAATTTTCCAAGAATACAACTGCAACCAAGGGTAGTTTTAACTTGTTTTTTTGTTCAAGTCATCCTTTTATAAAGTTATGTCATCAACAACAATGTTGCTCTTGACATTTGAATTATCAGAGCAGCACACCTGGGTGCATGCATAGCTGTAAAACAGGTGAAATTATGTTAGAACTTCATCATGTTTTCTATTGTAGTATTCTTGACCATTTATATATTGGAATTAATATTTCTTTACTGTTAATTACCTTCTTTTTTCTATGTCTCCTTTATTTTACTGATATGGTGTTAAATAAATGTAAGTTTTCTTGAAATGATTAGTATAGGTTGTTTATGGTATGCATGAATTTCATTTCAGGAAAGGAAATATTTGTTACAGAAAGGAGGTGAAAAGTCCTAAAGGGTTGAGAACTGTACCTCTATTCATTTTCACACATATCACAGACTGATAGATATAGTTAGTATGGATGACCTGTTACTTCCATTCTTACATCTGCACCCTTTACAGAGGAGAACTGAGTTCCAGAGAGATTAAATTTCCTGCAAGAGATGACATAACAAATTAGGGAAGTAACAGGAATATAAACTATGTCTTAATGTTAGAAATTTTTCAATGTAGAATGAAATGTACAGATTATATAGATCAGCAACTGGTTTTACAGATGAGAAACTGAGACCTGGATATAAACTTACCTGAATGGAGTTATGTATAATTTACACTCCTGCCGTGGTTCTACAGTCAGATGTTTCACTACAGTCGGTCTTTCTACATTTGTGTATTTTTTTCTGCTTTATATTAGGTAGTGGTAATGCCAAAAATACTCACGATTATTATGATAAGTCAAAAGCATAATAATTGTTATTATGGTTATTAGGTTTAAAGACTTTGATTCAGGTTCACAAGAACATAATAAACTCTACCAGTCACACAAAAAACAAATTGGAAATGATTTTCAAAAGCGTGATCAAGGTAAACACATATTTCTGTGTTCTGATCAAAGAACTGAAGTATCAAATAAATAGCAAACAAAAGTGAAAATCATGTGTTCATATATAAAAGGTAAAAACAATTTTCCATATATTATAGCATTTGGAATTGATTTCTAAAACTTCAGTTTTCCATTTATTATAGCATTTGGATTTGATTTCTAAAACTTCAGTTTACCTTTCAGTGTTGTTATAGTTATTATAAATTAAGCCAAATTAGATGCACTTGTTATTTATATCGTGTCACTGAATTAAAGCAGTAGCAATATTTTTTGTTAAACTGGAAGTGTTTCCTTCATTTCTTATTTTAAAAGGTGAAAGTAACTACACTTATAATTGAATAGTGGCAGCAGAAAGTAAGGAGAAGATTTATGTGATCTCAAGCAGAAAGAAACCATGGAAAGAAAAATTTGGCTCAGTTCCATAATAGATTTCCGATTTTTTACTTGATTAGTTGTGAGATAATTCTAAATGGAAGTGATGAATGCTTCACCTTCTAAAATGTACCAGAAAATGCTGAAGATGAAACCCTTCATTCTCATTACCATTTTCAGTGCAATAAGGGAAAAAAAGGTCTTTTTTCTCCTGAGAAATACATAAACCTAATAAAGGAATTAAAAAAAATATATATTTTTTAAGGTTGTATATCTCAGGAAAAATCCTTTTTAAAATGTTAGTTTTTTCTGTGTTCATTTTAAAGCAAAACTAATGTCTTCAAGGCTTTCAAACGTTTATGAGGGATGATACTGAACTTTTCACTTCAAAAGAAGTAAATGATAAAATTATTACATTTAAATATAAATAGATTGCTTTCATAGTTTGAATTAAATAAAATAGTATTTAATGACTCTTGCTTCTGGAAGGATGGAGTTTACATATCTTTTCAATTCTGCCCACTAAGTACAAATAAAAACCCTCTACATTTATATAAAACAAACCTAAGACTCTGAAAGGTAGAGAGAAGGGAAACTGGATAGAAAATTTGGATCACAAGGAATGACAGAGCAGTCAGTACCTGTCTTAGTCATCTAGTGCTGCCATAACAGAAATACCACAAGTGGATGGTTTTAACTAAGAGAAGTTTATTTCCTCACAGTCAAAGTAGGCTAAAAGTCCAAATTCAGGGCATCAGCTCCAGGGGAAGGCTTTTTCTCTCTGTCGGCCTTCTCTTCAGTGGTCTCTGGGACTAGGAGCTTCTCAGCGCAGGGACCGCGGTCCAAAGGACACCCTCTGCTCCCAGCACTGCTTTCTTGATGGTATGAGGTCCCCCCGTCTCACTGCTCACTTCTGTCTTTTATATCTCAAGAGATTGCCTCAGGACACAATCCAGTCTTGTAGATCAGGTCCTGCCTTACTAACACAACTGCCACCCATCCTCCCTCATTAACATCGTAGAGCCAGGATTTACAACACACAAGGAAATCACACAGTACCAGGAATCATGGCCCAGCCAAACTGATATACACATTTTTGGGGGGCCATAATTCAATCCATGCCAGTACTTTACGTTTTCTTTTTGCATCATATATTCCAGACTTGGAGATGAAGAAGGTAGCAACTTGAAAATGCCTATAAGCACAGGCAAAAACCAAACAAACACACTAGCAAATTCTGCTCTCTCTAGTCAAAGAACAAGAAAAGATGTAAACTAGCAAGACAGAAAACTTTTAGATAATAACTTCTCTACAAACAAAGAAAAGTTGAGCCTCTATTCTCTTTCAGGACAGCAAAGGCTGAGTGAGGAGCCTAGATTTCAACCCTTGCCAGAATGTAATAAGGCACCCCAATCCCTCTGCAAGTGTTGTGTCAGAAAAGGCCAAGTAGGACGCCAAGACTTTCATTTTTGCCAAACAGTGGTGTGAGTTGTTTCTCTACAGTATCAGTGGAGAATGTGGAAAGTCTCACTTTCACACACCCACCCAGAGTAAAAAGTCATCTTTCCTATTCCCCGCTATAGTGGTAGTGCAGCAAGCATGGTGGAGACAGGATTTCCACCACTTCTCAACAGTAATGAAATAACATCCCACACATCCTCTTGTCAGTGTAGACCATGTGGGCAATAATAAAATGGCACTGCAACCACACCCTCCTCCAGCCAAGGACACATCAGTGGAAGCTTAAAGACAAAATGGATCTCCCAACCCAGCAGTGATTAGATACTCTGCTCAGGTTGGAGGCTAAGGGGAAATGTAAGCTTCTAGCCGAGACTGTCAGTAAGAAGATATCACTCCTTTCCTCTGCCTGAGCAAGCTTAGAAAATCCAGCTAAAATAAGAATTATATAAGATACACATCCCATGATATAATATTAAAATGTCAGGTTTCAGTCAAAAATCACTTGCCATACCAAGAACCAGTAAGATCTCAAATTGAAGGCAAAAAAGATAATCAAGAGTGGTCAACATCATCATGGTAGAGATGTTAGAATTATTCAACAAAGACTTTCAAATAACCATCATAAAAAGTGGTTTATTGAGAAATTATAAATATCCTTGAAACAAATGAAAAAACAGGAAGCCACAGCAAAAATATGGAAAGTTTCATCAAAGTAATAGAAAAAGATAAAGAAGAAACAAATAAAAAAATTAAAAACTGAAAAAAAACTCAGTGAATGGGCTGAATGGCAGTACTGAGGAGTCGCAAGAAAGAATCCATAAATTGGAAGACAGAGATATAGAAATTACCCAATCTGAACAACAGAAACTTAAAAATAAAATGTACAGAGACTCAGGGATCAGTAGAACTGTAAAAAAAATTCTAACAACCATGTTAAAGAAGTGCCAGGAACAGTGATAAAAAAGGCAGAATTAAAAAAAGTCCTTGAAAAAAATGACTAAAAATGTTCCAAATTTTGCAAAAGAGATAAATCTACAGATTTAAGAAATTCAACAAACCTCAAGCAGAGTAAACACAAGTAATCCACATCACAACATATCATAGCCAAACTTCTGAAAACTGAAGTCAGAGAAAATATGTTGAAAGCAGAAACAGAAAAAAACACATTTCCTAAAGGTGACAAAAAAAAAAAAGGAATGAAATGATTTCTTGTCAGAAGTCCAGAAGAAAGCAGTGCAATATTTTAGTGCTAAAAAAAAAAAAGTCCACCCCGAGTCTTATACCACCAAAAATATCTTTCAAGAATTAAAGTGAAATCAAGACATTCTCAGATGAAAGATAAACTAAGAGAATCTGTTGCCAGCGTAATTACTTAAAATAATGGCTAAAAAAAATCCTCTAAATCAAAATAAAGTGATAAAAATGGAATTTAGGAACATCAGGATGGAAGAAAAAAGCAATGACAAAAATATGTAAATACAATACATTTTTCCTATCCTCTTAAAATTCTTGAATTAATTTGCTAAATTATAAAACTATTGTATTTCTAAATATATAGGGACAAAATATTTAAGACAATTATACATGGGGACCATAAAGGGCTTTAGAGGAAGGTAAGATTTCTTCATTTTACTTGAACTATAAAATGCTAACACCAATGTTGTTGTTGTTGGGTGCAGTCAAATTGGTTCTGACTCCTAGTGACCCTATGTATAACAGAATGAAACACTGCCCAGTCCTGTACCTTCTCCATAATTATTTCTATGTTTGAGCCCATTGTTGCAGCCACTGTGTTAATCTATCTCGATCTTCCCCTTTTTGCAGACCCTCTACTTTGTCAAGCATGATGTCCTTCTCCAGGGATTTGTCCCTCCTGTTGACGCGTCCAAACTATATGAGATGAAGTCTTGCCATCATTTCTTCTATGGAGCATTCTGGCTGTACTTTTTCCAAAACAGAGCTTTTCGTTTTTCTGGCAGTTCATGGTATATTCAATATTCTTCGCCAACATCATAATTCAAAGGCACCAGTTCTTCTTTGGTCTTCTTTATTCATTGTCTGACTTTTGCACGCATATGAGGTAATTGAAAATACCACGGCTTGGGTCAGCACACCGTAGCCCTCAAGGTGACATCTTTGCTTTTTAAGACTTTAAAGAGGTCTTTTGCAGCAGATTTGCCCAGTGCAGTAAGTCATTTCATTTCTTGACTGCTACTTCCATGGGTGTTGATTGTGGATTCAAGAAAAATGAAATCTTTGGCAATTTCACTATTTTCTCCTTTTATTGTGATGTTGTTTATTGGTCCAGTTGTGAGGATTTTTGTTTTCTTCACATTAAAGTGTAATCCACACTGAAGGCTATAGTCTTGGATCTTCATCAGTAAGTGCTTCAAGCTCTCTTCACTTTCAATAAGAGAATACTAGGGACAATTTTACACCCATAAAATTGACAATTTAGATGAAATGGACAAATTTTTCAAAAAAATCAGAAACTCCCACACTCAGCAAAGATGAATTACATTAATTGAGCCACACATATATATTCATATATACATATGAGAGTCCCTTGGTGGTGAAAACATTTAAGCCCTCAACTACTAGCTGAAAGATTGGTAATTCGAACACTCCCAGAGGCACTTTGAAACAGTAGACTAACATTCTGCTTCTAAAAAATCACACAACATTGAAGAGATTCTGTAGAGCAGTTCTACTCTGTACAGATGGGGTCATCATGAGTTGGAATTGGCTTGACAGCAACCAACAACAGCAACATATATATTAAGAAAATTGAATGCATAATTTTTAAAAAAGCCTCCAGACCCAGCTCATTTTATTGGACACTTACATACAAAATGTTTAAAGACGTGTTAAAAGCAATTCTACAAAATCTCTTCCAAAAACATCCTTTTAATTTCATGAAACTAGTATTACCTTGATAACAAAATCTGATGAGGATAGTACCAAAAATGAAAACTACACACCAAAATCCCTCATAAATTTTGACACAAAAGTCCTTAACCAAATATTAACAAACAGAATTCAGCAATATATAAGAATATTATGCAGGGAAAGTGAGATTTATGTCAAGAACACAAAACTGGTTCAATATTCAAAAATGAATCAATGTAATCTGCCAAATTAACAGACTAAAGAAAAAAGATCATATGATTATAACAATTGATTCAGAAATAGTATTTGACAAAATTGAAGTTAAATATAAAAACTCTCTGAAACATAAAATAGAGGGGAACTTTCCCAACCTGATATAGTTCATCTAAAAACATATGCTTACTCTCACTACTCTTATCTAACATAGTGCTAGAGGTTCTAGCCAGCGCATAAAAAAGAAAGGAAAAAAAAAAAACCCAACAGAAATTAAAGCATATATGTCAGAAAGGAAGAAATAAAACTACTTGTTTGCACATGACTTGATTACCTACAATGACTCTACTAAAATACTACAATAACTAATAAGTGAGTTCATCAAGATCACAAACACAAACTTCAATTGGATTTCTATATACAATTGAGGATACAAACAGATGGACACTGCAACAATAGTATAACACAATTTTCAATTGATCAAAAATGAGATTTTCAGATCTAAATCTAACAAAACGTGTGCATGACTTGTAAGCTGGAGACTACAAACGCTGATGTAAGAAGTCAAAGAACATCTAAACAAGTGAAAACACATATTGCCTATAGGTTGGAAGGCTAAGCATAGTAAAGATATTGATTTCCTCTAAACTGATATACAGGTTTAACACATTTCATATCAAAATCTCAGAAAGATTTTTTGGAGGTGTACACAGTTCTTCTAAAATTTATATGAAAAGGCAAAGGGAGTAGAATAGATAAGCAATTTTGAAAAAGAAGAATAAAGTGGG
The DNA here is from genome assembly GCF_000243295.1 of Trichechus manatus latirostris. NCBI lineage: Eukaryota > Metazoa > Chordata > Mammalia > Sirenia > Trichechidae > Trichechus > Trichechus manatus. The sequence goes on along the minus strand of NW_004443948.1, from coordinate 8,699,839 downwards.
AAGAATCAATCTACCTTATTTCAAGTTTTATTATAAATCTAAGGTAATCAAGATTGTGTGGTATTGGTAGAGGGATAGACATACATATCAATGGAATAGAATAGACACCCTAGAAATAGATGCACATAAATATACCAAGGAAACCCTGGTGGTGCAGTGGTTAAGAGCTATGGCTGCTAACCAAAAGGTCAGTAGTTCGAACCCACCAGGTGCTTTTTGGAAACATTATGGGGCAGTTCTACTCTGTCCTATAGGGTCGCTCTGAGTTGGAGTCGACTCGACGGCCACAGGTTTTAAATATACCAAACATATTTTTGACAAAGGTGTAACAGCAGTTCAATGAAGGAAGTAGACTTTCAACGACTTGTTCTGGAGCAATTGGAAATCCATAGATTAAAAAAAGAAAAAGAAAAAAAAATGTACCTTGAGCCAAGTTTCACATCTAACAAAAAAATTAAGTAAAAGTGGATGGCAGATTTAAATGTAAAACATAAAACTATGAAATTTCTGGGCAGGGGGGAGGGGGGAAGAGGACACCTTATGGATATAGAGATAGGCAAACAGTTTCTAGGCTTGATAACAAACATAATCCAAAAAAGAAAAAAATAATGATAAATTAGACTTCATAAAAATTAAAAACTTTTGCTCTGTGAAAAATCTTATTAAGAGAGGTAAAAACAAACTACATATTCGTAGAACATATTTGCAAATACAGCAAAGGACTAGTATCTAGATTATATCAAGAACTCTCAAAACTTAGTTAAAAGACAATCTAATTAAAACACGAGAACAATACATGAACAGGTATTTTACTTAAAAGAATTTGCAAATAGCAAATAAACACATGAAAAGATTGTCAACATCACTAGTCATTAGGGAAAAGCTAATTAAAGCCAGAATAGGATATTACTACACTCTTATCAAATTTATAAAATAAAAGATATTGACAACACCTAATACTGGTTATGATGTGGAGAAACTGGATCACTCATACATTGTTGGTGGGAATGTAAAATGGTACATCCACTGTAGAAATAGTTAGGCAGTTTTTCAAAAAAGCAGTCTTCAGGAATTTGGTTAAACAGATTCTGTGAGACCACGTTAAGGCAATCCTCATTAACATGGACTATTCCAGGTCACTCAAAAATTGGAGAAAGGCAGGAAAGAGACATGTTTGCTTCCCACTTTCTCTGGGTACGGAGGAATTCAAAGGAAGGGTGTACAGACTAATGAACTTTAGATGAAAATTTTTACTTAAAATATTTAAAATAAGAAGATTCAGATTAAGGGATATACTTGTCCTATTCAAGAAGAAGAATTTTAAAGATGTAAACTTTTGTAATTGATGCTGAATTTTATTGATTTCAAAAATCCAAAACAATGCATTCAAATAACTTAAAAAATATTTTCTCTTAAGCATCTGACAGTTTGGGACCTAGAAAAAAATTCTGTCAGTCAATTTGGATTCCAGCTCATATATAGGATGTTAATAATCATCACCAGTACAAAATCCTCACACAAGGCTTTGGTTATAAATGTGCATAATGAGGCTCAGATGATTATTTTTCCCCTGAGGGAATATGAACTCAGCAGAAATGCATTTTCTTACAGCTGACAACCCTTTACATAATCCTGATATTTTGATTAGTGTTTTGAATACTATAAAAGGACAAAAAGCAGAAAATGTCACGCATATGGTATCTCAATATGGGATTCAGATTGCATATCAGATAATGTGAAGCACATGTCAATAAAAGAATTTTATTTTCTTTCTGTTGCTTAGTTTCTGGATCATGACAGATGACACTCTAACAGAATCAGCTCAGCGCTTCATGCAGAAATCTTGGGATAAATTTTCATTTTTCTTTTCTTTTTAATGCTTCAGTAAATTCCAGTCAAAACATATAAAGCATCATGGATCAAAAAGTACAGCGCAGAGTTGATAAACTACACATAAATCAATGTATTTCACTTTGAGTGCCCTCTTACAATTATCTACACTCATTCTAATTTGAATATAAACTTTAGTTGCATATCCATAACTCTGCCTTGTTTTCAAGGAAATTATTCTTAAAATGTCATTATTGTCATTGTTAAACTTCAAAGACCTGTTGAAATTTAATGAAGGCCAAAAATGAAAAATAAAATAAAAATCATTTAAAAAATACAAAGTAATCATTATTATATTTTGACATCTGAAGGAGTTAGAAAGAAGATACGGAGACTAAATTAAAGAGACACACAATATTTAGTTGCTGCTTTGCATTATAATATTTCTTCTCTTCCTTGGAAATATTCCTGACATCTCATCATCCAAGTATATGATTTACGATGAGGAACACTAGAATTGTGGTGCCCCAACCACAATTATATTGGGCTTGTTATGAAGAAGTGAAAATACTGCAATAATAAATAAACCAGAATATGAACTTATTTGGAATATAGGGAACTGAAATTGTTAATTGAGGAGAAAAATAATAAATCTTAAGAGAAATAGACATGATAGACAAAGAAAAGAAAGAAAACCCTCATACTGTTTTTAATCACCATTGAGGATGTCAATTATCGACATAAAACAGCTCATACACCCTCATCAGTTAATTTTGTTTACCTTTCAATAGACAAAATATACTCAAGATTGGCTGAAATAGTTGAATGTTCTGATGTTGAATTAATATATCGCAGTGAAGATATTAACATGGAAATTGTGTAAAACGAAAATAGTAATTCTTTTATATAAAGTTACAGAAGGTAATTATTCTTCAGTATGTTTATATATACGTAATATGACTCTACAGTGATGTTAATCCTTGTAAGAATCAAATAGTTTTTATTTAACAGAAGTGTATGTGTGTGTTTAACATTTAAATAAGTCTTCCAAAAGTTTTTTCTAAAATAGGTATTTACTGCTATAAATTTTCACATATGTATTGTTTCAGCAGCATCATAAAATTTAGATAAGTTTAACTTTCTATTTCATGCAGTTAAAAGTACTTCATAATTTATCATTTTTTAACCTGTGAGATATTTAGCAATGTCTTATTCAGTTACTAAATATTTAAGGATTTTTCCAAAATCTCCTTATGGATTTCTATTTTAATTCCAGTTTTATCAGAGAAAATGAATTGTTTGACATTAATTGTTTCACACTTATAGCAGCTTGTTTTTTGGTCCAGATATATCTTATCTTGGTGAATGTTTCATGTCAAATTAAAAAGAATGTATATTGCTTTGTTCTTGGTTGGAGAGTTATATATATGTGTCAGATGGGTCAAATTGTTGTTGATAGGTGCCTTCGAGTTGATTTTGACTCAGATTGTCAAAGTAGAACTTACCCACAAGGTTTTCTTGGCTGTAATTTTTAAGGAACTAGATTGCCAGGTCTTTCTTCCACAGAGCTGCTGGGTGGATTCAAATTGCAGTTAGTGGGTAGAGCTAAAGGATGTTGCTGAATGTCCTACAGTGCAAAAGAAAACTCCTCACAACAAATAATTATTTAATCCAATAGTGCCAAGGCTGGAGAAACTCTGTTTTACAGCATTAATCTTTAGTTTTACCACAGTTTCCTTTGGAGTGATATAATACCACTTTATGTATAGTGTACAAATCTTAAAATAGTATACTTCCTTTTCCCTACTCTTTGTCTTTATGCTGAATCACTGGTGGCATAGTGATTAAGAGCGTGGTTGTTAACCAAAACATCAGCAGTATGAATCTACCAGCAGCTCCTCGGAAATCCTATGGGGCAGCTCTGCTCTGTCGTATAGAGTCACTAGGAGTCAGAATCAACTAGACGGCAACGGGTTTGGTTTGGATTTTGTCTTTATTCTACTGTTCTCATATATTTTACTTACATATAGATGATAAACCCCAGAAAATTTTTTTCTTGTATGTTTAGACAATCAATTAACTTAAAGAGATTTAATAATGATAAAACTTTATGTATTTATTGATACAATTACCATTTCTGGTGCTGTTACATGATGGGAGTAGTAGTAGCATCAGTCTGTTTAACTTCAATGGGGATAATGCAAATCACCAAAAGCACAAAGCTGATTCCCATGAGGTAGACACCAGAGATACCTCCACTCTCCAAACTTTTTTTTTTTTTTTACCAATTCTAACATTAGCCATCCCTCCCACAGCACTCTACTTCTTTTCTGGGTTAGATAATCTGTTGCAATAGCCACACAGAACTCACAAACCATACTTATTATTAAGTGGTTTATTAAAGAAGTAACAGGGTATAGCTCAGGATCAGGATCAACAGGCCACAACTTGGGATCGGCATCAGGTAGCAAGCAGGCAAAGTCTACTTCTTCAGTGCAGGATACCTCTCTTAGCCCCTCTCAACCATGTTACAGCTCTTTTAGGGGGCCCCTGGCTTCCTCTCTCTTTGCTTCTTCTCCTTTCTTTCTTCCTTCCACTTTGTCCTGCTACTTCTCTGCCTGCTTCTTTCTGTCTGAAAAACCTCTGTGGGGTGGACTACTCATGTACACAAACTCCTCTTCAATTTCAAGGCATGGTCTTCCCACCAGGGCCACAAACTGACCAAACTCCTCTTGGTAGAATACAGACACTTCATTTGCAAAGTAGTCTACAGACACTTCATTCCCATAGTCTAAGCTCAGTTTCAGCTAAGCTTCCAGACTAAGATAAACTAGGAAGAAAGGCCAGGCAGTCTACTTCTGAAAAAATTAGCCAGTGAAAACCTTATGAATAGCAGTTGAACATTGTCTGATATAGTACAGAAGATGAGCCCCTCAGCTTGGAAGGCACTCAAAAGACAACTGGAGAAGAGCAGCTTCCTAAAATAAAGTCAACCTTAAAGGCATGGATGCAGTCAAACTTTCGGGACCTTCATTTGCGGGTGTGATACAACTCTAAATGAGAAGAGCTGCAAATAGCCATTAATAATCAAAACTTGGAATGTAGGAAGTATGAATCTAGGAAAATTGGAAATCATCAAGAATGAAATGGAATGCATAAAGATCAATATCCTAGGCTTTAGTGGGGTGAAATGAACTGGTATTGGTCATTTTGAATCAAACAATCATATGGTCTACTATACCAGGAATGAGAAATTGAAGAGGAACGGCATTGCATTCATCATCAAAAAGAACATTTCAAGATCTATCCTGAAGTACAACGCTGTTAGTGTTAGGACCATATCCATATGCCTACAAGGAAGACCAGTTAACACAACTATTATTCAAATTGACTATTATTCAAATTTACACACCAAACACAAAGGCCAAAGATGAAGAAACTGAAGATTTTTACCAACTTCTTCAGTCTGAGATTGATTAAACACTCAATCAAGATGCATTGATAATTACTGGTGATTGGAATGCAAAACTTGGAAACAAGAAAAAGGAACAGGAGCTGGAAAATATGGCTTTGGTGACAAAAAAGATGCTGGAGATCGCATGATAGAATTTGAAGACCAATGACTTCTTCATTGAAAATACCTTTCATTACCAACATAAACAGTGACTATCCATGTGAACCTTGCCAGATGGAATACACAGGAATTAAATTGACTACTTCTGTGGAAAGAGACAATGGAGATGCTCAATATCATCAGTCAGAACAAGGCCAGTGACTGAATTTGGAACAGACCATCAATTGTTCATATACAAGGTGAAGGTGAAGAAAATTAGAACAAGTCTGTGAGAGCCAAAGTATGACCTTGAGTATATTCCATCTGATTTTAGAGACCATCTCAATAGTAGATTTAACTTATTAAACACTAATGATTGAAGACCAGATGAGTGGTGGAATGACATCAAGGACATCATACATGAAGAAAGCAAGAGGTCACTAAAAAACAGGAAGGAAGGGAAAGACCAAAATGGATGTCAGAAGAGACTCTGAAACTTGCTCTTGAACATAGAGTAGCTGAAGCAAAAGGAAGAAATGATGAAGACAAAGAGCTAAACAGATCTCAAAGGGTGACTCGAGAAGACAAAGTAAAATATTATAATGAAATGTGCAAAGACCTAGAGTTAGAAAACCAAAAAGGAAGAACACGCTCAGCATTTCTCAAGGAGAAGGAACTGAAGAGAAAATTCAAGCCTCGAGTTGCAATACTGAAGGATTCTACGGGGAAAATATTAAATGACGCAAGAAGTATCAAAAAAAGATGGAAGGGATAACACCAGACTCACTGTACCAAAAGAATTTGTTGACTTTCAAACATTTCAGGAGGTAGCATATAATCAAGAACTGATGGTGGTGAAGGAAGAAGCCCAAGCTACTTTGAAGGCATTGGAGAAAGCAATGCTCCAGGAATTGACGAATACCAATTGGGATGTTGCAACAAACTGATGCAGCACCGTAAGCTCTCACTTGTCCATCCCAAGAAATTTGGAATACAGTTACCTGGCCAACAGACTGGATAAGATCCATATTTGTGTCCATTCCAAAGAAAGGTGATCCAACTGAATGTGGAAATCATCAAACAATATCATTAATATCACACGAAAGTAAAATTTTGCTGAAGATCATTAAAAAGCAGTTGCAGCAGTACATGGACATGTATCTGCCAGAAACTCAAACTGGATCCAAAAAAGGTCATGGAACAAGGGATATCATTGCTGATGTCAGCCAGATCTGGGCTTAAAGAATACCAGAAAGATGTTTACCTGTGTTTTATTGACTATGCTAAGGCATTCGACAGTGTGGATCATAACAAATTATGGATAACATTACAAGGAAAAGGAATTCCAGAATGCTTAATTGTGCTCTTGTGGAACACGTATGTAGATCAAGGGGCAGTCATTCAAATATAACAAGGGGATACTGTGTGGTTTAAAATCAGGTAAGGTGTGAGTCAGGGTTGTATACTTTTACCACACTTATTCAATCTGTATGCTGAGCAAAAAATCCAAAAAGCTGTACTATATGAAGAAGAACGGGACATCAGAACTGGAAGGAGACTCATTAACAACTTGCTTTATGCAGATGACACAACCTTCCTTGCTAAAAGCGAAGATTTCTTGAAGTTCTTAATGATGAAGATCAAAGACTATAGCCTTCAGTATGGATTACACTTCAAAGTAAAGAAAACAAAAATCCTCACAACTGAACCGATAAGCAACATTGTGATAACATGAGAAAAGATTGAAGTTGTCAATGATTTCGTTTTACCTGGATCGCCAGTCAACACTCATAAAAGCAGCAGTCAATACATTGCCTTGGGCAAATCTGCAAAAGACCTTTTTGAAGTGTTAAAAAACAAAGATGACACTTTAAGGACTATGGTGGAACTTACCCAAGCTATGATGTTTTCAATCCCCTCATGTGCATGCGAAAGCTGGACAATGAATAAGGAAGAAGGAAGAAGAATAGATGTCTTTGAATTATGGTGTTGGTGAAGAATGTTGAATATACCATGGACGGCCAGAAGAACGAACAAATCTGTCTTAGAAGAAGCACAGCCAGAATGCTCCTTAAAAGCAAGGATGGCAAGAGTTCATCTCACATACTTTGGACATGTATCAGAAGGGACCAGCCCCTGGAGAAGGACATCATGCTTAATAAGATAGAGGGTCAGCAAAAAAGAAAACGAACCTCAGGGAGACAGACTGACGCAGTGACTGCAACAATGGGCTCAAGCATAACAACAACTGTGAGGATGGCACAGAACAACAGTGTGTTTCATTCTTTTGTATGTTGGATCACTGTGAGTCAAAACCAAGTTGACGACAACTAGTAACAACATTGACACATCTAGGACAGGCTGTAGCCCAGGACTGGACAAAAAGTATGAAACCACAAGTTCTTTACAGCTTGTGCAGGAAATGTCTATTAACCTGGTCAAATGTAACAAATCCTCTGGGTAGAAAACTACAGCAAAGATAAGTCCTTTGGGCTTAGGGGAAAACTATCTCAAGGTCTTTTTGTAAAGAACCAAGGCAAAAGACCATATATGGGAACTCATTTCACCATACCAAAACCTACTGCCATTGAGTTGATTCCGACTCATAGTGACCGTATAGAACAGAATAGAACTGCCCCATAGGGTTTCCAAGGAGCGGCTGGTGGATTGGAACTGCCAACCTTTTGGTTAGTAGCCAAACTCATAACCACTATACCACCAGAGTTCCTATTTCACCATAGTACTCTTGATTCATTTAATGCTAGATATCTGGTATTGTTTTACTTCACACAAAAGACTTCTTCGACTTTTCTTGTAGTTTAGATGTGCTGTTGATAAAGTCTTACAGACTTTTTTGTCTAAAAATATCTTTAGTTACTTTTCATCTTTGAAAAGTATTTTCTTTGGATATAAAATTCTAGATTCAGAGATTTTATATTTGTTTGTTTTGTCCTTCAGTACTTAAATGCACTACTGTATTCACTAATTGCTGTATTGTTTCTGATGAGATATCGGCTATCATTTTTATATTTTTTTCTTTGTTTCAACTTAAGTAGTCTTTTTTATCTGGCTGTCTTTAAGATTTTCTCTTTATTACTGCTTTTGAAAAATTTGATTGTCATGTGCCCTGTTGTAGTTTTCTGCAGGATTCTTGTGCTTTGAGTTTATTGACTTTTTTCAATAATAGGTTTGTAATTTTCTTTTAATTGGGAATTTTTTAGCCACTAATTCTTCAAATATTTTGTTTCCCTCCTTTCTTCTCATAACTCAATGATCTCTTTTTCTTTAAATTTCCTTTTTCTCTGTACATAACATTTTTGTTAGTTTCTATTGCTATTTTTCAAGTTCATTAATCTTTTCTCCTGAAATGTCTAATATATTATTAATATTATCCTCTGTATTTTCTTTTTAGAAACTTTATTTTTCCATCTTTCCACCACTTGTCTATCAGTTTGTTGTACTGTGGTGGCTATGCAAAAGCATTCGACAGTGTGGATCATAACAAATTATCGATAACATCACAAAGCATAGGAATTCCAGAACACTAAATTGTGCTCATGAGGAACCTGTACATAAACCAAGAGGCAGTCGTTCGAACACAGCAAAAGGATACTACTTGGTTTCAAATCAGGAAAGGTGTGCTTCAGGGTCGTATCCTAGCACCATACTTATTCAATGTGTATGCTGAGCAAACTATCCCAGAAACTGGACTATATGAAGAAGAATGCAGCATCCGAATTGAAGGAAGACTCATTAACAACCTGTGACATGCAGATGACACATCTTTGCTTGCTGAAAGCAAAGAGGACTTGAAACATATATTGATGAAGATCAAAGACAACAGCCTTCATTATCGATTACACCTGAACATAAAGACAACAAAAAATCCTCACAACTGGACCAATAAGCAACTTCATGGTAAATAGAGAAAAGATTGAAGGTGTCAAGGATTTCATTTTACTTGACTCCAGCATCAATATCCATGGAAGCAACAGTCAAAAAATCGAATGACGTATTGCATTGGGCAAATCTGTTGCAAAAGACCTCTTTAAAGTGTTAAAAAGCAAAGATGTCACTTTGGGGAATAAGGTGCCCCTGAACGAAGCCATAATATTTTCAACCCACTCATCTGCATGCAAAAGCTGGACAATGAATAAGGAAGACTGAAGAAGAATTGATGTATTTGCATTATGGTGTTGGGGAAGAATATTTAATATACCATGAACTTCCAGAAGAATGAACAGATCTGTCTTGGAAGAAGTACAGCCAGAATACCTCTTAGTAGAGAGGATGGTAAGACTTCATGTCACGTACTTTGGGCATGTTATCAGGAGAAGCCAATCTCTGGAGAAGGACATCATGCTTGGTAAAGCAGAGGATCAGAGAAAAAGAGGAAGACTCTCAATAACACGGATTAACACAGGTGCTGCAACAATGGACTTAAACCTAGAAATGATTGTGAGGATGGTACATGACCTAGCAGTGTTTTGTTCTGTTGTATGTAGGGTCACTATGAGTTGGAACTGACTCAACAGTACCTATCAACAACAACCACAACATTTTTCATCTCTGGAAGATTAATTTGTGTTTTTGTTTATTTTTTAATCTCCCATATCTCCACTGAACTTTTTGAACTTGTAGAAAACATATATAACTTTTTTAATGTCCTTGATTGATGATTCTAACATCTGTATTATTTCTGGGTGGGCTTCAACTGATTGATTTTTCTCTGCATTATGGACCATATTTTTCAGTTTCTTTGCATTCTTAGTATTATTTTATTACATGCCAAGCATTATAAATTTTATGTTTTGAGTGCTAGATATTTGTCCCTGGGTGACTAAAATGGTTAAGTGGTGGACTACTAACCAATTTGTTGGTGGTTCAAACCCATCCAGAGGCCCCTCAGAAGTAAGGTCTGGCAATCTGCCTCTGAAATGTCACAGCCTTGAAGATCCTATGCAGCAGTTCTACTCTGCACACATGGGATCGCATTGAGTCAGAATTGACTGGATGGCAACTAATAATGACATAAATACTTTTGAACATTGTTCTAGGACGTAGTTAAATTAATTGGAAACAGTTTAATTATTTTGGTTCTTGCCTTTATGGATTGTTAGGTGGAACCAGAGCAGAACTGAGTCTAGAGATAGTTATTCCCACTACTGAGGCAAAATCCTTTTGTCTACATTTCCCAGCGTACTGTGAATTATAAGATCTTCCTCTGTAAACAACAGGTACTGTTCTCTTTAATCCTTTTCAGTAGTTCTTTCCATGTCCTTTGACAATTTCCTTATATGCAATGAACTGATTGACATTCTCATGAATATTCAAGGAAAACCCTCTGAAGATCTGTAGAATTCCTTCTCTTTGCACTTTGCTCCTATTTGCTACTATAGCCTACAATATCTGTCTTGGTTTTCTGGACTTTCAGCACTATCTTCTCAACTTATTGTGACCCCGGACTTTGTCTAGATTCCATCTTGCCGTACTACTTCCTGAAATACTCTCAGTGCAGTAATTAATAGTAGAGCCCATCTAATTTGTTTCCTGTGTTTTGTCACATGATGTACTTTATCTTGAAAACCATTGTATTATATATATATATATAGAGAGAGAGAGAGTTTGTTTTTGTTTGTTTGGTTTAGGCAGCAATGAAAATCTGGCCCATGTTACATCATTTTCACTGGATGCAAAAATCTATTTGATAGTATTTTTTAGACTGAAAAATTAAATGAAATGGTTAGAAGGAAAGGTAAGAAGATGTGTTATTTGCCAGAGTCATGTCTTTTGATGAACTGTTAGATCTAGAACCATGCTCTTAAGACATAAAATATTTTGCATGCCATTAAAATTTATAAACGCAAAGAACATAACTTGAACTAATTTGAAGAAAATTCACCACTGTTATAAGACTAAACTTCCAAACTTTAAATGTGTCAAAGGGTGGAATCCCAATCAGGGCGATGTAGTGGCTTTAGCCATCTAAGCAGCATGGTATCCTGAAGGTTGTCTTGTCATGCTGGAAGGTCAGGTGCAGAGGCTGACTTGTGAGACTTCTACCCGTAGAGAGGAAAAAAAGGAGCAGCGGAAGTTTTCTGCACACTGAGAAGGTGACTTTATTCTCAGTATGAGATCTGGGTGGTCACAGCTCTCTAGGCTGAACTTGCTGTTCGCTCTCTATAATGCTTATGCAGGGGGCAGAAAGATGAGTTTGGCTCTAGCCTTTTATTTCCCTCATGATCTTGTACCAGGAGTCCAGTTGTGACCCAAAAAAGGGGAAAAGGACAAGGAATACCAAAAACTTACTCAACATTGGCACATCATATTCTAGTAAGGAAAATAAAACCAATGCACAATTCTAAGCAATATCATGAAACGGAAGGGGAAAACAGAAATGAAATAGAGTTCTAACACAAGAGTTGTAGGAAAAGAGCCATATTTTTAAGAGTTTATCACATTGGAGCCAATTTCTCTGGGTTATTACCTCTAAAACATGTTAAAAGCCAGGTCTATGACTTATTTTTGTCAGTTTTATAGTTCAGACATTGTAAATATATTACTACATACTATTAACACACTGATCAATGTTTGTTCAACCTATGTATTTGTAGAACGGTATTTACTGGCCTTCTTTTAAAAGGATTCTCAGCAATCTTTAAAATGGGTTTTGATCATTCTCTTTCCCTTTACTCCAGTATTGTATAGATATATATATGTGCACGTGTGCACGCACATGAGTACTGAAATCTATTTGAAATATGTTATCTTCCTTTTTTTTCTCACTTCTATTTACTGTTTTGTTTCAAATTGGTGACAAGTCCCATGTTGAAAAGCTTTGACAATAACTGGCTAACTTTCTTCCCCTAAGCTTTACCTGTTTTAGCATTTGATTTTGTTCATTAGTTGGAGTTTATTTTCTCCACTGTTAAAAAAATCACAGGAGTGCTTTCAGTCCTGTACACTGACATTTACGTGTCAGCCAACCATTCTCTTAAGCTTTTAAACACTGCTAACCATAGCATCTTGAATTTATACTAGTCTTTCATGGAATCGTTGATACTCTCTAGGATTTTGTATTAAATTCTGGTTGCAGAAAATTATACTCTTAGGTATACTCATTTGGTGTTTATTTTCGCATATAACCTTTCAGTGTATGACTAGTCATACACTGAAACATTATCTAATCTGCATAACAATGCATCATTGGCACATGATCCACACTTTATTTAACAATGGGAAATATTGTCTAAATATGTTTGACTAATGAAGTGACACATAAGAATATGCTTTTTTGAAAAGACTACAAAATGAACCAGAGTAATTAGAATTTAGTGTGTAAAGTGCTTTTTGTGACAGGTCTGAAATGACTTTAATTATGTTTATATACGTAGTAGTTAACTGAAGTTTTAGTTTTTCCCCTAATTGGTGTTAAAAACACAATAACAATAAAATAAGGATACACACAAATAGGGTTGCAAAGAGACCAGTGTAATATAAAGACAAAGCCTAATATTTGGAATTATCTGGTTCTCACTGTAGCTGTGAAGAGCACCTGTGTGACCTCTGATGGGTTCTTTAACATTTCTGAATCTCAAATTATTCATATAAAAATGTGTAAAATAACACTTCTCTCCTAGCATTGTAGTAGAGACAATGCATTACTATGCTCAAAGTGCCTAGCACAAGATCATAAAACAATGGGATATTTAAGATTCTTTTATGTAAATTGATGACATAATCATATATTCTATCTTCTTCTGGTTGCTTTGCTTTTCTCCAGATCAAAACAGCCTGGAAATTTTGGGTGTTCCCTGACTGGTGACATAGACAATATTGGTTACCAATCCAGATTGAATGCTGATGGCACCCAAAACATCACAAAACCGTAATCAAAGTGACCTAAGCACTTGGCTAATTTCTATAGGCTTGGGTCTCAATATTAAAATTAAACTTTTGGTCACTTAGAATTTTTAAGTGATTACATGGAGAAGCCTTTCTGTTTTACCTGGTTACTACTCTAATTCTTGTTAGTTTATATCACTGATGAGATCATTCTAATTCTTTGAGAAATGTAAAATAATTGGTTAACAAACGGGACATTTACTTTAGAACCTGTGAACTTAAAATGTATAATATAAATTTGAAAACTTCATTGCTATAAAAATAGCATGTATTTTATAGAATATTGGACTGAATCTTATGGAATTGTGGCTACTTGATCATTTTTGACTGATAAAATGGTAATTCCATGTTGTTCAACCAAATACATAAAAAAAAAAATAATTATTTTCTCTCAAAGAGTTAATAAACTAGAGTTTATTGCAAAAAGAACACTGGGTCAGGAAATTTTTTAGAACTTATATTGCTCCCAGGATCCTGGAAAACAAACATCTTTTTATTCTGTTTGAATTTGGAAAAAATAATATTCTGGCATACCTAGCTTCACATAGAATATTTGGCTTTCTTAGCTAGCTGCATAAATCGATGTAATTTAAATAGATGTTCTTTTTTTTTTTAACCTTTTTTTCCTAGAAATCTCTTGACACTCAATGGCATAACATCTCCAAGTTTCAGACTATCAGACAGTCACATTGGCACTGTCAGGCAAAAGGCTAATGAGTCTGAGATGGTCTTAAAATAAGGACTAAAACATTTGGGAGGCCTGGCAGATAGCATTAAATAAATGGGAAATAATCAGCTCTAGAGCAGTTGATTAGGAAAGAGGGCAGATTTTACTTGCAAATAGAATGTAGTTGGCAGGTTAACCTGAGCAGGTCTCAGTGCTATTGAAATCTCATAATGGTGCTTTGTGAACGCCTGCTCTTTTGCTTTGACATTTTATAATTAAGTTGCTCCACGTATTGTTTCTTTTTCAGATGATGGGCCAGTTAAGAGGGAAAACCTTTAAAAAACTGCTAAAATGCTTTCAATACATTAATTTAATTAAACAAGTATCATTAGCCTAAAATGAAGTCAACAAATACACTTTTCGTTTTCTCTTTTCTAGTCTGTAGCACTTACAATAAACTGTTTCTGTCTTTTTCTTTCCTTTTTTTTAACCATTAAATGTCTGAAAAATAGTAGTTTGAAAAAAGATTATAATTGGATATCCTTATATAATGCCTTCTAAATACCAGAGTTTAGTTTGAGTTGCGGTAGGTTACACTAAACCATTTTAGTTAAGAGCTTATGTTTTTAAAATTTAATTGTCGAAAAAACTTGCTGAATATATTTGTGGGAAAATAAGTATCTGGATTACGAAAAGAAAATGTCTTTATCCTTAAGATTTATAACTTATATAAAACTATCTCATTAAAATCTGAGGAAAATCATTCAATATTTATTTTATTATATATAAAATGAGTGTTCCCATGTCTTGCATATCAGAGAAATTTTACAATCATTAAGACAAATTCACCATTTTAAAATTCAAATTGACTTTTAATATGATATGATATTGAGATATGACATTGTTTTAGGATTTTCTTTGATATATTTTGAGTAAAGAAGTAACTTTTGTGTCAGTTCTGCACCTGTAATTATGTGGAATTATGTTAATTAGACTAACTAGAATGTGTTCAACATTAATGATTAGTGGTAAGAAAGAAAAGATCATAAAAAGTCTAATAGAATTCAAAGCTTAACTAGATTGAATCTTTTCATATCAAACAAAAGAAGTTATGCCAATAAATGGAAAAAATGCTAATAACAACACTAATAAGGAAAAGTATAATGATCAGGATTTAGAGAGTTTACTAAAAATTTTAAGCCATTGATATTTTTATATCATAGAAAATGAATATAATAGGATATAGTGCTTCAACAACAACGAAGGAGGGTTGGCTCAGTTCTAGGAAGCAGTTTCTTTCTCTCCCAAACTTTGAGTTTCTCTGGAGTTGCCACTGTATGGTTTCCCTCCCAGTTGCTTCACCTCCTTAAATGCCACCAGCTGATAATTTTGCATATATGCCTAGGGCGAGGGGAGTTATGCTTTTTTTTACCAGACAGCAGATCACTTAAAAATTGAAGCTCAGCCTTCACTGCTCTTAAAAACGTCAGCAAATTTTCTAGAAAAAAATGCACTTCATTTCCTAGTTCAGATACAAATAATAAGTTTTCATAAAGTTTTTTCTTGATCTCAATCACTCTTACTGTTCATTAAAAAGTGATGGTTAAGAATGTATGATTTGTATGTCCTCAAAAGGAGACAACTGAATGATGAAAAACTTTAACCATAACAAACATGAACTACTGATGGAATTGCTTGGGTATGAAATCTCTGCTTTCTTAAACAAAGAAGAGGACAAATTTTAAACGTAACTTTAACTCATCAACTACTCAGGTGGCAAGTTCATCATCTGTCATCTAAAATTTTGAAACAGTAAATATGAAATTGCTGTCCTTTTCTACTTTTCTGCATCTAAATAATACTCTTCAACTTGCTCATTTTTGTTATTTTATTTCAAAGTTATTAAACAGTTTAATGTTTACAAAAATAAGAAAAATCTTTAAATGAACTTAGTCATGGTCCTACATATAATTATGCATGTATATGTAACACAACAATAGAGAAGGTAAATATTTTAAAGTATCGGTAAGATAAGATTGTCATTTCAAGAGTCTTAATTAAATATGTAATAGTAAATGAAATAATGTTTTGTCTTCATAAAAAATTTATTAGATGAGATTTACATGGAATTAGTAAGTGTTCATTCCCAAATTTGAAGATATATCAAGTAAATACATAAAAATATAAGTAAATGAGGAAAAATATCAGGTGCCTGAAAATGAAATCAATGCAATTCAACTTTGGTTCTGGCACCAGCTGCTCATGCAGCACTTCTTCCTCTGACCCTAACCACACACAGCTAGGTTAAACCTCTACAAGTTAAAGATCACAGTATTCCAGACTGCCATATCTGCCCAAGATCTCAGATGCCAGTTGCATGCTTCGGAGTCCCCCTGACACCCTCACTTCTGATCTGCTGACTACAAATTCAAGGGTTCCATCTATCTCTCTTCCAATATTCCTTGATTCATGCTTCATATATTCCACATTCTGATTAGTAATTGAGGTTTGGAGCTATTACTTCTCATTTTGAGTCATGCCATGAAAGCAGCAGTTAATAAATCAAATGATACATTGCACTGGGCAGATGTGCTGCAAAAGATCTCTTTAAAGTTCTGGAAGGCAAAGATATCACTTTAATGACAAATGCGTTCCTGACCCAAGCCACAGTCTTTTCATTTGCCTTATATGAATGTGGAAATCTTGGTGGCATAGTGCTTAAGAGGTTGGCTGTTAACCAGAAGGTGGGCAGTTTGAATCCACTAGGTGTTCCTTGGAAACCCTGTGGGACAATTCTACATTGTCCTATAGTGTCGCTATGAGTCAGAATTGACTCGACAGCAATGGATTTGTTTTTTGTTTTGTTTTTTTTGTCATATGAATGTGAAAGCTAGACAATGAAAAAAGAGGACAGAAGAAGAACTGATGTTTTTAAATTGTAGTATGGGCAAAGATTATTGAATATAATACCATGGTCAGTTAGAAAAGTGAACAAATCAATCTTAGAAGAAATAATACTGAAATGTTCCTTATAAGTGAGTAGGGCAAAACTTTGTCCAGCTTAATTTGTACAAGACATAAGGAAAGACCAATCACAAGAAAAGGACATCATGTTAGGTAAAGTAGATGGTCAGTGAAAATGAAGGAAACCGTCAATGAGATGAATTGATACAATAGCCACAATGGGCTCAAACAGATTAAAGATCATGAAGATGGCACAGAACCTGGCAATGTTTAGTTCTGTTATACGTAAGGTCTCTATGAGTCAGATCCAACTTGACAGCAACTAACAAGAATAACTCTACCCCCTCAGGACACCAGCAGTAAGCCCTAAATCCCATGGGCCACCTTACTTCTGACCTGTTGGCTCCTAATACTCCCTTGGGTTTGATAATTCACTGGAATGATTCACAGAGCGCAGGAAATTATACTTATGGTTACAATTTTATTACAGAGAAAAGGATACAACAAAAGACCAGTATAAAGAAGAGACACATAGGGAAAACTCTAGCAGGGCTCCCAATGAATCCTAAAATGAAAGGGTCACCCTCCCAAATATCGGTGAGTCAGAACTGACCCAATGGCATTCAGTTAGGAAGTCCATGGAGTTACCTCATTAAGTAGGCATAATTGATTGACTCTTGCTGTTTTCCTCCCTGAGGTCAGCTGATACCATATGGTTGTCTTTCTGGCCTGGCCGTTCCTCATTTACGTTACCCCATTAGCATAAACCCTCAGGTATGTTCTGGAGGCCTCATCAAAGCCACTTCAATCACTGGGGAAATTCCAAAGTTTAAGAGATTATCTCTCAGAAACCAAGGAAAAGACCAAATTCTTTGCGTAAATTAAATGCTTTACTCCACATCAGGAGACTTGCCAAACTAAGTACAGATCAATTAACTAATCACCATTGATTTATTCTTAATTATAAGCAGTTATTACGAATTCTATAAAAGAAGTAATTGATGGTATAAACCTAAAGAAAGCTTGATTCTTATAAAGCTAACAAACAAGTTGTGCTTTATCTGACATGACTCAAAAATTCTTGGAGAGACAATTACTCAATGCTTTCTGAATATTCATAATGAACAGGCAAAAATTCACAAGCACAGAGGATCCATAGACTAAATTCTCAATCCATACAGAGAGGAAGAATACAGTTTCTAACTCACAATGAAAAATTTTGTGGAAGCTCTGAGTTTGGAATTGTTTTTGAAGTAAGAGCCTGTCAATAGATCTTCTAGCTTTGCAGCATAGTTTCTGAAACACAAATGAGAAAATGATTGAAACATAAAATTCTGAAACACAAATGAAAAAATTATCGGAGAAAGAATGTACTTCTTTTTGTAGGCTGACACACCAAAGGGAAAGGTTAAAGTACTCCTAGTAATGTATACTATAGTTGAGATATTCTGGCATAAAAAGTACATCTAAGCATTTACATGATTTCTACTATCTACCACGTATTTCCAAAATTAGCTAAAGAAATATATATTAGAATAAGACCTTCCAAATACATGTCTAGATCAAACAACAATTCTTGCAAGAACTCAGTGCTTCTGAGTCAAAGGCTATTGAAGCACATAGTAACCAAGTATATGCTGTCTAAAATGAGAAAATAATCAAAATGGATATAAGAAATACTTTAAGTAATTCTGTGAAATGCTCAATTACTACTCAGAAGCAATAACTATTTGGTCTGGGAACATTTCCAGTGAATGACTTAGAAAAAGTCAACAACACACATTGGGAAACTGCCTGCATCTATAGCCACAATAGATAGAACAAACCACCACCTATAATAAAGAAGAATAAGATGTTAGACCACACACTGACATTTCATTCACATTAAAGCGAGAATAAATGGCCGTATTGATCATGAATTTATATTAAAACCTCAGATAGTCTATGGATGAATTTTTCTTATAAAATTGAAAAACTTTTAAAATATACCATTGATACGTGTAACTGTGAAAAAATTTTTGAAAAAAAACACACTTCCAGAATGAGTTTAATTTTCCAAAATACGAGGTATAAAAAGTCTCATTTCTCTGAAGTAATAAACAATAACATACATGATCATAAAAATGCTAAAATATTTTCAAGATTTAAATATTAAGAATCATTCTCATTGAAATATCAAGAAAATGACAAATTTTCTTCTCTTTTAAATCAAATATAAAGAAAAATTCAGCATTATAAATTTTCTTAGACTTTTGGTTTGAAATATGCCTTTTTTAAGTTTGAATAAATCATGACATATGTAAGATACGAAGCAAGCATGAGTTTCCTCTAAGACTCAATATCATGTGGATTTTAAGAAATCTATGTCAATGTCACATAAACCATATATTCTATAAACATCTTTATTTATATAAAGATGACTTTAATTTTAGAGGGTCCTTTAATATATTACAGGAAAATAACAACAACAACAACAAAATCATGTTTTTTCAGCAACTTGAAAACCTTTTCAATTCAGATTGCCAATACAATATAAATCTCCAGAAGATATACAATAAAACTTTTAAATGCCAATAGAACCTGATTTTCATTAATTATAGTATTTAAACACCGTAATGTTACCCAGTGGAATATAATGCCTTAAATTCTGTTATTTGTTTTTGTTGCCAAAGTCATAAAATACATATGCTACTTATATTTTTTCCATGTGCTCCATCATGGAGTAATAAATAAATTCATTTAGAAGCTGTGAGGGGTAAACAGTCTTTTGTTCAAAATGCCAAATACACATATATTTGCTTTTCTTTTTTAAATGTTTATCCCTTTCATTTATATGTATTTATTTCACACTAAACATTTTAAGAATATTCACACCAAAAGTAGAGAGAATAATGAATTATACTTACTCTCCAGAAATAAAATGACATTTACATTGTAGTGCAACGTGTATTGTAACAGAAGCTTTCCAAAAGCAGTAAGCAGAGCTCTCTGGACCAGATTAAGGTATAAGGTGAAGAAAGATACTTTATGATAGGGAGTATATGTGTGTGTGTGTATGTCTCTCCAAGATGATTATTTTTGTAGGTCATACCTACAATCCTAAAATATTGTAGCTCTGTTAAAAGATAAAATGAGATAAATACTGTGTAGTCTCTCACTAGCAAGTAACTGACCTTCCTGCACACACTCAGCCTTCTTCTCCTGCTAATACAACAGAAGCAGATTCCCTCTAGGGCCATGCCCTCCACCTGAGCTCTGGATTTTCATACCTGTTCACCTAGTCAAGGATTTTCCTTTGGGGAATATCATATATAATCTGCTTCACTTTCATTGCTCATTAATTCTCATTAACATGTAAACATGCATTAATTCTACTCATCTTGGGGGAAAAAAAAAACTTTTCTTAATCCCATGATCCTCTATGTTAACTTTCAATTCCATTTATCTGCTCTCCATTCACAGCACAGGAGCTCTGGTAGTGTAGTGGTTAAGAGCTTGATTGTTAACCAAAAGATCAGCAGTTTGAATCCACCAGCCACTCCTTGGAAACTCTAGGAAGCAGTTATACTCTGTCTTATAGGTTCACTATGAGTGGAAATCGCCTCGACAGCAACAGTTTTTTTTGATCATTGGTAAATTCTAGTCATACATTTAAAATTTATTAAATAAATGAGTGATTTCTAAAAGGAAGCAGTTTAGCTAAGTTCATTTGGTGTCTTGATATCATTAACAGCAGCAAAACATATTATGACTTTCATAACAAAATCTTAACAAGCTCCAAATTAATACTGAAAATACATTTTATTTGAATTTATTGAATGAACTAATAATCATATTAACATTATATGAGTCATTTAATAAATAGAAGAAGTATGCTCTCCCTAGTTACATGCAATAAAACACAAACAATAGGCTTATAATATAAATTTCAAAGCTAGCCATTCTTACATAGTAAACTTAAACAGTAGTTTTTTTGAGGGGGGGTAGGGGTAGCGCATATGCTCTCCTTAATAGTCATAGTAAAAAATAAAAAAGAATTATTGCTCTTTTCAGACTCTGTTGGTCTATAGTAACAGGTAAGTATTAAAATACTATTTTCATAATTTCAAACAAGAAAAGAACCTACCAAAATGGGGGAAAAAAGAACAAACTATATGTCACATTAATAAGCCAGCTCAGTATACTTATAAAGTTTTACTTTAATGATATTTTATCTGATAAATAAATTAGTATAATTCAATATTTTATTTAAAAATAATAGGAATTCCAGTGGAGAATTTTTCAAGATTCATATGTAAGTATATGGATTTTAACTGACAGCTGTAGTTCAAAGACTTGAAATATTAGGTGGAAAGGTTGAAAGTTTTTTTCATAATAATTTATTTCTCTGTCTTTCACATCACCCAATAACAAGAAACCATATTTAAAACTTTGAAAGAAAAAAAATAACTTATGAAACTTTTTTCTCACATTCGTTTATTCCTTAATTGGAAAGCTGACTGACAGTATCAGTCCTTTGTCAAACGGTTATATACACATATTCTCTCTGGCGAGTGGATTATAAAACTCTGCTGGGTTTCTTCAAGTTTTGGTTTGGTCAAAGGCAGATTTTATTTCAGATTGAGATTAAACCAATGTGCCTGTTGAAAATGATCAAAAAACATCACTTCAGTAAAATAATTACTCAGGAGTCATTTGGGGAACCCATAAAATTCGGAAGCTTTTGTACATATGTACATTAGAAATGGGTTGCTCATTTTTATTTTTGCATGTTACCCTTCAATAAAAGTCATTAGCATGTTTGAAACAATAACATTTCATCACGGGAAAGCATCTTTAGTGTAGAAATTGATTGTTTAATGGGCAGCCCTGAGGCAGAACCACCAAGTGGACAAAACCACAAATACTTGAACTGATTCTTTTTTTTAAATTGCTTTCAGAAGAAGACATTTCTATAGATAGAAATTTGAGTCATAGAAGAAGAATATGAATGCATATATATGGAGGCTAACTTTGGAATCTGGGTGCAAAATTTCTGGAAAGAATCTAAAAATGAAAGTTTTTCAAATACCCGTATAGCCTGAGGCACTGGTTGAAGACAGCTAATCATTTATTGGTGGTATGTATTGTTCAACTCTTTTTGCTTAAAACTAATTTGTGAACATTTTTACTAAATTTACAGAGCATTCTATATTATTAAGAATAGACTATAATTTAAAATTTCCAGAGAGTTTTAATAAATATATTTACTTAATTAAAATGAAGAGTCCCTTGGTGGCTCAAATGGTTAAGTGCTTAACTATTAACTGAAAGTTTGGCGGTTCAAACACACCCAGAGCTCCTTGGAAGAAAGGACTGAAGATCTGCTTCCTAAAGGTCACAGCCTTGAAAACCCTATGGAGTCCAATTCTATTCTGTAACATATGGGTCACCATGAGTCAGATTCTATTCCTTGACTACCTTTTTTTTTTTTTTTAATTAAAATAATTTAGAAATTTTATGATCTGGTGAAAACACATACAGCCACATACACAGAAGTTGAATAATAATTGGCAAATTCTAAGCTAATGTTTTTATTCCCTGTAGACTGATGGCAAAGACTGTGTAAACTGAGCTCCTGCTCATGGAGTTTAATTTGTTTTATAATATAGGAAAGGCACTAGGCAAAAGCTTTCTTGTTTACGTAAATATCTGTTTAGGAGTTCTTCAATGGATTGATTCAGTCGTCTAAATAAACTCTAGTGTAAAGAGACTTTAAAAATATAAAGAATATATGCTTCTTCTTGCCACCTTATTTTACTTACCCTGATATTCAAAAATGTGAAATCATTTACTTAGATTACCTTGCATTGTTTC
Organism: Trichechus manatus latirostris; assembly: GCF_000243295.1. Taxonomy (NCBI): domain Eukaryota; kingdom Metazoa; phylum Chordata; class Mammalia; order Sirenia; family Trichechidae; genus Trichechus; species Trichechus manatus. The sequence goes on along the minus strand of NW_004443948.1, from coordinate 8,677,064 downwards.
TTCAGGTTTGGGAATAGAATTTAGCTCTCATTATTTAAATCAAAAACAAATATATACCCTTAGACTAACTGATTTACCATCTAATAAACTCTCAAAGAAAATCGTAAGACATATGTATTTATTTAATATTAATTTTTATTACTTAATATTAACCACAAAATATGAATAACTTGTAATATAATTATAAATATTCTAAATGTTCACAAATAGGTAATGGTTAAATACATTATAATTCACTTAAACAATTGAACAATATATATCTATTAAAACAATAGTGAAAGGTTAAATTGCATGATGTGCTATTAAATTAAAGATCAAGCTACAAAAAAATATATTGTATTATTGTAATATAATGTAGATATCATAATATAATATAGTATAAAATTATATATTTTATTAATGCATGTAATAAGTATGCACATACTTATTAAAAACCCATTGTCATTGAGTCAATTCCGAATCATAGCGACCCTATAGAACAGAGTAGAACTGTAGAGTTTCCAAGGACTGCCTGCTGAATTCAAACTGCTGACCTTCTGGTTAACAGCCATAGCTCTTAACCACTAAGCCAACAGGGTTTCCATACATATACATGTATAGAATTTACAGAATTACACTTAACATTATTACGTGCTTTTGATAAAATGGACCTGTCTGTACGTGTGCACGTATTCACGAGCATTTATGCATATGTATGTATAACATTTAGAAAAAGAAGATAAAACATTGTTATGGATTGAATAGTGTCCCATAAAAAATATGTTGAAGTCCTATCCCTTAATTCTTCTGAATGTGACCTTGTTGGAAACAGTCTTCCTCTGAAAGTGTTACCAGTTGAGTTAAGGAAGTATTACCGGAGTTGGGTAGGTTCCAATCTCTACTGCATGGTGGCTCATAAAAGGGGAGAACAGACAGGGTGACAGTCACACAGAGGAAGACACCATGGGAAGACACATCTACAAGCAGCTAAAAACACTGAGGATTGCCTGCAGAAACCAGAAACTAGGAGAGAGGCAGGGAGCAGATCCTCTCTCAGGGCCCTCAGGGATTTAACATAACTAATATCCTGATTTGGATTTCTAGCCTCCAGAACTCAGAGACAATACACTTCTGTTCTTTAAAGTCACCTACTTTGTGGTACGTGGTTGCTGTGGGCCTAGGAAACTAAGATAAACATATCAAAATTAAAGAAAATTGGAAATAGTTTCCAGTAATACGGCAATATCTTCATCTTTAAAATATTTTCAAAATATGTATTGAATTATTAAAGTGTATTAGAGATATGGAGTTACTGTTGAAAGATTAGGGTTGTTACTTTTTTCTCTAACCTTTTCATAAAAGGTGTTTCAGGATTCTCTTTGTTTAAGCACGTGATACCATCTCTGGCTAGCTCTGATATAAAGTAAAAGAGTGAAAAGAAAAAAAAAAAAAACTTTTGGAAAGTTAAGAAGTAGCTCATAGAATTCAAAAAAGCATTTGAGCAATGTGGCCTAGGAAAGGCGCTACAAGTAGTAGGAAATGTCTCTAGCAATCTCCCATATACATAAAGCAGGTCTGTCATTTTCCAGCCTTATTTTTCTAAACTCAAAATCCAAATCCCCAAGATTAAGGGACTCTGTTTTTGTCTGGCAGTTGTACACATCTGTTCACCAGAATGTGATGTATACCTTGATTGGCAGTCTAGACAACAGACCAGTAGGTAATGGAGTACGTATGTAATAGAGCATGAAGGAAAACTAGAGTGCAGTTAGCAAAAAAAGGGTAAAGGCATGCTTGGCTAACAAAATAGCACATCCACTACAAAGATGACAAGCGTACCCAGTTTGAACAATGGACTCTGATTTCTCAGTTTTACTTTATTAGCTTATTGGCAAAGACGGGCTTCTTTATTCATTAGATAACACTACCCTCCTGATTTCTGGGAGATGGAATACCCACATTCCAGGTACAGAGAGACAACTCAGTTTCCCATTGACATCACTCACAAAATAAGCAGCCACAAATCATGGAAACAATATTAATTTAGGCAGCAAAAGAGGAAGACTCGTCCTTTGAATGGTAATCATGCTGTGTAAAAAGGAAGAATTTTAACATTATTTTTATATTATGTTACTTTGTATCCAGAAAAATCCAAAATAATCAATTAGAATATGAATGACAATAATAAACAAATTCAATAATTTTAGTTAAGCTCAAGGCAAAGGATTTTTATGTATATTTGATTACCAATGAAGAAATATGTTAAACATTAGTTTCAAAACAGGAACTGACTATATAATTCTGTGTAAGGAAAAATAGCAAATGCATGTTCCTTATGTTAATTCAGCTAAAATATTACTGACACCAGCTAAATACATTTCACATACGTTTAATAATAAATATTTTTAAATCAAATTACAACAAAACTAATAGAATACACAATTGAAAGGAGTAGAATTTCTAGCATCGAGAGTGATGGAAAATATAAGAAAGAAAGAACAGTTTTGAGTATAAAAGATGGACAAATTTCTGTACATCAAGTAAGGCTAGAAAAATATTTGTAGTGTGCATGATAAAAATGCTATAAAAGTTTAAAAGTCAGTTACAGAAATATGTAACAACATGGAAAATGTTAATATGTTTAGTGTAAGATATACCCATATACACATTATAACTGTGATTATATTAATAAAACATACTATAAGTAGGGCAGAAAAAGAAATAGAACAAACATGTTGAGTCTATGGATTTTTTGTTTTTTGTTTTTTTTTTTACTACTTTTCTGCATTATTCCCATATGAGTTGATTCTGGCTCATCGTAACCCTATAGAATAGAGGTAAACTGCCCCATAGGGTTTCCAAGGAGCGGCTGGTGGATTTGAACTACTGACCTTTTGGTAGGCAACCAAACTCTTAACCACTATGCCACCAGGGCTCCCTATAATGAATAAATATTACATAATAAAAATTAAAGATCACACTGATCCACATAAATCATTCAATTCCTTTATAAATCAATTATTTTCTTTCTCCATGAGGTCATTATTTTTTTTAAATAAAATTTTTCTTAAAATATTCAGATAATAGCTTCTTGAAGAGGAATTTTTGGAGAAACATTTATGTCAACACTAAAGTCAGAGTGAGCAAGTACTACTAAGACAATGCTCATGAAAGGAAATGAGGTTCTTTCTAGGTCACGTGTCTACAGAAATAGTCACAAACAAGATGGATTTATCCCTGGCATTTGGGACAGAGAGGCTATAATTACCAAGGAACTAGTGATGCATAGGTGTTCTGAGGTAAGTCTGTTTTATCCTAGTCAACTTATCTGAAAAATTTTACTTCGTCAGTCATCTTGGTCTATTCTGAAGCAGTGATGTTTTAGACTCATATTCTTCATACAAAGGAAATAACTGCTCCAGTACTTTATATGTAAAGCTCGTTTCCAAGTACTTCACGAAGCATTTAGAGCTGTGTATGGGGAGTCAGTTGTCCAATGAGCACATCTGGTGACTAGCCACTAATGTAACAGGGAATGAGCTGAAAGCATCAGAAAATCTTCTTCCAACAGATGTCCCCTCATAATGGTGTCTCCCAGGTAATAGGGAAAAAATGATTTGGTTAAAAACTGAGATGCAAGTCATTTTATAACCACAGACTCGGTAAAAATTTGTGTATCATCAATGGCATATTTTCCTTGCCTAATGTTAGTGTTTTTATTTAGGCCTTCTGAAGACTGATTTCCATTGCTCAACATACATCCAAAGGATGAGGTCCAGGTAATCGTGTTTGTTGTTTGCTTACTTCTTTATTTTCAAGAATTCTTGAAAATAGATCAAAAACATTTTTGAAGTAAGAAAGAGTTGTTACTGGAGCAGTGATTTTAACTCCACTTTAAAAATATCAGAAGTAGCAAAACTATTTAAAGAGTATACATTTTCTTAAAAAGACCTCATCGAAAGCAATAAGGTAATGATTTTTCACTTAGGTTATAAGGGCAGTGCGCCATTGCAAATTGAGATGATGAAAATATCATTAAGAACTTAGCCTAAGCAGTGGTTTATATGTGCCATTTTATAATGTAGCTCCTGGCTATTCTTCCATTTATTTTTTCACTCACTCAGCAACTATGAAGTACTTATGTGCTAGCAATAACTGTTTTAAAGAAAACAGACACTGTTAGTCTCTTTTTATTCAATCCCAGGCTCTTACACTTAGCCATATTAATAGTTCTCAGATTTTTCCTTTTGACTTCTAACTCCAAAATTAACCTTATTATATCAATTATTTAGTTCAAAGTTTGAATAACTTTTGTTTCTAGAGCATAGACTCTGGATATAGAACAGTATGAAATAAGCACATTGTGAAAGCGAATATGTCTATTAAAGGTTTTCATAAATGGTGACACCTAGTAAATATTAATAGCCCACATCTGGAAGATGGGGTGCTCATTTATACACCCCAGTTAACATGTTGACTTGAGTAACGCCTAAGATATTTAGAAGCGATCACATGAGCTTGCAATGCTTTTGAGGATCACTTGAGCATTACCACTCTTGGAAAGAACCGCCTTAATGGGATAAAGTAAATAATGTACAACATCCCATAGACATTCATATTTTTAATCCTACTTACATCTTGTTTGTGAGTCCAGTGTATGGGTTGCATTTGGCTTTCTATGCGCTAAGTGAACATGGATACAAGGTTTATTTCTAATATCAAGGATGACTGATTCCATATTCCTATCAGGCTATGCTGGTTTTTCCTCAAACATGTTAGTTAGTTACATCAAATATAAATACTCTCTAATACAGAGAAAACATGTATTTCCAAGAACCATTTTACAAAAACATAATTAGATTCTGATGTGTAAACTGTTAACGGGGAGAAGGGGAAACTTTATAATTACCAAAAATCTTTTTCTGATTTAGCTGACAGGTAAAGAAGAATTTCTCTCTTTTCCATGGGGCCTTTTTAAAATAAAATATAATAAAGAATTTTTTTTCTTCACTCCTGTTCCTAAGTTGTTGAACTTGTTTTTTTTTTTATTTCATATGGCTTATAAGTTATGATCTGTTCAAGTGGAGTATATGCCAATCCACTTGTCCCCATGATATAGGAAGATGATTTTCCTCTGTGTAGACTGAATAAACCAGAAATGACAATAAAGGAAGGGAGATGGGCCTGCTATTCACCATTACTTGGATTACTGTCAACACATGTGAGAAGCTTTATTTTCAGTAAGTCTTCTAAGGCCAGGGAAATAAAAGAGGTGGGAAGACAATATTGATATGGCAAATTGCTCTTTATTTAAGGATGCTTTTTAATATGAATATGGCTTTATAATCTGTCAAATAAAGATGGCACACAGAGATAAAAATAAAATGTCAGAACAAAAATGTTCTTTTCTTTCCCATGAATAAATTCACACGTCAGTCAAGTATCTGTCAGTGTATCTACTGAATGAGTGGCATGTCTTAAGTAAGTAAAAGCAGAAGGAGAGTAACTAACAAGAATAACGAAAAGGAGAAGTGGTGAAATTGACAGCCTTGATGAGTGAGGATTCTTCTCTACCCCCAGAATGTAATCAGTTAGAATAATGCCTCCAAGCAAGTAAAGAAATAGTGACAAACTACCAGTTATGATGGAGGGAAATGTAAACAGAAATGCAAATGTTGATGGTAAGGTCATTCTTATGAAGGACTGGACAGCATGTAGGATTACCTTTCCACCTATGGACTAGTATTTATTAGTGTTTTATTAATATGCATTAACTATTTTCATGACACTTCTTTTACTGGGATCAGAGAGTGCTTTAACCAACATTGCTTAAATGAGTTTTGGAAAATTGTTTTGGAGAAGGCAAATTTGTTGTTTGTGCAAAGAAGAAAGGCAACATGGAGGTAGCCACAGATGAAACGGGTTCAGTTGTAAAGGCATATTCAGAGTTCTATAATCTTCAGATTTACAGAAACTTCATGTAGTAACACAATAACACCACCCTAACTTAAGAGGTTGCACATTTTCATTACAGTGCTTAAGTTTAAAATGGCTGTTATTTTTCTAAGTGCAGTTTAAAGTGACTATCTTTTCTTTTTTTTCCAAATGCAATGTTTGATTTGAAATTTAAAGATTAAACACTTGATTACAGCTTTATATACCTTTTCCAGAATTTTTTTTAAAAAGCTCCTCATTACAGTTCAGAATGCATCTTAATTTATATAGTTTTATTTTATTAATATTTATATTTAAAATATCACTATTATTGGCTAATTCTTACTGGTGCTTCCCATGTGCCAAGATCTGTGCATAATTTTACAAGATTATCTCATTTAATCCCACGTAAAACTAGTTAAGGCAATACACAGTCAATATTACGTTTCTTCATTAAAGTTTTTCCTTTTTCATTTTTTGATGTCTATGCCATTTTTAGGGGGTCTCTGGGTGACAAAAATGGTTAAGAATTCAACTACAGGCCAAAAAGTTGGCCATTCTAAACCACCCAGAGGCTCTATGGAGTCAAGCCTAGTGATCTGCTTCCAAAATGTCACAGCCATTGAAACTCTATGGACATAGTTCTACTCTAATACACATGTGATCACCATGAGTTGGAATCAATTCAATGACAACTAACAGTAACAACAACAACAACAAAAAAATGTAAATATGTGCCCAGGAGGTAGGGTCAAGACGACAGAATAGTGAGATGCTTCCTGCAGTCCCTCTTAAAACAAAGACCTGAAAAAACAAGTGAATTGAATCTATATGGCAATCTGAATCCTAATCATCAAAGACAAAGCTGAACAATCTGACTGAGAGGCAGGTGAAAGTAGAGACAATTCAAAAGCAAAGGAAATGGGGAACTACAGACCGTGGATCACCGGTTTTCTGCTGAGTCTGCACAGTGCACACGGGCTGAGGCAAGCAGCAACATCCCATGCTGAGGCCCACCACATCTAGTGCAGCCAAGTAGCAGTGAATCTGCACGCACCTCCAGAACCAAACAGGAATGATCTAGACCTGCTAAAGTTAAGTGGAGGCTCCCAACCCACCTTGCATGCTGGCAAAAGAACTCCTCCCCACACCAGAGCTTTGCAGTGAAGAAGCACTCCCTTCCCCTCACCCAACATCCATCCCACTCTGACATCAGTCTAGTGGCTTTCAACAAAACCATGTCCCCTAAGTGGGGAACTCAGGGCAGATTGGGAAGCCCTGCCCCTTCACCCAACCACTGGCATATGGGGTCCATGGACTTGCAGTGCCCTTCACCTCCACTCAGTCCCTTGTGGGCAAATTTAACATCTCACACCCTCATTATCATAAAAGAGTAGGGCATACACCTACTGCCCATTTTCACCTGCAGCAGCCAAGGGAGAGCTGCAGATTTGTGACATTCAATAGCACACTGCACCCTAAGAAGGGGTCTCACCCAGCCACACCAGGGGCCTGAGGGCTGGCAGCAACACCCAATCAATCTAGCCGCCCACAACATGGGTCTGAGAATTACTGATGCCTCTCAATTCCTCCAGCCAATGGCATCAAGCACCCAAAGACCAGCCGCACTATGCATTCTAGTGGACAAGGACATGTCCTCCATACAGGCACCTGGGGCAGCTGACAGCCCCCTACTTTGCCCCACACATCACCCCCCATAGCAACCAGAGACCTGTGCCTGCTCCAAACACCCTCACAAAGCCCTGCTCATCTAGGACTGTAGGTGGGAGTCTGACCGAAGACCTGGGCACCTGTGACCTGAATAACTACACCCCCACAAGAACAGTGAACAGTTTCCTAGGCTCACACATTTAGTAGCTACTCTGACAACCTGGAGACAGGGCATGAGAGCTTCAATGACACCAACAACCAAAGTAGCACACATGCCCCATCTACTTGGGCATATCAAAACAAAACAAAAATACAGGATACAGTAAACAAAAATACAATAAGTAAATAAATATAATAACTTATTGATGCCTCAGAGACATCAGTCAATATCAGATCACATAAAGAAGCAGGACAACATGGCTCCAATAAGTGACCAAAATAAAAAAACAGAAAACCACTGGAGGAAGATAAAGCAATGGAAATATCTGATAAAAAACTCAAAAGACTAACATACAGATCTCTTCAGGCGATTAGGAAGGAGATCAGACAAATCTCAGAACAAGCCAAGGAACACAGAGACAAAGCAATAGAAGAATTCAGGAAAACAATACGAGAACAAAATGACAGAATAAACAGGCTGCTAGAAACCATAAAGAGATGACAACTAGAAATTCAAAAGATTGACAACGAAATTTCAGAATTAGGCAAACAATAAAAGGTCGTAACAGCTGAACTGAGAAATGGAAGTCAAATTAGTGAGACTGAAGATAAATCCCTTGATCAATTTGCTTGAGGAAAAATCAGAAAAAAAGAATAAAAAAAGAAAAAGAAGAAAGCCAGAGAATTATGTGGAATGCTATAAAGAGGAAAAACCTACAAGTGATCAGAGTACTAGAACAGAGGGGCATAACAGAAAACACAGAGAGAATTGTTGAAGGTTTGCTGGTAGAAAACTTCCCTAATATCTATCCAAGAAACTCAATAAACCACATACACGGTAGACCTCAAAAGAAAGTCACCAATACATATCATAATCAAACTTGCCAAAAACCAAAGACAAAGAAAGAATCTTGAGAGCAGCTAGGGATAAACAAAAAGTCACCTACAAAGGAGAACCAATAAGATTAATCTCTGATTACTCAGTAGAAACCATGAAGGCAAGAAGGCAACGGCATGAAGTATATAAAGTCTTTAAGGAAAAAAAAAATGTCAACCAAGAATTATTTATCCAGCAAAATTGTTTCTCAAATATGATGGCGAAATTAGGTCATTTCCAGCTAAGCAGAAGTAGTTAAGGGAATTTGTAAAAAAACAGACCAGAATTACAAGAAATATTAAAGAGGGTCCTCCTGTTAGAGAACCAACAACAACAGGCAACTATCCAAGACTAGGACACAGGACAGATCAATCAGTTATCAACCTAGGTAGGTTGATAAAAAACAGATCAAAGCCAAAAGACTGAAAATAGGGAACCAAAGACAATATGTAAATGATGAAAACATCAACACAAAAAGAGAGGGAATAAATGAAGTAGACATAGAACTTTCATATGAAGAGGAAGCTATGATGATATCAAGAAATAAAAGAATTTAACAGCATATCAAAAAAATAATAAATCATGACCAAGTGGGATTCATACCAGGTATGCAGCAAAGGTTCAACATTAGAAAACCAATCAATGCAACCAACCACATAAACAAAACCAAAGTAAAGAACCACACGATCTTATCAATTGATGAAGAAAAGGCATTTGACAAAGTCTAACACCCATTCCTGATAAAAACTCTCAGCAAAATAGGAATAGAAGGGAAATGCTTCTACGTAATAAAGGACATTTACTCTAAGCCAACAGCCAACATCATTCTAAATGGGAAGAGAGTGAAAAAAATCCCCTTGAAAACAAGAACCAGAGAAGGATGCCCTTTATCACCACTCTTATTCAATATTCTGCTGGAGGTCCTAGGTAGAGAAATAAGGCAAGAAAAAGAAATAAAGGGCATCCAGATTGCTAACAAAGAGGTAAAACTATCCTTATTTGAAGACGATATGATCTTATACAGGAATCCACAAGAAAACTACTGGAAGTAGATAGAATATTTCAGCAAAGAAGAAGGATATAAGGTGAACATACAAAAATCAGTAGGATTCCTCTACGCAAACAAAGAGAACTTTGAAAAGGAAATCACTAAATCAATACCATTTACAATAGCCTCCAAGAAGATAAAGTACTTAGGAATAAATCTAACCAGGGATGTAAAAGACGTATACAAAGAAAGCTACAAAACACTACTGCAAGAAAATGAAAGAGACCTACATAAGGGAAAAAACATACCATGCTCATGGATAGACTCAACATTGTGAAAATGTCAGTTCTACCCAATCTACAGATACAATGCAATCTCAATCCAAATTCCAAAGCATTCTTTAATGACATGGAGAAAAAGAGTTATCAGTTTTATATGGCAAGGGAGGAAGCCCCAGATAAGTAAAGCATTAATGAGGAAGAATAACAAAGTGGTAGTTCTCACACTACATGATTTTAGAACCTATTTTACAGTCAAGGTAGTCAAAACAGCCTTGTAGTGCTACAACAACAGACACATAGATCAACAGAGTAGAATTGAAAATCCAGACAGTAAATACACCCATCTATGAGCAACTGATATTTGACAAAGGCCAAAAGTCCGTTAAATGGGGAAAAGACAGTCTCTATAACAAACAGTATTGGCATAACTTTAAAAAAATAAAACAAGATCCACATCTCACACCATACACAAAAACTAAATCAAATAGATCAAAGACCTAAATATAAAATCTAAAACAATAAAGATTACAGAAGAGAAAATAGGGACAACTCTAGGGACCATAATACATGGTATAAATAGTATACAAGCCATAACTAACAATGCACAAACACTAGAAGAGAAAGTGGATAACTGGGAGCTCCTAAAAATCAAACAGTTATGCTCATCCAAAGACTTCATCAAAAGAGCAAAAAGAGAACCTACAGACTGGAAAAAAATATTTTGGCTACCACATATTCGATAAGGGGGTAACCTCTAAAATCTACAAGACACTGGAACACCTCAACAACAAAAAAACAAATAATCCAATTAAAAAATGTGCAAAGGCAGACTTCCGGACAACATGGCAGTATAGTCAAAAGCATCATGCTGTCCTTTCGCAGCAAAGATCAGAAAAACTAAGTCAAACAGAGTCACACATCAATACTGAAACCCTAAGCAACAAATGAAGAGATAAAGAACTCAGCCAAGCACCAAATGGAATAAGAAACTGACCAAGAACAGAGAGTGAGGAGAGAAACATGCAGAGGTCCCCTATCATCTACCACTGCACGGATCCGCCATCTTGGACTTCTAACTGAGATCAGCAAACAGGGGTATGAGAAAGCAGCTTCAGGGAGCTTCCAGCAGGAGACAGAACAACCGGTAACCAGAGATATATGCTTTCCCACCCCCCACCCTTCTTTACCCCCACTTAGCCTCCTCTGCCTCCTGCAGCCACAGTCTCTTGGCTGGGAAGCAACTGCTTCATCCTGGCGTTGCTTGGTTTCCATCTGCCTGCGCGGGCTGGCTCCCTGAGTGCCTTTTGTTGGCTGCTAGTGTTGCTTTTTTCTGCTACTTTAGATTTCTTACCTCTCACCACCTCCCCCTCCTTTCTCTCAAATACCTGGCTCCATGTACCATCTTTGCTTCTTCCGGAAAGGGTGCAAAACACTGCTCGACTGTGAAACTGCCTCCCAGACCATGCTACCATGGTGGTGGGACCCCTGGGGGTTTTCTGTTTGTTTGCTCTGATTTGTTCTGTTTTAATTTGTTTGTCTGTTTTCTTTTTCTTTTCTCAGCTCTGGAGCCCCTTCTAGCCAGGCAGTACCACGTGGCTTGGAAGCTACTCCCTTACTCTGCACAGACACACAGGGACATCCTTGGGAGCATTTCTTTTTTTGGCTTCTTTGTTTTGTTTTCTTCTCTCTTATTCCATTTTTATCTGTTTTCATTTCCAGTTTCTCGATTTATTCATTTCTTTTCTTTTACCCCATTTCTCAGTATCTCATCTCTCCACTCCAATAGCAAGCTCCCTAAGCACTCTTTTTTGTTTGTGTGTATGTTTTTGGCTCCTGTTAGTCTCTCCTCTCTCTCATCTTTCCTATACCCATCTTAGCTCCACACATCACAATCTACCCCCTCCTTCCTGCCTACCTGTACAATGTGCTGAACATCACACTCCCAAGCAGCACAGGGCTACTGGAACCTGTCCTGCACTGATTCCTGGTCCACACTGTCAGCCCTGGTGCATGCCACAAATAACCCATCCCAGCAACTCTCCTTCAGCTGGACCTGTCCTGCTGTACCATACCCGAGTGACTGACCCTGCCCACTGGAGAAGAGGTGAAAAGTATCTTGCCCAAAGATGAGCAAACAACAAAGAATGCACAGCCCGCCTGCTCAGACATAACCAAATAAAACAAAAAAGCAAGACAAAACAATCATATCTACAATCAATATATGAGGAAAATAACCACTGAATGCCCCGAAGACAGCAGACAATATAAAAATATTTACAAAAACAAGATAGGATGATTCCAGTAGGCATCCAAAATAAAACACCAGATGACCTTCCAGCAGAAGAAAAGGCACTAGACCTAACTGATAAGGAATTAAAATGTCTAATATTCAGAATTACCCAAGACTTGAAGCAAAAAGTAGACAAAAATGAGGAACAAATAGACAAATTCATGGAAAAGGCAGACAAATTCAGGGAACATACAGACAAAAAATGGAAGAATTCAAGAAAATAATACAGGAACAAAATGCTAAAATAAATACACAACTAAAAATCATACAAAAACAACAGTTAGAAATCCAAAAGATAAACAACAAGATTTCAGAAATGGACAGTGTCATAGAAGGGCTGAGGAGCAGGTTTAAAATGATGGAAGATAGGATGAGCAAAACTGAAGACAAACAGTTGAATACAACACTGTTTGAGGAAAAATCAGAAAAAAAGAAAGAAGAAAAATGAAGAAACCCTGAGAATTATGTAGGATACAATCAAAAGCAAAAATCTGCAAGTGATCGGAGTTCCAGAACAGGGGGAAGAAACAGAAAACACAGAGAGGATCACTGAAGAATTGCTGACAGAAAACTTTCCCAATATCATAAAAGATGAAAAGCTGACCATCCAAGAAGTTCAATGAACCCCATATAGGATAGACCCCAAAAGAAAATCACCAAGGCATATCATAATCACACTTGCCAAAAACAAAGACAAACAAAGAATCCTGAGAGCAGCTCGAGAAAAGCAAAAAGTCACATACAGAGGAGAAACAATAAGACTAAGCTCAGATTATTTGGCAGAAACCATGCAGGCAAGAAGGCAATGG
>NW_004443948.1:8656385-8662325 GCF_000243295.1 Trichechus manatus latirostris | reverse complement strand
CACTAAATTGTACATGTAGAAACTTTTGAAATGATGAACTTCAGCTATGTATATTTTCACTACAAAAAGGTCCTCCAAGGTAGAGAAGGGAGAGTGTTGACATGTCATGGGGTTGTTAACCAATTTCATAAAACAATATGTGTACTGACTGTTTAATGAGACACTATTTGCTCAGTAAAACTTCATCTAAAGTACAATAAAAAAAAAAATGGGCAAAAGATATGAACAGACACTTCACCAAAGAAGGCATTCAGGCAGCTAACAGAGACGTGAGGAAAGGGTCACAATCATTAGCCATTACCCATTGCCCACAAGTCAATTCTGACTCATAGCGACCCTATAGGACAGAGTAGAACTGAAAGGGTTTCCAAAGAGCAGCTGGTAGATTCGAACTGCCGACCTTTTGGCTAGCAGCCAAATGCTTAACCACTGTGCAAATCAAAACTACACTGAGATACCATTTCCCCCCAACGATACTGGTACTAATCTGAAAAAAACAACATAACAAATGTTTGAGAGGTTGTGGAGAGATTAGGACGCTTATGTATGGCTGGTTGGAATGTAAAATGCTACAACCACTTTGGAAAATGAAACGGTGCTTCCTTAAAAAGCTAAACATAAAAATACCAGAAGTTCCAGCAATCCTACTCCTAAGAATATACCCTCAAGAAATAAGAGCTGTCACATGAATAGACATAAGCACACTCATGTTCGTTGCAGCACTGCTCACAATAGCAAAAAAGATGGAAACAACCTGAATGCCCATCAACAGATGAATGGATAAACAAATTATGGTACATACACTCAATTGAGTACTAAGCGAGGATAAAGAACAATAATGAATTTGTGAAACATCTCACAACATGGATGAAACTGGAGAGTATTATAATGAGCGAAATAAGTCAGTCACAGAAGGACAAATATTGTATGAGATCACTATTATAAGAACTCAAGAAAAGGTTTACACACAGAAGAAAGCATTCTTTGATGGTTGTGAGAGCGGGGAAGGAGTGGGAGGGGAAATCACTGACTAGAAATAGACAAGTGTCAACTTCAGTGAAGGGAAGGACAACACAAAATATAGGGGAAATCACCACAACTGGACCAAAGCAAAAGCATAGAAGTTTCCTAGACATACCCAAACACTTTGAGAGACCAAGTAGCTAGGCTCCGACCTGGGGACCATAGCCTCGGGGAACATCTTGGTTAATTTGTATAACATAGTTCCTAAAGAAAATGTTCTAATTCCACTTTGATGAGTAGCGTCTGGGGTCTTAAAAGCTTACAATAGGCCTTCTAACATACATCTATTGGTCTCGTCTCACCTGGAGCAAAGGAAAATGAAGAAAACCAGAGACAAGGAAAAGATTAGCCCAAAGGACTAAAGGACCCCATGAACCTGAAACACTACCAGCCTGAGACCAGAAGAATGAGATGGTGAATGGCTACCATCAACGACCGCCCTGACAGGGGGTCACAACAGAGAGTCCTGGACAGAGCAAGAGAAAAATGTAGAACAGAGTTCAAATTCACATAAAAAGACCAGACTTAGTGTTCTGAGAGACTGGAAGAACCCCCCAAATTATGGCAACCGGATATTCTGCTAACCCAGAACTGAAACCATTCCCAAAAGCCCACTTTTCAGGCAAAGATTAGACAGGCCTATAAAACAAAAAATAACACAGGTGAGGAATGTGCTTCTTAGTTCAATCAAATATTTGAGATCAAATGGGCAGTTCCTGTCCAAAAGCACGAAGAGGGTGCTGGAAGAGACAGGAACTGGACGAATGGATGCAGGGAATCAGAGGTGGAATGAAGAACCATGCTGTCATATTGTGGGATTGTAACCAATGTCACAAAACAATATGTGTATGAATTTTTGAATGAGAAATTAACTTGAGCTGTAAACTTTCATCTAAAGCAAAATTTGAAGGAAAAAAAAAGCCAAGATTTTCTTTTTCTTTTTCCTAGACTTTCTATTCCATCATCCTCTGTGTGTGTTTCTGTGCTTTAGCTTGTTTCCTCATGGCTACAAAAGTAACAGCAGTAATTTTTATGTAATTTTTTCAACAGAGTAATAACCAAACACCATACCTTATAGCTTTTTTGCAGAAGGCTCTAGATGTCCCATCATGACTCATTGGCCAGAAATACACATCTCTGTTCCTCTGACAAGGAACCCTGAAATGTGGAGTGGATTAGGACCCAGCTGCTAACTGAAAGTTCAGCAGTTTGAACCTACCAGCCACTCTACAAGAGAAAGATGTGGCAGTCTACTTCCATGAAGATTACAGCATTGAATTCCCTGTGGGGCAATTCTACTCTGTCGTGTAGGATCCTTATGAGTTTGAATAGACTCGATGACAGTGAGTTTATTCCTGTGGCACATTCCTAGTCTTTTTATTTTTTTTGTACATTAGATGAAGGTTTACAGAGCAAATGAGTTTCTCATTAAACAATTAATACACATTTTTTTTAATTGTGCTTTAAGTGGAAGTTTATAGCTCAAGTTAGTTTCTCATACAAATTTTATACACACATTGTTATGTGACCCAGTTGCTCAGTTTCAGTTTTGGGCTAACACAGAGTCCATGGGCCATGTCTTCTGAGGTCCCTCCGGTCTCAGGTAGACCAATAAGTCTGGTCTTTTTACTGTAATTTGAGTTCTGCAGCCCACCTTTCTCCTGCTACATCAAAGACTCTCTGTTCTGTTCCGTGTCAGGGCAGTCACTGGTGGTAGCCGGGCATCATCAAGTTCTTCTGGTCTCAGGCTGATGGAGTCTCTGGTTTATGTGGCCCTTTCTCTTGGGCTAATGTTTTCCTTGTGTCTTTGGTGTTCTTCATTCTCCTTTGCTTCAGGTGGATGGGGACGAATTGATGCATCTTAGATGGCCGCTCGCTAGCTTTTAAGACTCCAGATGCCACTCACCAAAGTGGGATGCAGAACATTTTCTTAATAAACTTTGTTATGCCAATTGACCTAGATGTCCCCTGAAACCATGGTCCCCAGACCCCTTCCCCTGCTACTCTGTCCCTCAAAGTGTTTGGTTGTATTCAGGAAACTTCTTAGCTTTTGGTTTAGTCCAGTTGTGCTGCCTTCTCCTGTACTGTGTGTTGTCCTTCCCTTTCCATAACCTCAAGAATAACTCCAGTCCTGAGTTAAAAGGGAGTCAGGGGGCCATACACTCAGAGTTTCTCCAGTCTCTGTTAGACCAGCAAGTCTGGTCTTTTTTTTTTTTTTTTTTTTGGCAAGTTGGAATTTTGTCCTTCATTTTTCTCCAACTCTGTCCAGGACCCTCTGTTGTGATCGCTGTCAGAGCAGTCAGTGGTGGTAGCTGGGCACTATCTAGTTATGCTGGACTCAGGCTGGTGGAGGCTGTGGTGCTTGTGGTCCATTAGTCCTCTGGACTAATCTTTCCCATGTGTCTTTGGTTTTCTTCATTGTCCCTTGCTCCAGATGGGGTGAGACCAGTGCCTCCTATTGCTAAGAGTACAGTATTATCTTTTAGCAATCCTGCCCACACAACATAACCTGCATCTAATCACTATGGCGTGTCAGACAAATCCAAATTGAGGGACACTGTACAAAATATCTGGTCTGTACGCTTTAAAAATTTCAATGTCTTTAAACATAATTAAAAACTATGGAACTATACTATATTAAAAAACAAAGAAGACGTGGCAACTGACTGCAATGCATGATCCTGCATTTTCTTTTGCTGTAAAAGACACTATTGGGACAATTGGTGAAATTTCAATAATGTTTTCCTATTAGACACTAGTACTATATTGAAGTTTATTTCCTGAAATTGGTACTTGTTTTGCGGCAATATAAGATAATGTCCTGGTTTTTAGAAAATACAAACTGAAGTATTTAGGAATAAAAATTAAAAAAATACCACTAAGATAACTGGTGAAGAAATAGAAGTTGTCAAGGATTTCATTCTACTTGGATAAACTATCAATGGAAGCAGCAGTCAAGAAATCAAATGACTTATTGCATTGGGCAAATTTGCTGTTAAAGACCTCTTTAAAATATTAAAAAGCAAAGATGTCACTCTGATGACTAGAGTGTGCCTGACCCAAGCCATGATCTTTTCAATTGTCTTATATACATGTGAATGCTGGACAATGAAAAAGAAAGACTGAAGAATTGAAGCATTTGAATTGTGACATTGGCAAAGAATATTGAATATATGGTGGACTTCCAAAAGAATGCACAAATCAGTCTTGGATGAAGTGTAGCCAGAATACTCCATAGAAGTTAGGATAGTGAGACTTCATCTTGCCAACATTGTACAGGTCATCAGGAAAGGACACTCACTAGAAAAGGACATCATGTTTGGTAAGGTAGAGGGTAAAGAAAAAGAGGAAGACCCTCAAGGAGATGGACTGATATAATAGCTGCAACAATGAGCTCAAGCATACCAACAATTGTGAGGTTGACACAATACCGGGCAACATTTTCTTCTGTTGTACATCAGGTCACTATGAGTCCTAGCCAAGCTAACTGCAACTAATGACAATAACAACACTGAAATATTTACCGGTAAAGATTAAGGGCTCAGCTACCGAAAGTTGGTGGTTTGAACTCACTCAGTGACTCTGTTAGGAAGACCTAGTGACTGTTTCAGTAAAGATTACAGCCTTGAAAGCCCTGTGGGCCAGTTCTACTCTGTCACATTGGTTAGCTGAGCTGAAAATCTACTTAACAGTACCTAACAACAACAAAGTATCATGTCTGCAATTTACTCCATAATATAGCAAAATGTTAGGATTTGGGGAAGAAAATATTGAAATGCTTTCTACCAGTCTTGAAAGTTTTATATAAATCTGAAAATATATAAAAAATTGCAGCAAAAGAAAAAAAAAATTTAAAGCCATAGCTTTTTCTCTTTCTTAAAAGGTAAACATTTCTTTCTAACCTCAAATTATTTTAATGTGAAACACAAAGGAACACTAAATTACAAATTTAAGGTCTTCGTGTTAATTTACTATATGCATCATTTCACTTCCTTCCAAATTTATGTAACTTGTACCACTCAAAACTACTGCTAATATAAAATTCTAGTGTCTATCACCCTATCACCATATAAATCTCCTTTCACATACTTCTCATTCTTTTAGTTTGTTATGGATGTAATTGCGTCCCCCCAAAATATGTGTTGGAATCCAAACCCCTATAACTCTGAATGTAATCCCATATGGGAATAAGATTTTCTGTTTATGTTAATAAGGCTGTATCAGTGTAGGGTGTCTCTAAAGTCTATTCATTTTTGAGATATAAAAAGAGCCCATTAGACACAGAGAGAAGCAAGGAAGCACAAACAGGAAAGAGACACAAGCCACGTGGAAATTTTCAAGGAACATCCGGAAGAATGCTAGAGAAGCTGACAAGGGTTTTCCCCCAGAGCAGATAGAGAGAGCCTTTCTTTAGACCTGGTGTCCTGAATTTGGACTTCTAGCCTTCTAAACTGTGAGAAAATAAATTTCTGATCATTAAAGCTACCCACTTGAATCATCTCTGTTATGGCAGCGCTCAGAAACTGTCTGATTTGTATACAGGTAGTTCCCAATTTACGATGGGGTTCCATTCCAACAACATCGTTGTCAGCTGATTCTGATGTTAGCCAAATAACTCTTTTTTCGTTGTTTTTAGTTTTCATTATTGCCTGCTGTAAGGCAGTGTTTTGAACAGTAAATTATATCATTGAACATTTGCAAGTGAACTTCTGAGAATGTTAACATCAGCAAATTCTGCCATGAAACATTGTATGTAGTACATATTACTAACGATAAGATTTAAAAAAAAAAGGACTACATAAGTGATTTTCATCTTAATTTTTTTTTTTAATTTTCTATTTTTATTGTACTTCAGGTGAAGGCTTACAGAACAAATAGTTTCTCATGAAACAGAAGTACACATGTTGTTTTATGACA
>NW_004443948.1:8654062-8655355 GCF_000243295.1 Trichechus manatus latirostris | reverse complement strand
AAAGATTGTTACATTTTGTGTGTGAACTTTTTCATGGGTTTTTACAATAGAGGTCTCATACAATCTTTGTCCTTTTGTGACTGACTTATTTCACTCAGCATAATGTCCTCCAGTTTCATCCATGTTGTGAGATGCTTCACAGATTCATCGTTGTTCTTTCTCGTTGTACAGTACTCCATTGTGTGTATGTACCATAGTTTGTTTATCCATTCTTCTGTTGATGGGCACCTAGGTTGTTTCCATTGTTTTGCTATTGTGAACAATGCTGCCATGAACATAGGTGTGCATATGTCTGTTCGAGTGACGACTCTTATTTCTCTAGGATATACTCCTAGGAGTGGGATTGCTGGATCGAATGGTATGTCTATTTCTAGCTTTCTGTTTGTATCATTTTGCATTCCCACCAGCAGTGCATAAGAGTTCCCATCTCCCCGCAGCCCCTCCAGCATTTGTTATTTCCAGAGTTTTTGATTTGTGCCAGTAGTGCTGGGGTGAGATGATATCTCACTATGGTTTTAATTTGCATTTCTCTAATGGCTAGTGATCTCGAGCATTTCCTCATGTGTCTATTGGCCATTTGAATGTCTTCTTTTGTGAAGTGTCTGTTCATTTCCTTTGCCCATTTTTTAATAGGATAGTTTGTCTTTTTGTTGTAGAGGTGTAGGATTTTCTTGTAGATTATGGAGATTAGACCTTTGCCTGACTTGTACTGTCCAAAAATTTTTTCCCAATCTGTATGTTCTCTTTTTACTCTTTAGGTGAAGTCTTTTGAAGAGCATAGGTGTTTGATTTTTAGAAGATCCCAGTTATCTAGCTTATCTTTTGGGGTTTGTGCATTGATGGTTATGGTCTGTATCCTGTTAATGCCGTGTATTAAGGCCTGTACTGTTGGTCCTATTTTTTCTTCTATGAACTTTACAGTTTTAGGCTTTATATTCAGATCTTTGATCCATTTTGAAGCAGTTTTTGTATACTGTGTGAGGCATGGGTCCTGTTTCATGTTTTTGCAGATGGATATCCAGTTTTGCCAACACCATTTGTTAAAAAGACTGTCTTTTCCCCATTTAATGGACTTTGGGCCCTTGTTGAAGATCAAGTGACCGTAAGTGGATGGATTTACATCTGGGTTCTCAATTCTGTTCCATTGGTCAATGTATCTGTCTTTGTACCAGTTCCAGGCTGTTTTGAGTACTGTAGCTGTATAGTAGGTTCTGTAGTCTGGTAGTGTGAGTTCTCCAACTTTATTCTTCTTCTTCAGTAGTGCTTTACTTATTCGGGGCTTCTTCCCTTTCC
>NW_004443948.1:8618301-8650584 GCF_000243295.1 Trichechus manatus latirostris | reverse complement strand
TATCCAAGTGTTTGTCTTCAATTCCACTGATCCTGTCTTCCACTGTTTCAAATCTGCTTCTCAGCCCTTCTATGACACCGTCCATTTCTGAAATCTTGTTGTTTATCTTTTGTATTTCTAATTGTTGTCTTTGTCTAATTTCTAGTTGTGAATTTGTTTTGGTATTTTGTTCCTGCATTATTTTCCTGAATTCTTCCAATGTTTTGTCTGCCTTTTCCATGAATTTGTCTATTTTTTCCTTGTTTTTGTGTGCTTTTTGCTTCAGCTCTTGGAGAATTATGAGTATTAGCGATTCGAATACCCTATTGGGTAGTTCTAGTGCCTTTTCTTCGACTGGAAAGTCATCTGGTGTTTTATTTTGGATGCGTACTGGAACCATCCTATCCTGTTTTTTAAATGTTTTGATATTGTCTGCTGTCTTCAGGGCATTCAGTAGTTATTTTTTTCATTTATTGATTATAGATTTGTTTGTTTCATCCCTTTTTTCTTTAATTTGGCTAAGTCTGAGCAGGTGGGCCGTGTGTTCTTTGTTGTTTGCTCGTCTGTTTCCACAATAGTTTTCACCTTCTTCTCCAATTGGCAGGGTCAATCACTCAGATATGGTATGGCGGGGCAGGTATAGCTGAAGAGGAGTTACTGAGATGGGTTGTTTGTGGCACTTACTTCAGCCACCAGGGTGGCTCGGTAATCAGTACAGGGCTGGTTCCAATAGGCCAAGGCTGTGCTGCTTGGAGGTGTGATGTTAAGCGCACTGTGCAGGTAGGCAGGATGCAGTGGGGAGATGGTTATATGTGGAGCTAAGATGGATATGGGAGAGAGGAGAGAGGAACAGGAGCCAAAAACATACAAACAAACAAAAAAGAATGCCAGGGGAGCTTGCCGTTGGAGTGGAGAGATGAGAGACTATGAAATGGTGAAAAACAGAAAGGGGAAGAGGAAGAAAATAAAATAAAAGAAAAGAATGAATAAATAAAAATCAGAAAGGGAAAAGAATAGCAAAGTTCCCAGGAATCCCTCCACTGCGGCTAGGACGTCTGGGGAAGTTTCTCTCAGTTGTTGCAGTACAGCCTGGCTAGAAGCCATAGAAGTATACAATGCCAGGTATTCAGGGAACAGAAAGAGAAGGAAGATATAGAGAGATGTGAAACTGAGTAATGAAGAAAGACAAAAAGGGAAAGTGAGGGAAAATACAACTAAACAAATTTAAAAAAAAAAAGTACAAGTAAAGCCTCCAAAAAACAGGAAAAACAAAAACAAAAACCAACACAGAAAGAAATGTCCTCAGGGATCCCTCTGCATGTCTGTGCAAGCCAAGGGGGTTGGTTCCAAGCCACGCCGCACCCCCTGGCCAGAACGGGCTCCCAGCTCAAGAAAAGGAAAAGAAAACAAACAAACAATTCAAAACAAACAAATGAACAAAAGCCCCGGGATCCCACCAGTGTGGCAGCCCAGACCAGGAAAAAGCTCCACACTCGAACCGAGCTCCGCAGACCCTCAGGAAGAAGCAAAGATGGCCCATGGAGCCAGGTATTTGAGAGAAAGGAGGGAGAGGTGGTGAGAGGTAAGGAAGAAATCAAAAGAAGCGGAAAAAAAAGCTACTCCAGCAGCCAACAAGTGGCACTCAGAGAGCCAGCTAGTGTGGGCTGGTGGAATCCAAGCAGCCGGTGCTTCCCAGACAAGAGGCTGTGTCCGCAGGAAGCAGAGGAGGCCGAGTAGGGGTGAAGAAGGATGGGGGGTGGGAAAGCGTGTATCACAAATTACCAGTTGTTTTGTCTCCCACTGGAAGCTCTGTGAAGCTGCTTTCTCGTACCCCTGTTTGCTGGTCTCCGACAGGAGTCCGAGATGGTGGATCTGTGCTGCGTTAGCTGATAGGGTTCCTCTGCATGAGTCTCTCCTCACTCTCTGTTCTCTGTCAGTTTTCTCACTCCATTTGGTGCTTGGCTGAGTTCTTTATCTCTTCATTTGATGTTTTAGGGTTTCAGGATTGTTGTTTTCTCTGCTCGGCTTAGTTGTTCGGATCTTTGCTGTGGAGGGACTGCGTGGTGCTTCTGCCTAGAGCGCCATTTTGCCAGAAGTCTGTCAGTTCATCGTAATTTGAATAAGTCATAAGTACATGCTTCTGGCATCTGTAGGAACATTTTAGCCTCATTGGACAGTCTCATGAAGTTGAAGAGATGTTTTTTCTTATCCAAGTAACTCAGCAACTGTTTTTTACAGGAAATCATATTATTTTGTTCCAAGTAATCAGTACCAATTGCTCTGAAATAAAACTGAGGGAGTAACAGAATATCATGGACTTATCTCTGGAAAATTGGGTCAAAGTGTAACCTAATCATATGCACATCCATACGCTTTTCTCTCACATATGTATTTTTTTAAATTGCATTTTGAACCTAGAACGATTGAGATTAAAACCATTACAAAACAAATTATTTATTGTAAATGACTGAAAACAGAAAATAAAAATTTATCATGCATGATTTAAGAAAGTGCCTTCCAGTCTACTAAGGTGAGTAATTCATGTGAGAAATTAAATTTTAAGCTAACATAGTTTTTCTTTCTAACATATTCAGTATCTCCATGTAGCTATGGGAGTCGTATTCCCGTGAAAATAAAATATACTTACCAAAAGCATAGACCTTTATATAAATTTTGTAGGGGGAGACCAAGAAGCTTAACTAATTCTTGCCTTACAGGGGGTGTTTCAAGCACACATTGTGTTTAGTAGCCTTTGATCTCCTATGAAATTTATATTCATAGCAGTCTAACCCAGAGAAAAGTGAAAACATAAGGAACAATGGCCCAGGGGAAGTGTAAAGATACAGTTGTATTTTAATATCATTTTTCTACATAACAACAGTAATAATGTCCTGGATTTCAATTTCTTTTTGCATTCAAGGGCCTCAAAGAACCTTGTAAAGTCAGAGAAGCCTGTCAGCCATGCAAGTTAGTCAAGTATTATTATCTATTTTATAGAAAGGTAAATCAATATATAGCAAAATCTAAAGATTATTCCAAAGTAAAATATCCTTTAGCAGTGCCAAATATCTTAGTCACATCAAGTTATGTCCAAAGGGCAAATGACTGAAGAAATAACGCAGTCAGAGACTGTTGTAGGGACAAATGAAATCTCTTAGTTTAGAAAAGGAGTGACTGATACATTTCTTATTAGACAAAATAAGAACAGAGATAAAAATATCAGGGACACAGCATAGATATTTGTTTCCAGACTATTTAAATCCAATTGAAACAGTCTGATTATAGAGTTTGTGCCGATGTGCAGAGCGTGGGACATTGAGAAGCAGTGATGCCAATACGATGGTCACAAAAACCCCATTGCAGTTAAATCAATTCCACTCAGAGTGACCCTATAGGATAGAGTAGAACTTACCCATAGCATTTCCAAGGCTTTAAATCTTTACGGAAGCAGACTGCCGCATCCTTTTCCCCATGGAGCAGCTAGTAAGTTTAAACAGCCAAACTTTTTAAAAGTCAAGGACTTAACCACTGCACTGCCAGTGCTCCTTAAGATTGTGAAAAGGGGAATATATTGATGCTACTCTGTGCCATATGTCAAAAAGAACTTGCTTAAACTCTAAAGAAGAAAGGATCAAAAACAGATAAAAAGTTTAATAAAAATTGAATGCTAGAACAAGAGTTAAATATCCAGAAAAAATGTAATGTTACAAGCCACAACTTAGTTAGAATTGTCAGGTTTGGGATACAAAGAAAATGACAATTCAAAAGGAATTTATCACTAACCCAACTTGATTAAATCCAAGAAATTCTGCATATTATTTTTGCTCCACACAAAGTTCACTCGCACAGACATTTCCTCAAACTATAGGAAACATTACTTATACACACAAAAAGAAAAATAAATACTGTGGTAGGACAATACAGAAATCAAAATAATTACAGGTTTATAGAGAATAATAGGTATTACTGAGATGTATGAACTTTCATATGTAAACATTTAAAGAGCATTATTGTTATTGTAAGTGAACAGGAAAAAGTAGATGTTGGACCAGACCCAGATGAAAAATATTAGTAATTTAATCTCTCTCTATGAGTACATTTATACTTCATTACCATAAATGATAATAGAATCAAAATTAGAATTTAGGCTTGGAAGACATGAGTAAATTCTAAGAAATCACAACATTGCATTTCCCATTTGGAATGCAAGTTGTCCTTAATAAATTCTCCTCAAGATCATTTATATACGGCCATCTAAGATACAACTATTGGTCACTATTTGTCTGGAACAAAAGAGAATGAAGGCTCAAAGAAGAAACTAATCCACAGGACTAATAGTCCACAGGAACCAAGTTTTCTTCTAAACTGAGATCAGAAGAATTAGATGATGCCCAGCTACCACTACTGATGTTTCTGACCAGGGACACAACAGATGGTCCAGGATAGAATAGGAAAAAATGTAGAAGAAAATTCACATTCCTAAAAAAGTTTAGATCTACTGGACCAAAAGAGACTAGAGGAACCCCTGAGACTATTGCCCTGAGATAACCTTTGAACTTGGAACTGAAGCTGTTTCTGGAGATCACTTTTCAGCCAGATAACAGATTGGCTTATAAAACAAACAATATCACATGTGACTAATGTGCTCCCTTAAACAATCAGCTACTTGATACCAAAGTGTCAACATTTACCCAAAAGCAAAAATGAAAAGGCAAGGAGGGGAAAGGAAGCTAGATCAATGCAAACAGAAAAAATAAAATGGACATAATGAGAATACTGACACATTGTGAAAATTGTAACCAATGTCACTGAAAAATTTGTATAAAAATTGTTAAATGGGAACCTAATTTGCTGTGTAAACTTATACCTAAAACACAATAAAATACTACAAAATTTAAAAAAATTGAAATATATAGTTAAAACCAAAAGATCACTTCTACAAATATGATTTTTTGAAGACCTATACTGATAAACACAAACTCACATTTATGCTTATAGCCTGTTTCTTAGAAGCCTTCCCTTGTCTCAAAATATTTTTAACACTTTCAAATTTGGCTAATTTTATTTCCTTGGGTTTTATAATGTTTTAGGGCCATACTTTTAAAAAAAAATTATTAAAGCTAGACAAATCTTAAGTATTATTGTGTTTCCCATAATTTTAATCTTTTCTTACAAGCAGGAAAATAATATTTTTGATAAATTTATCTTAAGAAGCCAAAGAGAGGAAGATTATTTCAACCTAATTGCACAATTTATTTTAATCTATTACTTCCAAGGTACTTCTAAAATAATTTAAAACTTCCATTAAAGTTGTTATATTTCTCACTCTGCTGAATTCTCCACTTCCATTGTCACAACCTTTAATCTCAGGGGCTTTCTTTTTTACTCAGGGGCATTGCTGTTACAAATTTTACAAATTTATATTTCTGAAATACCTTCTTCATTTATTTCAATGTCTGTTACCCAAAACCATCAAGGAATATCATTGGCACATTCCTACTTGATGGGAATTTTGTTTTTCTCGTGTTCTTCATTAAATGGTAAGGATCTTCTGAACAGATCTGTATTTTCCACTTCCTTGGGAACCGTCATGAAAGTGTGAAGAGTAAATTGCGAACAATATTTTTTTATTGACTTTCATGAAAGAGAGAGAGATTAGGGAAGGGGAGCTTTATGCTAAATTCTACCATGTTTACAACTATTTTCTGGGTTAGTTAAATATCCAGGGCCGGATTAAGGCATGTGAGGGCACTGATAATCTGTGGTGCCCTCTCCTCTGTTTACTCACGCATTCAACAAGATATGTGAGTTATCTATATACATACACATATGTGTGTGTGTGTGTGTCTTAGCTATCCATGATGTAACTTCTTTTTAAATGCAGCTATAATATTATTGGTTGAATGTAAAAGTAGCAGATGTCATTTTAGCGGAATGAGATGAACTGGATTATAAAATTTTTAGTGGATGTGGAGTGCTAAGATTTTTACTATATACTACATTTTCTACAAAAAGAATATTCCACATATTCTACAACCAAGAAAATGTGTCGGTGAACTTAGTTGTTTCAACAATCGATGTAAAATTCTATTGACCTCCCACAGTGAAAAGTTGACTTTCACCAATTTTGCTTTAAATGGCTCATATATCAGTTCTGAAGCTTGTTTTGTAATAATGCTATAATTATAAATGAATAAATGAAAAGATGTCATAAAAGAAAATTTAATGATCAGAAAACAATATTACAACTAATTATTTTATTTTCAGATAGATCTTTTGTCTCTAACGTGTTATAATTAAAAACATTTCTTTCTATTCTTTGCTCTTACAAATTCATCAATGATTTCATCACAATTAAGCTGCCGAACAATATCTACTTCCATATATAATAAGGATAATGTATCGAGTCTTTCTTGAATCATTGTTGTATGCTGAGGGTTTATGGAAAAAAAGAGTGTTCTCTTGTGTAGTTTGTGATCATTAAAGTTAGGAATATGCATAAAGGAATTTTAACATTGCAAAATATGCCTTGTATTTTATTTTCTATTATGGAATCATACATGCCTACATGAATAAAATTTGTCTTTCCTGAATCTGTAAACTTAGTCCCCCACCAGGTGTTTACCAGGACGTGCATGAGAGCATACTCTTGTGTTTGTATCATGGCAAAGAGCATTTTTGGCCTTCCTGGCTGGAGTTTCTGGAGCATCAGATGTGGATGTATAAGACATTCTCTCAAAATGGATCAAAGACCTGTTATCTATTATATAATCTATCCTTGCCCAGTAACTGCTCATGTTAGATCCAGTTGCATGTTGGGTGAATGTAGCAAGAGTTAGAGTTGACAGCCCACCCTTACTTTTTTTTTTATTAGAAAGAAATAGTATACTCCCAAGAGACCCGCCAAAATATAGAGTTTCAATTACACGGGAGAGAACAATAGGAGACAGATGTCAACAAAGGTGTTAAAGTGGTAGGTGCCTTATAGCTTAAACAACCTTGCATGTGGGTGCCCATGTGATCCTGTGTAAGCTTTATTTCCAGCTGGCACATTCTCACACCTTGGAGCTGGTATCAGTTTCATTTTGTGCCCTGCCAGTTCCCTTCTACTGCAGTATTCGCTTTCCTTGTGTCCTGTTGTTTGGCATCTATGCTTCTTTACTTTGGACAACTGGAGCTTCTGTTTTGTTGGTGCCTTAATCACATGCTTACCTTGCTTATTGGGTAATTGGTCCCTGTATATATCCCATGGACTCTTGAATGTTTAAAGTTTATATTTAAGCTCATCTCTTAACTATATCAGTATGATTAATGACGTTCCTTTATAATCATGATATTACCTTAATACACCGTTATCTA
This sequence comes from Trichechus manatus latirostris, assembly GCF_000243295.1. Lineage (NCBI taxonomy): Eukaryota > Metazoa > Chordata > Mammalia > Sirenia > Trichechidae > Trichechus > Trichechus manatus. The sequence continues at coordinate 8,643,246 of NW_004443948.1, read as the reverse complement.
GACTTGAAATCTTGAAATATTTCAATTGAAATTCTCCCACAATCAAGTTAAATCTACTTCCAAGTCTTGCATATTTCACCTTCACATTATCTATTATGATGCATACTTTCATTTTCATTTCTGTTAATTAAAACCTGTATTCAGGTCAATGGATAATTCTGTCTTGGACCGTTATGTTTATTTCCAAATTTATTCTCTTACCTATTTCTCTCCTTTTGTTCATTCACCTTAATAACAATAATGGCTAATATTTGTCAGGTGCTTAAACATAGTGCTAAGTGCTCATGTGCTTTCTCTCATTTAATTCTTACAATAACTTCAGGAAAGGCACAGCATTTTATTATCTTTAGCTGCATTTCAATGTTAAACCATTGTTAGGGTAGATAGATGAATGGTTTTTCCAAGATTACAAACCAAGAAAGTATTTTTGGTAGAACTGAAACCCAGAAATCTGATCTGTGTTGACAGTCTCGAACAAAATGCAACAATGCTAGTTTGCAGTATTGCCAGATTAATATTTTTCAGATATTCTTCTGAGTAGGATCAGTGTTCTTTAAAACAGTCAGTAATATGCTATTGTTTAGGGAATTAAAGTGTAATACCAAACCATCAGATCTTTGTACCTATCTTCTCTTTCCTGTATGAGTCCTTTGATGACTCAAAACATATTTTTGTGTTCCCATCTCTTTGACTTTGCTCAAGCCATCCTCTCCAAATTTACTTATTTCATGGGGAATAAGTTAAAACCGTCCAACCCCAACTTCATTCCTGCCTCCTTTTTCTGAGATTCTTTTTGTAAGCCTTTGTCATTTATATGCTAGTATCTGTTATTTTCCTTTATACCTTAATAGAATGTTAGCTCCTCCAGGCAGATACAATATCATTTATCTTTGACCATCAACATCTGGTACAGCACCTTTCAAAGAGAAAGCAGATGGTAACTATTTATTATGAAATGATTAAAATATTTTTTAAATGAAAAATAGCAGTATATACATAATATATAGTAATATATCAAAAGTCAATATCAACAACAAAATCAAAAGCACAATTTTTGTAGAATGTTCCTAATATTGCTAGCTATTAAACTAAAATAGCAAGTGATAAGCCTTCAAATTCTTCAAGGCAAAAATGTTAGGCAGTTAATATTTTCATAATTTCTATGAAATCAAAATAATATTTAAATTAATAGTATTTGCTAATTAAAGATGAAAAGAATCCAACCTAAATTTAATATACAATATTCCCTTAAACCCATGGCTTTTGATATCACCCTTTACCTTCTGTGTTTTAATTTTAAAACAACCGTGCAAATTTAATTATGCATCGGCTCCTATGGGATGCACTCATACATCAGTTTTCATCTCTCATGGACAGATCATCTGCAGTTAAGTTACAAACCACTGAAAATAAATTTTTAATGGAAATACTCGGACAACCTTAACTGCAAAAAAGCAAAAATGCAGGTATAGTATCAAGTGGCACTTTATTAACTATAAGTTCAATTTTATGTCTCTTAAAACAAGACTATGTCAGCCACAAATAAGTGTTCATTTACCAGTTAAGTAACACTTACCAAGATTATCTGTCAAGGAAAGCTTTAGTGGGTCCAGCATTGAGCCCATCTGGGACCCTGGAAGAAATTCTGAGCTGCTTAGCAAGAAGGCATTGAACCAAAAAAACTGTGCTAAAATGATGTTAAAAGTCTAAATGAAAACCAGAGAAGCAAGGAAATGCAGAGTTAAGTTTGAAACTCTATCATTAACCATACCAGTCAATTTAGAACAAGTTTTAGGTATAATGTGTAAGTTACTTCAAATATCAGTAACAACTCTGGGGCAATATTTCTGCACATGACTTATTCATTCTTGTGCCTGTATTTCTATACTTTATAAGTGAAATTTTAATAGTCATTTCATTTGATTTTTAATAAACTGGAATTTAACTAACATGACCAATCAATAGTTAAAAACTAATAATGACAATTGAAAATAAGTTGTTTTTCCCTCTTATGAATTAAATGGCTCAAATTTTTTAGCTAAGGTCTTGTCAAAGTCCAATTTACAAACTCCAACACTTCAAGCTTATCGAAAATGGGAAATTAACCTAAGGCCTATAGATAAAATTTATTTTACCTGTAAGGGTGGGGGGAGATTCTGTACTGCTACAACTGGAATAATTTAATCATTAATTTTACAATTACTCCTTGAAAATTTATTATGTGAATGGAATCTTTTAAATTTACTAATTTGACATCAATAAGTTATGTTTTACGTGGAATGTACCAGTTAATTGTTCAGAAAAATCAAGTGTGACTAGCACTAAACATGAAAATGATATTATATTGGAGAAATAAATGAAAATGAACTGATGAGCAGAAAACATTCATTAGATGATTCAGAAATTTTGAACTTGAATTCCTTCTAATTCCTACATTATATAGTAATTTTTTTTAAAACACTGACCTGTAACTTGGTCAAAAACACACACACAAACACTGAAAAATCTCTTAGAGAATATGTTGTTGTTTTCCTAGATACCTAATCAATGACTTAATGGTAAGGATATTATCTCATTTGTTCGGTTTATACTAGAAGGAATTCATTGGTTTCACAATGAGAAAGGTAAGTTCTATGGAATATGTTTTAAATTTATCTAAATTTAAAATATATTTTAAAGACATATATGAAGGTTCATACACTGAAATTTTTATCTATTGGCATAATCTGTAGGAAATTTATTGACTGGAATATAAACTCCATGACTAAAAGGACTTTTTATCAATTTTGTTCACGGCTAACTGCCTAGAACCTAAAACTGTTCCCGGAACATAATAAAGACTTATTAATGTTTGTTGAATAAAAGTATAGTTTCTGATATCAACTATCATTCTTTAACAATAAAGTACGTTTGAAAATTCAGTCTTGTCCACATTACCCAGAGGAAAGCCTGAACTATTTAATCTTACTGACACATTTCTAACTAGAACTTCTAGTTGCTTGAGGCTTCATTTGAAATCCCTTGTCTCTCTACTATAATGTAAGTTTAATCTTTACTGCCAATTTTGTTCCAGCCTGAGCATGAATTATTTTGCAACATTTATCATTGGGGAACTTAACTCTTTTATAAAAAGCAACATACTGTATGTGAGTACAAAATGAATATCAGTATTTATTAACTATTTTAGAGCATATTTCTGTACTTAATTTAATTAGCAGAGACTTGCATCTTCTTTAGTCACCTTTTTAGTAACTAAGGAAGACATGTTTTTCAACCCAAAGCAGGGTTTCAATAGAAATAAATTACATTGATTTTTATAAAACAAAAACAATTTTTGGAACAATATATTCAAATCTGAAATTTACCTTTGGCAGTATAAAGTGTAAAAAGGGCTAGTTCTATGCTAAAAACTCATTGCCTTGGAGTCCATTCTGATTCATAGCGACCCTACAGGACAGGGTAGAACTGCCTCATAGGGTTTCCAAGGCTGTAGATCTTTACAGAAGAGACTGCCACATCTTTCTCCCATGGAGCGGCTGGGGAGTTCAAACCGCAGATCTTCGGGTTAGCAGCCAAGCACTTAACCACTGTGCTATCAGGGCTCCAGGGCTCCTGTAGTACTATGCTAACCAGTGATGTTTCTGTTTTTGTTGGTAATAGTGTCATCATTGTTTCCCCGATTCTAAATTTCTTTATTCACCTTATTTAAGTCCCTTCTTTTCCAGTAACTAATGCTCTGTTGCTCTCTCCAGCCTTCTACTATGTGCTAAAGTGTAAATCTTCAGAAATAACTTAAGGTGCTTTGACTTTCAGTTTATTTGTTATCTAAAGTGAAATGAGCCTTAAGCCAAAATAATAAAACTCTAAAATTCAACTGTCAGTATGGAGTGGCAAAATATACTGTTGAAAAATGTCAGCCTAAGAATTATAAAATCATAATACTGAGTCAACTGCTTACATAATATCTATGTGTACTCCCAGCTTTGGACGTGGGCTCACAGTGATTGCTTCTCTGGGGATTCATTGTCCATTGCAAAATGAGCTAAGACTAGAGGAGCTAAAGCAAGATTACACAGAGTGGTTTTTAAAAATCAAGAGAAAATAATTAAAAACAAATATGTTTCAATAATTTAAACTTCAAAGTCATAAATCTATTTTGGACATTATTATTATATTGAAAGTAACATTTATTTACTTAGTCACTACTTTGTCTTGTTGGAAATGTTCTAATGGAATCATTCATAACCATCAAGTGCACTGAAGAAACGATACTCCCTCCAAGGGTGTTGGGGAGTAGTGTGTGGATGTATCAGAATCTGAAACGTTGGAAATAACAAGCATACACAGATTTAGTGAAATATACTCAATAGTATAATTTTACTTCCATCCAAAAAAATTTTAAATAAAGTATAGAAAGTAAACCTGAACTTAGTTTTCTGGTCAGATAAGTGAGCCAGTTTATCAACATCTTATTTTCCCAACTGTTTCGTAGACCACCCTTGGTAGAACCCATGTTAGTCTGAGCTCTCTGAGAAGCAGACCATGAGATTAGATGTGCAAGAGCTTTATTGGGGAAATGCCTATGAAAAAGAAGGTGAGGGAGCAGTTGTAGGCAAGAAGAGCAATGTAGATTAGCTATCTGTGACAGGACTAAGGGAAGCAAAGAGGATTGGGTAGGAAGAGTCACAGACTGCAGCTAAGTCTTAATTTGTGGCTAGGTCAATGTGAAGACTGTTATAGGAGTCCCACATTCTATAGAATGTGCCAGCTTTAGTGCCTTTGCTGTGCTCAGTCACTGAGCAGCCTGTTGGAAGTATGGCTTCTTTGCAAAGCCATTTACAAATCCAGAAAGGAAGCAGCCAGGGCTATCAGTAAACTATGCTCCCCTGCAATATGTTCCCTTGAAGAAGCTGGGCAGCTGAGCAGCTACAGGCGAATTGACAGGGAAGAGGCATTGGAAACTTTTCGGTCGATGAACATGTTCTACATATTGATTGTTCTGTTGGCTATAAGCTAGTATAAATCTTTTAAAATACATCAAAATATACGCATAAAATAGTTGCATTTTGTATGCAAATTATACTTAAATAATATTTTTAAAGTAGACAGTAGTTACTATTTTTAATTTTTTTGTGTTAGTTTTTAGTTCTTTTACAGTGTATACTTACAGGCAGTCCCTGGGTTATGAACAAGATCCGTTCCTAACTGTGTCTTTACGTGGGATTTGTAAGTTGGAACAGGAGCATATGGTTCTTATCTAGCCTTGCTTTAGCTAAGAAAAGTCTCGAAGCCTTTTCAATGACTTAAAAGCTGCACCTGCAGCAAGTGAAGGTGATTGCAATGAAGAATTTGTTACGAGTAGGGTTGGGTTGAGTAGTTTCAAAGTGAGGGCAATTTTATATAACATTAAAGGGCAGTACTAGTTGTCATTAATTCAGATATTTAGTAACCCAGGTACTGCCTGTATTTAAATTGTAGATAATGTTTCCAATTTCTTTGCTCATCCTTGTTGTTTTTATTTTAATCCCCCTTCTTCCTGTTTTAATTTCCTTCTATCTGAAGTATATATTTTAGTGACTTTTTTTAGTAAAGGCCTATGTGGAGTCAACTTATACTCTTGGTCTGAAAAAAAAAAATTCTTTAGTTCCTCTTACTCTTGAATGGCTGTTAAGATGGGAATCAAATTTTAGATTGACAGTTATTTTGAATGTATTATTTGGAATGCATTATTCCACTGTCTTCTGGCGATTGTTACAAATGAGAAATCTGTCAGTCTGTCAGTCTTTTTAAAGCAGCCTTTACATTATTTTTTTTGGCTTTGATGTTCTGCAATTTCACTCTGATGAGTCTCAGTGTGAGATTGTTTTTGTATTTCCTGCTTGAAACTTAATGTGATCTTTTAATTGGAGGATGCATGTCCTTCTTTAATTCTGGAAAATGTTCACACTTTAAGAATTCTTTTCTCCTCCCTATTCTGTTTATTATATTTCTGAAGCTGTTAACAGTCAGTGTTCTTAATTGCAAACAAAACAATTAAACTGCCTCATTTAAGAAGAAAATAAAACACTAGGGAGGCTGGAGAATGAAAATCATCAAATGAGCAGAAGTACAGGAAAGTAATGCAACCAGGACCTCAGACAATAGCATATACTACAGAATGAGATTGGAAAGGAGACCATTGCCCCTGCTATGTAGCCCTAGTGGTGGCAGCTGCCCAGCCAACACCACTAATGCTGGACGCCGGATACTGGCTTTACCACCAGCTCCACTGGGTTCTAAAACAATGGACGTTGCTGCCTCCACCTGAAAGTTCCTCCACTTTTCCTTTTTTTCTGCAATATTACTTCCTCATTATTGCCCAAGGTAGGTGTGTTTGATTGGACTAGTCTAAAAAGTATGTCCATGCCTTCACTGCAAGAAAATGATAAGAAAGTAGGTACTTTTCCTTTTCACTCTCTATAGTGGGAAATAAGCTCTGTCTCCTACACATTCACATAATGCAGGATGTTTTTTAAAGGAAAGTAGTTTTAGATTTTCAGCTTCCTGAATGTTAAGAGTTACTATATTTCAACTTTTTTGGACACTTTTCTCCCCCTCCCCACACACAGTTCAATTCCCAGTATACCTTCTCCTCATACAAAAATACATTCCTCTTCTCCAAATGGTGACAACTCTAAAGTTCATCAGTTTTTATTAATTCAAATTTCTGTTCATTCTTATATACCTTTATGTTCTCATCTAAAAATACTGTAATCTATGAGCTAAAATGTGACTTTACTGATCCTAAAAATTGTGTGACAACAGAATAAAAGTACTAATTTTGTTAAAATATAATTATATTGCTAGCACATAGATTAAAAGAATATGTGTAGCTATTATCATTATCTTTACTACTCCTATTCTAACCATCAATAGTTATGATTTTTTTCCTAGACTATGTATTTCAATTTATCTTTGTTTTTATCCAGTATCATAGCAGATTAAGGTCACATAATCTTTTTTTTTTTTTTGTCAAGTTTAATCAATGGAGTCACCTAAATTATCATCAATAAGGAGTTTAGGCCTTTATTAGTTGTATTTTTATAGCCTTCTAGTTACAGTATTTCTTTTATTGAATTTTATACCAGCAAGCTTATTTCACCCCATAAGTCAGAATCAGTCACCCTAGATAACACAATTACCCACATTTCATTCTTTTCACCAATTTTTATGAGTCTTGAATGGTCAGACTTCAGGCTCAACTTTTAATTCAGTGGATTCATTGTCTAAATGATACAGTTGTAACTACATTAGAGTAAGGGCAAGTAGTAAAATTTCTAAACTAAAAGTTCATGATCTCAGTGTGCAAAGGATTTTTTTTAATTGAATAATTTGTTATAAAAAGGAGAGGTACTGTCCCCACTCGTAAACTTGCTCCTTAAAGATGAATTTTGCCGTAGTAGAAATAGCACCATTTATTGGTTGATACTGTGAAATATTGGCAATTATTGCCCTTCAGGACAGCAACCTGATCGCATAAAACATTTTTATCTTAGTGTATCAGTAACTAATTCTTCACCAGGCCAGTCCACAATTCTATAAAGCTTCAAAAGATTCAGTAAAACAAGTTATTCACATAAATAACTTATCTGACTTATATATGCCAGAAGCAAATGTGCACAGGCTATCATAATGTATGATCTATATAAGGTATTGAGTAAGAACATTGATTATAAGGCAAATCCAAGTCTAGAAACTTATAACAGAGACTTTAATATTTCACAACTTTAAATCTTATTTCATCAGATTAAATCACCAATAATTTTAGCTATAATCCTATAATCTATTAAGCTCCATTCATAACACCTCATTTCTCAATGATTTTAAGTCCTCATTTATGTGCTTCAATGATAAATTTTAACTATTTTAATATAAACATAGATAAGTCCATTGGCTTGGTTTCTTAGTTGTTTGAGATCCTCTTTCTCAATTATCTTGTCCTACACTCTGTAAAATCTATCAGCTACTCAATCCCATGGTGAAAATCTAGACCTTGTCATTGTCAATATCTACACATTCCATAACCTCAATTACATGCATCCTATTCTCTAAACACCATCTATTATCTCTCCAGGTCACTTCCTCTTCTACCGTAACTATCTCTACTACTATCTTCCACAGGAAGTTAGCAACAATTTTCCAAACAGTAGTTTCTCTGGTAACTTGAGTCTCAGATCAGAGTAAGGACAAGTAGTAAAGCATCAACCAGTAATGAATATATAGCATAAAAAAATTGTTTTTAAATAAATGATATTTTGGGAGTTGTTTGTTATACAGCATAAACTGGTTTATACTAACCAATTTTTTTTCGTCTTAAAGTGTAATGTTGATGTCACAAAATCTTAACCTGTGTGGCTGTGGTGTAAAGGTGCAGTGCCAATGAGAATGCTAGAGGCTTGGAAGATGGCTATTCATGTTAATAGAAAACCAAACCCAATGCGGTCGAGTTGAATCCAACTCATAGCAACCTTATAGGACAGAGTAAAATTGCCCTATAAAGAGCAGCTGGTGGATTCAAACTGCTGACCATTTGGTCAGCAGTCAAACACTTAACCACTGTACCACCAGAATATGTCAGGCAGTGTTAAAATATTTGAAAAAAACCTGTTGACCATGATAACTGGAAATACAGCTAATATACTTAATGAGATGTAGCTATAGGTGAAGATGTGGGACAGCAGAATGTTAGTATTACATGTTGTTTAATACTAGCACTGAGAAGAGAAAAAATGACTTCAGAAAGGAATTACCTCACTCACAAGTAATAAATGGGAAGAGCACAGTTGGAAATAATAACTTCTCCCTTCCACACCTCTACCTACTCCACAACTAGAAAAACATAAAACCGAAAAGGCCTGTCTGCAAAGACCATATCAACATATGGATCTCAGACTAATTTTTTTTTCTACCAAATGTATAGAGGTATAAAAGAAGTACAAGAAGTGGCATATATTAAAATATATATTAGGATGGAATTTGATATATGCATACAACCCAAGAAACAAGTGCGATGAAGAAGGTAAGGAACATGCCCATCGCTCCTAAAAGTCTCCATGTGCTTTTGAAATTCATCCTTGTCTTACCCCCATTGCAAGGCAACCATTGACCTACTTTCTGTCACTATAAAAACTACAAAATGGATTAAAGTGTCTCAGAGCAAACATTAAGTTAAGAATATGGAGTCTACTTGAATTGAAATCCTTTCAAATGGTCAACATTCCTTAGGGAAAAGAGAATAGGTATGTGACTTTCCTGCTAAAGCATAAAAGGTTCAAGAAAGCTGAAAAAATGGAGAAAAATACGCATGGGTTAGCAATAAAAGAAATATAGAACTGTGAGATTTATATCTCAGAAAATTGTGTATTGTTTTTATAATGCGGAAAACATTGGAATTAAACAGATGAGATACCTATGGATTTTTACATTGTACTGCCAAGACAATAAGCAGCCCGTGCAGTTGAGACTTAGAATGGTCCCTTGTGTCCCTGATCTTCTATGTCCAGAAAGCAGCCTCATCAGCTGACAAAGATAGCTTGGTCTGGCCTCCTTTAATTTCTTCGATGTGACCCAGGTGGAATGGAATGGGTTTTTCAGAGGCAGAGCCAAAGGCCTCAGGAAAAGGACTCACCATCCTCCACAGGAAGAGAAGTAGAGACTAATGAAGGATCAGTCCTCATTCCCAGAGTTAAGAACCCTCTCAACATTTGTCCTACAGAATTTGAGAAAAGACAGTGGTATGTTTCAGTAGTTTATTGGTAAAGGTTTAACAACCAGCTCTCTGGGGAAAGATAACTCTGATTGTAGTGTTTGTGGATTTCCCTGGTATAAATATTCCTACCATGGCCAATTTCCAGCTATCAATGTGATGTCAACTGGCTCAGAAATTTCCTTAACATTTAACAGCTGGGTCTTGGAAGCAGGTACAATCTGGCTCCAGCACGTCATGGGCTATGTTTCCTATTCCTCTCTTTATGAATGGACCACTTATTGTGGTTATATTGTCTCTGTTCTACCACCATACTTTAAACATATTTGGGCATAACTTATCCTTACAATGATCAAATAGAGGTGCATAGGGTAGGAAGTCTACCACACTGTACAGAGACCATGGCTTTGAGATTCATGCCGTAACTAGCAAGAACATTTAGGTTTTATCTTTTGAGAAAGGGTAGATGTTGGGAGAGCAGCCCTGCATTACTCTCTGCCGTTCGTCCAAGCTACCTAATCAGGGGTTCGGGTCTGGGATATCTTCGTACAAGGAGATAGCACAGTTATCTGGGAGGTCAAACACTGTCAGAATATATTATTACAGCCAGAATGTTGCTTATATAAAATACTTGTGTTTTGTAATTTCTTTGGTGGTCTGGGTTTCCTCTGACTTTATTGACCTCCTGAGGCATGCTGGAATCTGACTCTAATCATAGGCCTGGAGATATGAGGGACAGAGAAAATGGGACTTAAGGTTTGGCTTTCCCTTAACTTCTTTTGGGTGAGGCCACCCAGCAACATTAGCTAAGACAGAATCTCTCTTATAACCTATGGCAGCTAGGGCAGTTTTGGTCAGCAAGGAAAACACAAATTTTTATTCACTTACTTGTTTTTAACCTAGCCAATGACTTTTTAGTATCAATAAGTATATTATATATTTCTGTAAATTTGTTCTTCTTCAAATATTCTTTTTAAAAAGTAGAGTTTTTTTATAATCTCTTATTATTGATTATGAATCTATACTTTTGAATTATTTTGAAAATATATATTTTAATTACTCTTTAAAATTCTGTTATTGCTAATTCTTGTAGAGAAATATATTTTTTTGTTTCTGGAATCACCTGATTGTATGTTTTTATTTTTTGCTAGGAATTCATCTTTATTGTGGGATATTTTCTATTTATTCAGTTCTCTGAGTTCACATTTATACTTCCTAGAGTTTAGGAATTTTACAATTTCACAGTATCTTATCGTGTAAATTTTTTTATCTGCACTTCCTTTAGGTAATATGAATTTAGACTCTATTCTCAAGCATGATGCAGCCTCAGAGCTCTGATTCCTCATAATGTTTCTTTACTGCCCATGGTCTTGATGGTCAGTAGAGTTCCAGTATAGAAAAATAGAACAAGGAGTCTTGAATCTCACTTTGATGATAATAAGTATTTTATACCTCCTGGCTTTATGTGTTAATGGAGCTCCAGCTTCCATAGCAAAAAATAAAGTTCTTGTTTCCTGTCCTTATGCAGATGTTAACAGCCAAACTTCCAGTTGTTCTGGTCTTTATCTAATTTTTATTTACCTATGATCCTTCTGTCTTCAAGTCCTGCTCACCAAAAATTTGACTTTCATTTGTCTTTCTGTTCTATCAGTGTATTTCTTCTTAGCTTAAGCTGCGATCGTTCCAAAATTATTAGCTACTATTTTTATATTTTTTGGATTACAAAATTAGAAGTGAGTGTTCCTCCCACAATACTTGAATTTGCCATATTTAATAGAAGACAGCATTAGATATTTTTCAGTTAGAATATGTATCATATTATATATAAATATTTCTGAGATCCTGGGAGTCAAGAATTTGATTTACTTCCTAAAGACAACATAATATGTACTTGAAGCAGTAATTCAAAAGCTTAGTCTCTCAATTCGAATGTTTTAATAAGCTTGTCACACTTTCCCTTTGTATTTTTTCTTGACTCAAAGGGAGTAAAAAGGATAATGTGGGCTATCAGGTGATAGTCTTTACTACTTCATATAAATTTCCTCATCCAATACATGTTTATGAAACATCTATTACAGGAACTGTGTTAGTTACTGAGGATATGTTAGTGAACAAGACAGAAATATTTATTAATTTCAATGTGTTTATATTCTAATTAGTAATAGTGTGTATATACACACACGTACCTACACTATTATAGTACATAACAAATATAAGGTAGTGATATGTACATGCTCTAAAGATAATAAAGAAGGCTAAAGGGTAAGAGAGTGAAGGAGGTAGATAAGTTTGTTGGTGTCATAGATTGAATTGTCTCCCTCAGAAATATGTGTCAACTTGGCTAGTCCAGAGTTCCCAGTAGCATGTAATTATCCTCCATTTTGTGATGCAGTTATCCTCCATTTTATGTGTTGTAAATTATAAAACTCCTATGAGACAGGATTAGGATGGGGTGTATCTTGACTTGCACCACCTTACCTAAGTCACACCCTTACTCAAGTCACTGCCTTACTTTTCCAGAGTTTCCAAAAGGAAAGCAGCCCTGCTGACAACTTGACTTCAGCCCAATGAAACTTATTTCAGACTTCTGATAATAAATTTGTATAGTTTTATACCATTGAATTTGGGGCAATTTGTTACAGCAAATTAGTACAGTTCAAAATCTGGGGCCTCGTAGACCTTGGTTAGTACTTTGGATTTTGTATTAACTCTGTAAAAACCCACTAGAGCATATTAAGCAGGAAAATAGTGTTGTATGCTTTACTCATCCACAACTTTAGTCTAGCTGATCTGTGGAGAACAGACTACATGGATTAATGAGTATACTCAAGGAAATTAGTTAGGCATATATTGCAATAGTTTAGATGAAGGGTGGTGATGACTTAGACAAGGATTGTGTATATGGACATGATAATGCATAGAGTCAAGTTATATTTTTAATGCAGAGTCACTCTATGACTGATATGAGATGTGCTTCATAGGTGGTTAAAGAAATGAACCCAGAAATGGTAACTGGGTGCTGACAAAAGGATTTAGGGAGTTAGTGAATGCATTATATTTAAAGTTATGGGCATGGATGTGAGTACCTTGGGAGACTGTAGCTTGTAAGAAAAGTGATCCAAGTAATAAGAGATGGAACATTCTAACATTTACAGTTTGAGAAGAAGAGGAAAATCCAGAAAATTAGACAAATGAGGATGACTAGTAAGTAAAAGGAAATCTAGTAGAACGTGTGTCCTTGGAGCTAAGTAAAGAAAGCATTTAAGAAAGTGGGAGTGATCAATTGTGTCAAATACCATCAGAAAGCAGTGTTAAGATAAAAATCAGGAACCAATCATTGTCACATAGGGGTATTTTGTAACTTTGACAACTATAGATTTAATAGAATGATGGGGACCGAAGTCTTTTTGGACTGAATTTAAGAGATAATGGAAGGTGAAGATGTAAAGCTGGTGAGCTATTAACTTGTTAATATTTATTTTATATTAAAATGTTTTTTTCTCTGTTAATTTCAGAAAAAAATGCAGGAAGAAAGAAGAAACATAAGTGAAGTCAGAGTATTTTGGTGAAAATATAAAACAAAATTTTACTAAAAGATTCAGTCCCTAGAATCCATTTCAACATTTGATGCCCACTCAAGAAACACGGGGCAGTTGTTTAAAATTTTTTGAGACGCAAAGAGCATTGGCTATTTAATATCCCTCGTAACTGTCAATAACTATTGATCATCCTTCCACTTTCCTAAATCAACAACTTTTCCCTGCCATCACACAAAAAATAACAAACCAAACCAAACCGTAACAACCACAGAGTTATGATTCAGTTTCACAATTAATTCAATTTGGTGTTGTCAGGTGTCGTCGAGTTGCTTCCAACTCACAGAGACCATACGTACAAGAGAACAAAATACTGCCCAGTCCCGCACCATCCTCGCAATCACTGCTACGCTTGAGCCCATTGTTGCAGTCACTGTGTTAATCCATCTTGTTGAAGGTCTTCCTCTTTTCTGTTGACCTTCTGCTTTACCAGACATGATATCCTTCTCCAGGGACTGATCCCTCCTGACAACATGTCCAAAGTATGTGAGACATAGTTTCTTCATCCGTGCTTCTAAGGAGCATTCTGGCTGTATTTCTTCCAAGACAGATTAGTTTCTTCTGACAGTCCATAGTACATTTAATATTCTTTGCCAACACCATAATTCAAAGGCATCAATTCTTCTTCAGTCTTCCTTATTCATTCAATTTAGTAAGCTGAATTGAATTCAATAGCATTCATAATGTTCAGCCAACATAAAAGATGGTTTTTCTGTGTTGTCAAACACTTTTAAGTACCCGTTTATTTAACAAATATTTCAGATAGAAATAGGTAGAGGTACTCTATGTGTTAATTAGAATTTGATTCATTTAATCATACTTATTTTAGGTTTTTAAATGCCATATGAGTAGCATTGCAAATAAAAGTGGATTTAAAAAGGTTGCATGTATGTGCATTTGACTGAAATATTTGCGGGTCTAGAATATAGAAAGTATCTAATTTTAGAACTTCAAAATATGCTAAAATAGATGAAAGTAGTAGAATGCTGCTTAGTTTGTTCATTTATTCAAAGTCTATTTGCATTTTGAGAGTGGATGCATTAAGCATGTTTATATTTGTCTTTGTTTTACCTTCCTTAATTTGTAGCTTTTAAAATACCACCGAGAGTTAAAGAAGACATGAAGTATACTCTTGGAAAATATAATAAAACTCTTCAACATCTTCTCTCTTGTATCTGACAGAATTATAACTTGCTTACAAGGAGAAATTCGTGGCTTAGGAAAAAAAATAGAGTGACAATTTAGATCATAATATTTTTCTTTATTTGCTAGCATGTTCTCAGAAAAGATTTCTGTAGGACTCATAATATTCTAAAGAAATTTATACCCTTGTGCTTCTGTTCCTTCCACACCTCGAAATGTTTTTGAAAGTTCTTTCATCACAATTTCTCGATAAAGCCATAACTGGGAATAAAACTGAGGTTTTTTTTTTTTTCTTTGAATTAACTGGTTTATTTTTTACCAATGTTTCAGCATTAAAGTGGCTACTATCTCTTACTTCATTAACATTGTTTTACTATCATGGAGAGACAGTACATCAAAGATGGAAGTAATGTCTAACCAGATAGTATCTTGTACTAATGTCAAATAGCATCAATATTGTGATTTTGAAAATATTTATCTTCCTTAGAATAAGATACATCAAAATATATCTCCCCGTAGATTCTACTAGTTACATAGATTTTATTACAGAAAAATATATCTTTAATCTTGCACATTTATGCCATTTTCCCAAAAACTGGCAAACAAACAAAACTTGTAATTTAAAAATCTTGAAAATAAGTGGTTGGGCCTTCCTAGACATCAATGGTTTAGATTTTCCTAAACTAGAACTTTTGAAATTTATATGCAACTAATCTTAAGGGTTATGGATATAAATTCAGTTAGAATTTAATTCATTCAACATTTGTTAAGCTTATAGGGTGCAAAACAGTAAATTAAGTAGCGTGCAATATAAAAGAAGAAATCAAAGGTAAATTATTTTTGCCATATATATAACACATTATTTCTCAAACTTCTATTGAAATAAAATACATTCAGTAAAATGTAAGAAAATGTATATAAAACATATTGGTCTAATAGATTCTTAGAGTTTAGATTCAGAATGGACTTAAAATCTGGTTCACACTTGTTGTTTTCAAGCTCAAGAAAATGAAGCCAGCAGCATTTGGCTAGGTAAACTTATGTGGTCATATTGAAAGTCATTGACATAGTCATAATAAGAACTAAACATTCTTTATCTCTCAGATATGTAATATTGCCATTGCAACAGAGAAGCCTTGTTTTGGAAAGTGGAGCTTCAATTTTTTTTTTTTTTTTATGTTGCTTTTTTAAAAATTGAAAATATATACAATAGAACTTTTTGCCAATGCAACAACTTCCACATTTATAATTCAGTGACATTGATTACATTTTCCATGTTGAGCCGTCATTATCACTATCCTTTCCCAAAATATTCCACCACCATTAACAAAATCTCAGTGCCTCCCAAACAAAAACTCCCCTTTTTCCCCTTTTTCCCATCACTTGTAACCATCTTTGGTTATAAGCTTTGGTCTCTATATATTTGCTTATTTCATATAAGCGAGATAATACAGTATGTATACTTTTGTGATTGATTTATTTTGCTCAGCATAATGTCTTCAAGGTTCATCCATGTTGTGGCATGCAGCAGGACTTCATTTCTCTTTATTTCTGAGTAATATTCCATTGTATGTATATACCACATTTTGTTTATCCATTCTTCTGTTGACATTTTGGTGTACAGGTTTCTGTTTGTGTTCCTGCTTTCACTTTTTCTGGGAATATGCCTAGGATTGGGATTGCTAGTGCTATCGCAATGGTGGGTCCGAGCCACCTGCCACAGAAGCCAATACTGAGACAAGAGTGAGGTAAGTAGCAAGAGTGTTTTTATTGTATATTGATATACAGGAGACAGAGGGGGATGAGCACCTCCAAAAACTGCCTCCAGTATGGAGGCCGATCGGAGAGTTATATATGAAGAAACCAAAGTCCAAGGAATCTGTGGAATGTTGGTTCCCCTCTGGGGTGGCTGGCCACATTAACCACACTCCATCCTGGTTTCTGATGCCATCCTGGTTTCCGCCACGAGATGATTTTTCCTTGTTCAACACTTGTTCTACCTCCCAAAGAGGAACTTAGGTTAAATTTAAACTTTTAAAATCATAGGAAAACAAGAGCAAAGAGAGGAAGAAAGGAAATCAAAATCATGGGAGCATGCAAAAGCGAACTCTGCAAGGTAGGCATTAACAATACCACAATACCCAGGACACCAGGCCTACACTGCTGACAATAAACAACAAATATGAAATTCCCACGCAACCCCTTTCACTAGGTCATATGATAGTTCCATGTTCAACTATCATGAACCACAAAACTGTTTTCCACAGTGGCTGTACCATTCTTCATTCCCACCAGCAATGGATGAGGGTTCCAATTTTGCCAGAGCCTCACCAACACCTGTTGTTTTCAATTTTTTTTTATTTTTATCATCGACATTTTAATGGTGGTGACATGATATCTAATTGTGGTTTTGATTTACATTTGCCTCTCCCTAAAAACTAGTGAAGCAGCCCTGGTAGTGCAGTGGTTAAGCCCACAGCTGCTGACCAAAATGTCAGCGGTTCCAACCCACCAGCCACTCCAAGGGAGAAAGATGTAGCAGTCTGCGTCTATAAAGATTACAGCCTTGGAAACCTATGGGGAAGTTCTACTTTGTCACATGGGGTCACAATGAGTTTGAATCAAGTAGACAGCACTGAACAACAGAACCTTATCCAACAGATGACTCTGAAATTTTTCTCCCATTCTGTAGGTTGTCTTTTCACTTTGTTGATAAAGTCTCTTGATGTACAAAAATTTTTAATTTTTATGTGGTCCCCTTTATCTATTTTGTCTGTTACTGCTGGAGCTTTATTGTCATGGCTGATGATCCATCATCAAACACTAGGTACCACAGCTTCTCCCCTACATTTTCTTTTAAGAATTTTATGACTTTCATTTTTCATATTTAGGTATTTGATTCATTTTCAATTGGTTTTTGTGTATGGTGTGAGGCTTGGATCCTGATTCACTCTTCTGCTTGTGGAAACCCAGTTTTCCCAGCATCATTTATTGAAAAGACTTCCTTCCCCATTGATTAGCAACTTTGTCAAAAATCAGTTGACCATAGATGGATAGATTTACTTCTGGACTTTCAATTATATTCCATTGGTTTATATGTTTATTATTATACCAGTACCAGGCTGTTTTAATTACTGTAGCTTTATAGTACATTTTGAATGGAGATTGAATTTTATCAAGAATTTCCTTTTACATTTATCTTTATTTCAACCCTTTTTAAATTTTTTTTCCTGTTTCATTTGTTTACCTATTCAATTTAACCTTTAAATTAGTTATAAATACTCTTAAAAAACTTTATTTTTTAATACATAGCCGGGTTTCCTCTATTAAATAATGTTATAGGAACATAAACCAAGAAATCATTTTTGCTAACAGTGCACAATTCAGTAAGATAAAAGTAATCAAGTGCAGGTCTGAAGGAATAGAATTCAGTAAAAAAGGAAAAAAAAAATACAAGCATCAATTGTAAAAGTTTACTTTTAATTTAAAAGGCTTATTTTTAAATGCATAATTGGTGTTGTTGTTGTTTAGCTGTTATCAAGTAAACTCTGACCCATAGTAACCTTATGTACAATAGAACAAAACTTTGTCTGGTCCTGCATCATCCTCACAGTCGTCAGCATGTTCGAGTCCATCCTTGAAGCTATTGTTCCAGACCAGTTCACTGAGGATCTCCCTCGCCCTTGTTGGCCCTCTACTTCACCAAACATAGTAGTTTCCTCTAGTGATTTATCTTTCCTGATGATGTTCCAAGGCAAGCAAATTAGACAATGTTCTGTTGTGATCTATAGGTTTACATTGACTAAATATCAGCCCTAACCAGCAGACCTTTCTTCCTACTCTATCTTAGTCTGGAAGCTCCACCAAAACCTGTCTACCATGTGTGTCCTTGCTGAGATTTGAAATACTAGTGGTGTAGATTCCAGCATCATAGCAACACGGAAGCCACCACAGTATGAAAAACTGAGAGATGGATGGTGAAAATCTGTAATTCAATAGAAAAAATAATAAAAATATTCCCTTAAGTATAAAGTGGAAAGATTTGGAAAATATATTATTAGTGTCTTAAAAATTTGCACTACAAAATTGTGTTTATAAAACTAAAGCAAGTAGTCATGCAGGGGGAAAGAAATCCCAGGACAGAGTGTATAGCAATTCAAAATATAATTTCCAAGACAAATAATAAGATGGAGCCAGTTGTCCAAGCAACTGTGCACCTGTAACGCTCTCTGGATCAGTCAGGGTCCAATCATTAGACAGAAATGAACTCACTAATTTGAAGTGGAAAAGTGTACTATGAAGAGTTATATTGTAGAATATCTGAAAGGATACATACAGAACAACAACAACACAACAAAACAGTAGTTATCTGTAGTGGATGATGGGAGGGTGACAAGAGAGCAGATGGAGGATATGGGTAGAGAGAAAATGTTTACGGGGTATTTATCTACCCACCTATCTCTCTTCATGTACAATTTATGAATTATGTGAATAAATTCTGTTTGAAAATACAACTACATAAATTTATCTTTTAAATTCATGTCAGATTCTATATAAATACAACGGAAAGCAAATTTGTCCAGGTAGGGCATTCAAATCTTAAACACACACACACACCACACACACACACACACACACATACACACTATAGGAAGCAAAAACGAAAAAAAGAGAAAAATCAAAATTTTAGGAAAATATAATTAACTATAATCTAACCAGGTTTATTCTCATCCTAGATGGCAAAGTGGTTAAGAGTTCAGGCTGCTCACCAAAAGTCGGCAGCTGGAATCCACCCGCCGCTCCTTGGAAACCCTATGGGGCAGTTCTACTCTGTCCTACAGAGTTGCTATGAGTCAGAATCGACTCGACGGCACACATCAACAACCATAAGGAGTGCAATGGTAGTTTAACAAGAATTGTTGAAGTCCTTTTAAGAAGGAATCACTGAACTCCATTCTAACAGCTGAGTGACTACTGCCGCTCTGTAACAGAAAGTGGATAGATCATTGTCTGCAGAAAATAAAAGACTATCTGGCATGAGAGCCACGAGGCACATGTGATTGCAAGTGAAAGCACCATATGACAATAAGGGGAATCAGTGAACATTTAGATAATAAAATGGGAGAGACTAGTATCCAGAAAGCTGGCATCCAGGTTTATGTCCTCCAGCCAGGAGATACCTTTTTTGGAAATTCGACCAATTCACAAGGAAATACCTTGAAGATTTCCTAAGGATACAGTCCAACCAGATCACCATAGAGTGAAGCTCCCATTGACAGTACGCACTCATCTACTGATAGCTTTCAATTAGCTTTCCAGTGTGTACTCTTAAATACAACAGACAGCCAAGGACCGGTAGACTTCTGAGAAAACCCTCTAACATGAACAGGTTCAGTAAATCAACAGGGGAAAAAATGTGGAGAAGACAACGTCTATGCAGCAAAAATAAAACTTAGACAAGAAAAAAAAACTTCTCACTTTCTTTGTACCAAAAACCAAACCAGTTGCCACTGAGTCGATTCCTCCTCACAGCGATCCTGTGGGACAGAGTAGAGCTTCTCCATAGGGTTTCCAAGGAGGGGCTGGTGGATTCAAACTGCTGACTTTTTGGCTAGGAGCCAAGCTCTTAACCCTCATTATCCTCAGAGAGATAATATTTATATCCATAAAAAATAAGAGGATTGTGTGGAAAAGTAAGCAACATTTGGAGAACCAAAAGAAAGGTCTCCTTGGTACTGAAAATAATATAGCAAAAAATGAAAAACATCATAGAATGATTTGACAATGAAATTGAGAATATCTCATAAAAGTGTAAAGTAAGAAATAAAATATGGAAAGTAGGCGAGAAGGAGAGTTTTAGAAAGACGAGGTCAGAAAAGATGAGAAAATCATTTCTGAAATAATTCAAGAAAATTATCCAGAAATAAAAGGCATATCTTTCTATACTAAAAGGACTCACTGAGTCCCAATCCATTGCCTAAAAATTGACTGATAGCAAAGCACGTTACTGTGGCATTTCTGAGTATAGTGGAGACAGTACAAAATCCTCAAAAAGTAAGGGGGAGGAGAGAACCTAACAATGATAACAGCAGCAGCACAAAAAAAAAAAGTGCACACAAAGTATAAGAAATTTTTTGAATGTCTTAAGGGCAAAATAAGAAGTTAGAAGATGAAAATTAAAACTTGATGATAGAATAAAGATGTCTTCAAATATGTAGCATCGCAAATATTTACCTTCCATTCATTCATTCTGGGGATGCTACCAGGGGATTTGTGAAACAAAAACGAAGGAGCAAAGTAAGAACAAGGAAGTTATGGGCTCCAGTTAAAGAGGGGGATCAACACAGGAAAAGGAAGATAGATTACGCGGATTCCAGGATGATGGTGAAGGGAGATATTGGCACAGATTAAGGCAAATTAGAATGTTCCAAAAGCTATACAGTTTCATGCAATAAAAATGATAGATTGTGTGATAAAAATTAATTTATTAGGAAGTAGAGAATTTGGATTTGAATTGTGATAATAAAAAACTAAGCAATGGAACAAATAGAATTATTACCTCTAGGGGGTGAAATTGTAGAGATAAGGAAAAATAAATGGTCTATTGGATGGTTCAACTGTAAATAGTGTCTGCACCATCAAATTATATACAACTGCATCAGAGGAAAAAAAAAAGGATGCATAAGCATGTTGGAAACATGGATGGAGAGTGGGGAAGTTTTGTGAAAGAGAGCTACTCATTTTCCATAGAGGCATGTCCATGAATAAAGCCTAGTGTTAAATTTAAAAAAAAAAAATTACCAATAAAATCATGATATTTAAAAAAAGGATACAAATATAGGAAGAATTAGCTGAGAGTTGTAAGTAGTGCCTCTGGGGAAGGAGAATTGAGAAAAAAGAAATGTAGCCCACTAATTTTTAAACAAACATTGTTTGATTCATTAAAATATATGCATGGTTACCATTGGTAAAATGAAGACTATAGATGAATAAAAGATGAATATACACATACTTACGTACATAAATAAATTTTAATATAAAAAAACCCTAGAAAGCAATAGGTACAACATGAAAAAAAAACAACTTTTAAAATAGAAAATTCTAGTGGTTATTAAATAGTTTTAAAAGTTTATCCCAGTAAACCTCAATCAAAATGAAATTCCAGTTTTCATCTCTAAGTTATGAAATACTTTTTAAAATGCTGGGGATCATTTAATTTTTTATGCTTGCGGTAGATAAACGAGCCCTTGTGGTGCAGTAATTGGTCTCTCAACTGCAGTTCGAATCCACCAGACTCTCCACAGGAGTGACAGTCTACTTCTCTAAAAATTACAACCTTGGAAACCCTAGGGGGCAGTTTACTCAGTCCTATAGGGTAGCTATGTGTCGGAATCCACTTGACGGCAACAGGTTTTCTTTTTTTTTTTTTTTTTTTGATGATATTCAAATGTATGTCTTTTGCGTAAATGAATACAACAGCAAAACATTATGTATTTTTGCCCAATAATTTCAATAAAGTAGAGAAAAGTGGAGAGAAAATATTTTTATTCACTGGATACAAGTCGGATTGCAAAATTCTAAAAATAGGTAAGAGGCAGGATAATGAAGGGACAGGTAAAAAATACCATTTAGGGATTTCTAAAGGAAGGGTAATAATACAGTCTTAGTTTTCCAACGTGCTCATTAACGCTTCAACTCATGATGTTGCCAATGTCTGGACTGTTCTGCCCCCTTCTTTTTTGTACCTCTTAAAATTCTACCGTAAGTTCAAATGCCACCTCCCAATTCTAAATGAATAACTCCCTTTTTTTGTGTGTGGGCTGCAAACATTTTGTTCAATATTGTATTATTGCTAGAACAGCTCCTACCAATGTAGGAGTCCATAGAACATAGCGGCTAAGTGTGTAGTTTCAGCAGCTTGATTGCCTGAGTCCAAATCCTAACCCTGCTACTACTAAAATATTTTGTTAGCTAGGCCAAGTTATTGAAACTCTCTGGAATTCATTTTCCTTATCCGTAAAATGAGATTTCAAAAACGAAAAATGAACCAAAATCATGGTAGGTTTGAAAACAGAGTTAGTGTTTGTGAAACCCTTAGACCAGGATCACTAAATAAGTGTTCTTACTATTACTGGGGTTATTCATATGTGTTTTTGCCTCCCACATTGGATTGTGAAGACCTTGAGGACAATAATTGTGCTTTCACTTCTCAGGAACATAGAATAATATTTTAAAACTTAAATAGGTCAGCTCTATATTCATTACAGCAGACATGTCGAAAAATTCAAACAAAGTCAGGATAGAAACATTCTAAATATTTGCAATAATTTTAATCCATGTTTTGGATAAATTAATGGTTCTTGTTAGTAATAACCATTTCCATGGAAACTGATTATTTTCATATAAATATATTATCTATGATCAGGTGGACTTAATTTTAATTTAAGGAGAAATTTGGGAATATGCAGTGTTGTTGCAATAATCAGCTCTGACTTAACATAAACATAATTCTAGAAAAAAGAAACTAGAAAGCCTTTCAGTTTTTCATAGGCTATATATTTGTTTCCAAAGTATCAAATAATATTCCCAATGACTACATGTTTTGATGAACCCACTCTTTGTTGATTCTGCTTATCTGAGTCAGAAAAGATCTTATATTTCTATTGCATAAGCCACCTTTGAAAGTGGTTTAATGCTTCAGGAGGTTTTGAATGTTTCTAAATGATTCTCCAAATTTGGCAAGACTTACTCATCCATCCAAATTTGGCAAGACTTACTCGTAGATTGACTCCTAGGTGCAAACGTGTGCTGTTCACTCGTGGGCCATAATGTGCACACAAATATTCTACTTAATTAGAACTCTCAGAATCTTTGAAATTAGAAGAGATGCTGGGAAAGAATCAATTAGAGCGAAATAGGATTGAGACTATCTCCTGTCAGTTGATGCAAACTGTTTCTGCTGTTGCTACCACAAATGCTTTACTATGTAAGCTAACCTATAACTATCGAGAGCAGTATCACATCTGGATGTGGAGAGCTTTGTACCGATCTCTAGGCCCCACCTTCAGAAATCATAATTTAATTGTCCTGGCTTAGGGCCCATGCCTGAATAGTATTTAAAGTTTCCCTGGTTATTCTCATGTGTACTTCAAGATATGATTGCTAGTGTAGATGAAGTGACACTAGTTCAGCCACCAAGCTTTCCCTTGTCCGTTTAGTATCTCTTTTCTCTCCACATTTCTATTGTCTCCTATCTTAAAGAAAAATACTAAACAAGTGCTACCCTTGACCACATATTCTATTGTTGCCTAATCTATCGCCTTTTCTTCACAGCTGAATTTCTTCTTTCATTAACTTCCCTGTCAGTTCCTCATCTGATTTCAGTCTGAAATATGCGCCTACTCTCACTAAGGTTACCCATGATGTTTATGACTTTACATTTAGTGGATATTTTATAATTCTATCTTGCTTGACTTCTTAGCAATGTTTGCACTAAAAATCACTCTTCATTGCATTCCCTGACAGAACTGTGCTGGTTTCTTCGTATCACCCTGGCCGCTCATTTTCTGTCTCCTTTGCAACCACATCTTCTTTTATTCAGCCATTAAGGTTGAGGATCCTTGAGACTTTGTTTTGAATCTTGTTCTTCTCAATCTATGCAATTTATCCCATTCAGACATATCTACTACCAAAAGTTTATTAAACACATGTATGTCAATGGCTTTGAAATTTATATCTTCTGCTGTGATATCTTCTCTGGGCCATAAACGTGTATAATCACAAACTCAGCATTTGGAAACCAAACTCATGGTCTCTCTCTATAAAATGACCCTCCTCTAGAATTCCTAAACTAAGTAAATGGCATCATCTCTCAAACAGCTTCACAGGGCCAAAGACCTGGCAATCAAGATGTAACTTTCCCTCCACCTTAAAGTCCACATTCATCACCTAAACCAAATAAAAGTCCATTTCTGTCGAGTCGATTCTGACTCATAGCGACCCTGTAGGACAGAGTAGAACTGCCCTGTAGAGTTTTCTAGGAGCAACAGATGGGTTCAAATCACTGGCCTTTTTGTTAGCAGCCAAACTCTTAACCACTGCGCCACCAAGGCTCCACATTCATTACCTAGTACTATTAATTTTCCTTTTAACTTATCGCTCATATTTTCCCACTTCCCTAGTTCCATTTTTTCTCTGCCTGAATTTTGTCTGCCATCTTGTCCCTACTACTTGTCTGCTTTTTCCTAGTTTAGTGAAACTTCCATTTCTTGATATCGAAATGGAACTTGGTTGCACTCCAAGTTGTTGCTGATTGCCTTTAAATGGTTTTTTTTTTTTCTTTGAAGATTCATTGTTCCACACAGTCAGTGGCCTATTTTTTTGTTAGATTTTTGAAATCTTAGGTGAAATTTTTGTTCAGAAAGAATTAAATCTATTTAAATGTTAAATTAATATTAATTT
>NW_004443948.1:8617143-8618201 GCF_000243295.1 Trichechus manatus latirostris | reverse complement strand
ATAAGAAATTACTTATATTTTGTTTTATTCATATTTCATTATTTTAAGTTAAATAGATAAATTCTTTAACCATTTTCAATTTACAATTTAAATTTCATCAAAGAGTTTAAACTACATGTAAAAACAATATATTCAATTTTATCATGAACAGTTTTATTTCTGATATAGAAAGAAAACCTTTTAATTATTAAACATTTCTTTTAAATCTAATAAATTAAATTTATAAAGTGAATTTGAATCACCCCTAAACAGTCTAAAACTGTTTGCAGACTTAAGCAATTTATATTTTATATTTCAAAATCAAATTTCAAATAAAAATCGGTTACTCAATTTAACATTCAGTTAAATCTGAAATCTGATCTTCTAATACAGTAAGTTACTAATATATAACACATTAATACAGATTCCTCCAAAATTTAATACCAAACTGCTATCACCATGCTCTTGGTTTATATGATTATCCTAGTATTCAATAATAAAGTTTCCTGGGGTTAACAGTACCTCCTTAAAGAAAGTGCTTGATCCCTTTGAGGGAGTAGCATTTGTTAATCAGCTAATGACTAGATAACTGAGATACCATTGTTGACCCTGAAAGACATATAATTTTACAGATATTCTAACTTTGCTCAGATGAACATAAATAAATCAAGCAGACATTTTCAAAAAGGAATAGTTTCAAGTTTAATTTCCATCGCTACCTGTTTTTTGCGACTGATTTGTCCACAGGGTTATTCCATTATTGTAACTAATTCCTTCAGTTAACTCTTAATTATGGGCTTGTTTATTATTTTTTTAATGTTTAATTATGAATATTTCAAACATACACTGAAGTAGAAAAATATTAGTTAACAAATGTCCATCACCCAATTTCAACTGTAATTAATATTCTGCTATTCCGGTTTCATTTATTCCCTGTCACTACCCCTCCATTTTTTGTCTTATATTATTATTATTTTTTTTATTATAGTTCAGGTGAAGGCTTACAGAACAAATAGTTTCTCATGAAACAGTAGTACACATATTGTTTTATGACATTGGTTAACAACCCCACAACATGT
>NW_004443948.1:8600208-8616295 GCF_000243295.1 Trichechus manatus latirostris | reverse complement strand
TACTCCATTGTGTGTATGTACCATAGTTTGTTTATCCATTCATCTGTTGATGGGCATCTAGGTTGTTTCCATCGTTTTGCTATTGGGAACAATGCTGCCATGAACATGAGCGTGCATATGTCTACTCGAGTGACAACTCTTATTTCTCTAGGATATATTCCTAGGAGTGGGATTGCTGGATCTAATGGTAATATATTATTTTGTTTCACTGAATCATTTTAAAGCAAAATACTTCTTAATTGAATTTAGTTTACTTCCTTATTTTTTCTGTCTGGTCAGGACTCTCATAAATATTTAAATGAGATTGAATTGTTTTCTGCTTTTCTCTTATATCTTAATTTGTTTCTCAGTTTAAATCAGAGGTCATGCTAATGATATATCTGTCAAAATGAAAAATGGTAGAAAATTCTGACTTCAATGCTAAACTTAGATAAAGTTAAAAAAAAAATGAGAAAACCCTGCATGCTTAATAGATTACTCATTTTTTAAATGAAATACATAAGTATAAAATACAAAACTTAAAAGTAAGTATGAGGTTCAAAAGAAACATGCTCTATTTACTTAACTTTTGAAATGTCGAAAAACTTCTCCTTTTTAATTGTCTTTGTCATAACTTTTCTCCAATTCAACTTATTTCAAATAATTACATTATTTTGTTATTGTGTCTCAGATTTTCACAGTCTAGTCAGTGGGAACCCTGTAAGATTTTAAATCTTCTAATTTTGTTATCATCATTACTCTCTGGCAAAAAGTCTTAAGACCTTCTTTTGCTTTCCCTGCCCTAGATATGAACTGAGTCTTTTTTTTTCCCCCAAGCAAACCTGGTTCTATTTTATTGAAAAATAATACCTTAGAGATGAAAAATATAGGAACTAGGAAACACTTATTAAGATTATGAGTTAATAAATGTATAATGTTAATAAGCATGCATTCATATTTCCTAATAGTGCCAATATTAACATACTATAAAGCTATAGGAAGTGTCAAACATTTTTTCAATCTGGCATTGTAATTTCTTTTCTTTTATGACTCAGTGAACTATACAATAATAACTTTAACTTATATTTGTAGTTCTTAATAAAGCTAACACATGTATTTATTATATCCATCAATATTAAACATAAATCCAAACAGTCCTTTACCTTATTTAATTGAAGCAGCCTGATTTAGGAGGTTAGCTTGGTCTCCTGTTCTCCAATTAACATGTCATCTTCAATGTTCAGTTTTGTTAGTTTATTTGAATTACAGCTGGCCAAATCCATTATGTTAGATTACGCTTGAAGATCATGGAAGCAGTGACAATTCAAAGAGTAGTGAAAATAATTTCCATTCTTCGCAGGTGGGGGTTGAAAAGAAAGCAAAAATCTAAACTTGTGCTCACTCACAAGGGGAAACTCAGCCAGTAGCAATTATCTCCCAGGCTTTTCCAGTCCTTTCCAGATATTGGGAACATTTGATGCTACAGCACAGGTTCCCATCAGGTACGTACTGATCAGATTTCTGTCACTATATATTACAGTGGAAACCTGGTGGCATAGTGGTTAAGAGTTACAGCTGCTAACTAAAACGTTGGCAGTTCGAATCCACCGGGCACTCCCTGGAAATCCTTTGGGTGGTTCTACTCTGTCCTGTAGGGTCGCTATGAGTCAGAATCAACTCAACGGCAGTGGGTTTGGTTTATATGTTACAGTAGTTTGCATTTTCTACTTTATATAAATGGAATCAAAAAGTATACTCTCTTTTTTTATCCAGCCTTTTTTATTAGCAAAATTATATTGAGATTCTTTCACGTTGTAGTAAATATCACTTAATCATTACTTTATTGGTAAGTAGTAATAAAACCAGTTGCCATCAAGTTGATTCTGACTCATGATGACCCCTTGTGTGCCAGAGTAGAACTGTATTCTGTAGGGTTTTCCATGGCTGATTTTTTGGAAGTGGATTGCCAAAATTTCCTCCAAGGCACCTCTGGCTGAACTTCAACCTCCAACCTTTCAGTCTGCAGCTAAACATGCTAACCATTTGCACCCCCCACGGACTCTGGTGAGTAGTAATATATTCTATGCATTTTCTATATTTTGTTTATCCATTAACTTGATGAAGGACATCTGAGTTCTTTCAACATTTTGACCATTACAAATAAAGCTACTATGAATATTCACGTGCAAGTCTTTTTATGAACATACACATTCATTTCCACTGGGCTACTGTTGTTGTTGTTAAGTGCCATTAAGTTGATTCCGACTCATAGCGACTGTATGGAAAACAGAAAAAAACACTGCCCCATCCTGTGCCATCCTCACAATCATTGCTATGTTTGAGCGTGTTGTTGCAGCCACGGTGTCAATCCATCTTGTTAAGTGTCTTTCTCTTTTTGGTTAACCCTCTTACTGTACTAAGCGTAACGTCTTTCTCCAGGGACTGGTCCCTCCTGATAACATGTCTGAAGCATGTGGAACAAAGTGGCACCATCGTTGCATCTAAGGAGCTTTCTGGATGTACTTCCAAGACAGGTTTGTTCATTCTTCTGGCATTCCATGTTGTATTCAATATTCTTCACCAATGCCATAATTAACTGAAAGGCATCAGTTCTTTTTTGGTCTTCCTTATTGATTTCCCAGCTTTCACATGCATATGAGGCAATTGAAAACACCATGGCTTGGGTCAGGTGCACCTTAGTTCTTAAAGTGATGTCTTTGTTTTTTGACACTTTAAAGATACCTTTTGGAGTAGATTTGCCCAATGCAATATATCATTTGATTTCTTCACTGCTGCTTCCATGGGTGTTCATTGTGGATCCAAATAAAATGAAAACCTTGACAACTTCCATATTTTCTCCATTTATCATGATGTTACTTATTGGTCCACTTGTGAGGATTTTTGTTTTCTTTATGTTGAGTTGTAATCTATACTGAAGTCTGTGGTCATTGATCTTCATCAGTAAGTGCTTCAAGTCCTCTTCACTTTCAGCAAATGAGGTTGTGTCATCTGCATATTGCAGGTTGTTAATGAGTCTTCCCTCAATTCTGATGCCCATTCTTCATTCTTCTTCACATAGTCCAGCTTCTCATATTATTTACTCACCATACAGACTGAATAATTATGGTGAACGAATACAACCCTGATGCACACCTTTCTTGATTTTAAACCATGCAGTATCCCCTTGCACTGTTAGAACAACTGCTTCTTGATCTATGTACAGGTTCCTCATGAGCACAATTAAGTGTTCTGGAATTCCCATTCTTCACAATGTTATCCAGAATTTGTTATGATCCACACAGGTGAATGCCTTTGCATAGTAACTAAAACACAGGTAAACCTCTTTCTGGTATTCTGTGCTTTCAGACAGGATCCATCTGACATCAGCAATAGTAACCCTCTTTCCATGTCCTCTTCTAAACTGGGCTTGAATTTCTAGCAGTTCCCTGTCAATGTACTGCTGCAACCACTTTTGAATGATCTTCAGCAAAATTTTACCTGTGTGTGAAATTAATCATATTGTTCAATAATTTCTGCAATCTGTTGGATCTCCTTTCTTTAGAATGGATACAAATATGGATCTGTTCAGGTCGGTTGGGAAGGTAGCTATCTTCCAAATTTCTTGGTATAGATGAGTGAGGGCTTCTGGTGCTGTATTCGTTTGTTGATATATATCAGTTGGTATTCAGTCCATTCCTGAAGGAAGAGGTCCAAGCTGCTCTGAAAGTATTTGCAAAAAACAAGTCTCCAGGAATTGATGGACTACCAATTGAGATGTTTCCACTGGGTAATACCTAAAAGTGGACTTACTTGATTACATAGTAGGTGAATGTATAACATTTAAGACAGCACCAAATAATTTTCCAAAGTGGTTGTTCCATTTTACATTCCCACCATCTGGGTATGAGAGTTCTAATTCTTCTTCCTATTATTGATTTTTAATTTAATTTCATTGTGATCATAGAACACTCTGTATATTACTTGAATTTTTTAAATTGAATGCAACTTGTTTTATGGAATTATTTGAAAAGTATATATTTTGCTGTTTTAGGGTGTAGTGTTTTATAAATGTCAGTTAAGTCAATTTGATTGATGGTGTTTGTCAAACTTCAATGTCATCTATATCTCTACTGATTTGCTCCTACTTGTTCAATCATTTGAGAGAAGAGTATTGAAATTTCTAATAATGATTTTAGATTTCTCTGTTTCTCCTTGTCATTTTATCAATTTTTGTTTCATTTATTTTGAAGTTCTGAGGATAGTTATTTCCACTTGATGAACTGACCCCTTTATCGTAATGGTAATGATAATTAATGGCAGTCTCTTTTAGTGGTAATATTCTTTGCTCTGAAAACTACTCTTTCTTTCATTAATAAGGTAGTTTAGCTTTTATTTGTTTAGTGTCAGTATGAGCTATTCCCATACTTCTACTTTCAAACTATTTGTGTTCTCCTTTGGACATCACATTATAGTATGTTGTTTTGTTTTTTATAATCAAAATGAGTCTCTGCCATTTGCTTGGGTTTATTGAATGTTTCTATTTAATGTGATTATTCACATAGTTAGATTTACTTTAATCATTTTGCTTTTTGTGTTCTATTTGTTCATCTGTTCTCTATTTTCTTATTCCTATTTTCTGCCTAATTTAAGATTAATTGTATATTTGTTTTTATTCCATCTTATTTACATTGATCGCTTATTAGCTACATATTTTATTATTTTAATGATTTCTATAAGTTTATAGTGTGCAGAATTAACTTACCTTAGTCTAACTTCAAGTTATTTTACACTACTCCATGTATTATATAAGCATCTTAAAATAAAGCAAAAAAGAAAAAAAAAAGTCAATCCATTGCCATTGACTTAGTTCAGACTCATAGAGACCCTATAGGATGAAGTAGAACTGCCCTATAGCTTTTCGAAGGAGCAGCTGGTGGATTCCAACTGCCAACTTTCTGGTTAGCAGCTGAGGTCTTAACCACTGTGCCACCAGAGCTCCAGTAAGGTTTTTCTATTTCTATCCCCCTGAATTTGTGCTATTGTTCCCATTCATCTAACTTTTACATATGGTATAGACCCCAAAGTACATTGTAATTAGTTGTGTTCAAACTGTCCTTCATGGATTCCAATAAGACACATATTAAACGAATTGAAATTGCCCCACAGTTCACTGGTATTTTGTTCATTGTTCTTCATTCTCTTTTATCTATGTGATTTAATTTGGATAATTTCTCTTTCTGTTTGTTCAAATTCACAAATAATTTCTTTGGTAATATCTAAATTGATAATCCCATCCAGTGTATCGTTCATCTTATGCATTGTAGTTTTCACCTCAAGAAGTTCAATTGGGTCTTTCATATATTCTATGTTGCTCCTTAGCTTTTGAAAATACAGAATAAACTTATAATAATTGTTTTCATATATTTGGTGGGTAATTCTAGCATATTTGCCAGTCAGAGGTAGGTTACATTTTATTAATTTACCTTATTATGTAATGTATTTTTATGTTTCTTTTTATGCCTGATAATTTTTTATAGGATTGCAATTAATGTGAGATTTATCTTGTTATGTGTTGGACATTTTTTAATACCTATCTTTTTTTTTTTTTAGCTTTATTCCTGGGAAAATTAAGTTTCTTAGAAATATTGGGTGCTTTCAGGTATTTATTTTCCGACAGTTTAGGCAGGAAAGGAGCAGTGCTCTTTCTAGGTCTACTGATTTTCCACTACTGAGGCAACGGCCTTCTGTGTACTCTACCCTGTGAGGGGAAAAAATAATAATAATAACAGACATTGTACTTTGATTTTTAGGAGTTTTACTTACCCACAAGAACAAAAATTAACTGTAAAAAGCCTGACCCAGGCTGCAAAAAGATTGACTTGTTTTCCTTCACCAGGAACTGCTCTGTAGCATTCTAAATGTGTCTATTCTGGGTAGGAAAGTAGGCAATGACAAACACATTACTCATGATTTAATGAAAAAGACTATATGCTTCCTTAATTTTAATTTCAAGAGATCTCATAGCTGCAAAAAGGTAAAGGGCCAAATTTTCAGGAGTTATTTTTTAATGTTAACTCAGTAACCATGCAGTATTTCATCGCCATGATAAGTTTATTTATTAAGCAAAAAAAAAATTAAGCTTATGTGAAATCTCCAGTCCTCAGGAGCGTTTTTCTTTCTTTTTTTTTTTTTAATTCTTGCAGGGAGATGTACGTACACTCCTCCAATTTGCAAATTGTTTATTAAATCATGAAACAACCAAATATTATACTATTGTTTTAAGCTAATTCAAAGGGTTTTTTTTTTTTTTTTAGCAGTTGTAACTAGCCTACTTTTAGCAACTTGTTTTTAGAAGCAAAACGATCTCCCTGCATGCATATAGAATGATTGCTCCAGATAAATCTTGTGTTCTAATTTCTTTGTGTTTGATTATTTTTAACAACCCCATGCCTGATTAACCATCAGTTTTCCCAGTCTGGCTGGTGGAAGCAGGAATTACTTCCAGCCATGTCTGATCATTGTCACTTTTACCTCTAATTATTCAAGCGACTATTTTCCTGGTAGTTTCTTCACATGCATTCACTAATCAGTACTCAGATGAACAGAAGTTGACTCTGCTGATCTCCCAAGTTCTGTCTCTATGCAGCTCTGTCTTTTCTCTGATATTCTGTTATTTGAATTCTAGCCACTGCCTTGGGCTCCCTTGACCTGTATTTCAATCTTCTCAACCCAGGGAGTCTCACAGATACCACATGGATTCTCCTCCCGTACCACAGCCTGGAATCCCTCTCTAGGCACAATCATGGAGCTCACATTGTTTATTTCCCATCTCTCAAGTTCCTTCTATTCATTGATTGATGTCTTGTTTATAAAATGTTGTTTCATATTGTCCGTTTATTTGTTTTGGTGGTTTTAAGCCAGAGAATAAATTTGGTTGCTGTTTCTATATCTTGGACTTAAGTAAAGTTCTGTTTTATATACCTCTTCATTTCTCTAAGCAATTAAATTTAATAATTTATGATACTACGCTTAATGAACTTACACTAAAAATCTTAATTTATCTAAAATAATAATAAAAAATGTTTAGGTGAGAAGAAATTTCAGAGACCTCATAATGACAAGCTATACAGAACACCAGTGGAGAAATAAATCTCAGTTAAAGTAAATACTCTGACCTCTACATTTAAAAGTGATTCAAGTGTGTAGGTAAAAATTATGAAGTGATTAAGTGTTTTAAACCAATTATAAATAACTAGAATAAGAGCCAGTGAAGCAGCAGAAGAAAAGGGTATAAACTAGTGAAACATAATGAAAAATAGCATCATATTTATTTCCTGTAACATTTACTTGTTAACCAAAAATCTCATGGTCCACGTATTTAACATACTTGAAAAAGATAATAATCATGGGAATATTTTAAATAATACAACAGTGATATTTTCCCTAAATCATTGACTCTTAGAGTAGGGGCAATCTTATTTAACTTCTCAATCTATGTATTAATATTCCTTCCTATATTACTGATATATGGCCATCTAGCTTTTGCTTAAATACTTACAATGTCTGGAATCTCATTATTTCATAAGACAGGTCATTCCAATTCTGGACAACTCCTTATAATAAGCTGAGATATGTCTACCTATAAATTCTGCCCACTGGTCTTCGATCTGTCAACTGGAACTGCAGTAAAGTCTAACCTTCTTCTACTTAAATAAATCTTATAATATTAAAAAATAATCACCATCGAAATAAACTTAAGAAAGAGCATTTGAGGGGAATCTGGTGAAAATTTAATATGGACTGCATATTAGGTAACTGTGGTTCCGGTACCATAGATCGCTTTTGTGTGGTCTTTCTAGCCATGGTCTTGTAACTCCCACCCAGTTGATTTGGCGTGACTCTGCAGATAGGGTAATTGTAGCCCACCAAGGCGATTGGTCGATTTTGCCGTCCCACTGGCTTGAAATGAGCCACCCCAGAGGAGGGAAAAAGAAGATTCCACTACCACCAAAGAATAACCAGGAGCCAGCACGTCCTTTGGACCCAGGATCCCTGAACTAAGAAACTCCTAGTACCAGAAGAGAGCTGGAGAAGTAGTGGTAGAGACTTGGCAGCAGAGACCCCGCATCAGAGACCCAGCAGCAGGAGATGGCATGGTAGGCTTCCTGGCCCATGTAGAGAAAGCTGAGTGCCTTTGGGCAGAAACTAAGGGCCAGGGAGAGAAGTGCCTGTGAGCATGGCTGGGCAGAGTCTGTTCTAATAGAAGAAGTGTATCCTTGAGTATTCCTGAGCCTGAACTGTAACCTGTTACTTCCCTAATAAACCCCATAATCAATCATTAGTATGGTCTGTGAGTTCTGTGTGGCCATTGTAATGAATTATTGGATCTGGCAGAGAAGCAGAGAATGCTGTGGGAGGGACAGTAGGTGTCAGAATTGTTAAAGACAGCAGAGAGTGGAGGCATGTCTGACCCCCCCTGCCTCTTAAGAATCAGCCTTGGGCTATTTATCTTGATTCTCCTTTCCCCTTGTGAAGATAAAGCGGGTAAGATGCCACCCCCATGCCATTTTTTACAGTAAACATAATAAATTATCTTTTTTGTTTGTAGGTTTATTAACGTTACTTTGTTTATGAAAATTTTTTAGAAAATGTCTCTCTTTCACAGAGACATACTAGTTATTGGCAAAATGTCATAGTGCCTGATGTTCGTTTTAAAATAGGGAAATAAAGACAAAGAAAATACGGCAGTCGAAGACTTTTTATCATAAAGGCCTTGAGAAATTTGCTTCTACTATTTGGACAGGAATTCTTTTTTTTAATGTTTTAAGAATAATTTTTTTTCATCTATAAACACACTCTATATTAAATGAATCATATTTCAATAGCTCAACTTCAGGAAAAACACACACTCCATTTTCTCAACATAGCAGTTTCTTGTCAGAGAATATCACCTGGAACAAATTTGAATTGTACACCGTGTGAGGATGAATCCAAAATTGTCTGCCTTGTACATGTATATTAAGCATCTTCTATGAATTTCCAGTCCATTTTGCATGTGCACCAATTCCATGCATTACAAAGTATTCTTGTTGGGCAGCCTTTATCTTGCCGTAGAAGTATTTCTTCTGTGCTAAACTTTATTCTTAAATTTAAGTACAAGATAACTCTGAGTCCTCAAAACCAAAAAACCAAAAAAACCAAACCCCTTGCTGTCAAGCTGATTTCCACTCATAGTGACCCTGTAGGACAGAGTAGAACTGCCCCATAGGGTTTTAAGGAGCTCCTAGTGGATTTTAAATGCTGACCTTTTGGTTAGCAGCCTGAGCTCTTAACCACTGAGCTACCAGAGCTCCAACACCTAATAAACCTATATAGAAAATGGTACGTGATAGAAGAATACTTTTTTTTTAATAAAGACCCCGTCATAAACCTCCGAGATATACCTTCATCTCGCTATCATCCATTATCTAGGCTTCGTGCCCTCCTTTGGTGTTAAAAGAAACTTCACTACATTACATTTTAGCTACAAACTGTTGTAATTTATTTTCCAGTTGTATCTTACTACTTACGTAGACTTATTTGATTATTTAATTGATATATTTTTCAATCTGTGCTATCATTTAAATACCATAGTTGAGATAATAATCATCACCATTTTTGCCATTAAAGTTATTGGGAATATTTTTATTGTGATTTGGAAGCTTTTCATTTAAAATTAAGTATTTTCAGAATTATACAAGTGCAATTGTTAAATCTAGGTATTGATTATTAAGGAATTGTTATTTTTTTCCTCTTTACTCTTATGTATACTTAAATTTTCTCAAAAAATTAAAAAATATTTCCCACTGTGTTTCCAATCTTCTTAATATGGGTCTGCTATGTCTTGCCCATTTATTAGCACATATATTGGTTTTTATTTTATTTTTGTTGTCACTGCTATTATGAAGGGAATTTTTTTTTCCCCAATGGCTTCTAACAGTTTATTGCTAGTATAAAGAAATCTAATCACTTAAGTAATACTTACTAGGTGTAAAGCCATTTTCTTTGTTCTTAGACAGTTTTCTTTTTTTAATTTTATGGCTAATTACTTTCTAAATTATAAATCTGAATATCATACTAAATTTATTCTCTATTTTTTTAGCAATTATATCAAAGTTTTCCCGTTGCTAAAATCCAAATCAATAACAAAAGTAGTACAATCAAGCATGAAAAAATATTGAAGAAATTTAAATAGCTGAATGTTTGATTTGTCAAATGGTCAAAGAACCACAGATGTTAAATTCCATACACATATCAATGTATGTGATGGTATAGTAAAATAGATA
The DNA here is from genome assembly GCF_000243295.1 of Trichechus manatus latirostris. Lineage (NCBI taxonomy): Eukaryota > Metazoa > Chordata > Mammalia > Sirenia > Trichechidae > Trichechus > Trichechus manatus. The sequence goes on along the minus strand of NW_004443948.1, from coordinate 8,605,991 downwards.
TTATATTTCACCTTGGTTGGAAATTTATAGCCTTTCTGAAAGCAATTTGGCAATACAGTTCTGGCATCTTAAATTTATATCCTTTTAGATAGTAATTCCCCTCCTAAGGGGAAAAATAGAGAAATGAAGAAATGTTTTATTTCTACCATTTTTTATAATGGTAGTGTTTATATTACTTTTGAGAAAAACAATTATGTATAATGGATTGTTATTCACTCATTAAAATCATATTTGTTAATAACATTTAATTATATGTGTGTTTATGATTTACATGCTGTGATGTAATATAAACACACACAGACTCACACAAATTTGTATCTCAAAATACTACTAGTCAAGAGAAAAGTGAAGATTCTGTGCCTCTTACTTACTTTTCTTCGTATTAAAGATGACTCAGCAACGATATCTTATTAACATTGGCTCATCAAGGAGTAAATTATGAAAAAATTCAACTATTTTAATAAGCTAAGCCAACCATCAGGTAAATTTAATATGTTCAACTAAATCTTACTGCAGATCCATATGACAACTAACTTTTATTGGGACTTACTTCCTTAATTATGCAGATTTCAATTTTTATGAAATAAGGCATTGATTTTTTTTTTGTTAGATGACTGTGTTATTGTATTTTATGATCACACAAGTGTTGTATGATTTTTCTGGATTGTAGGATTTAAAATTTTAACAGGTATTTTGCAGTATTTGGGGATCATAATTTTCCTATCATAAAACTTAGTCCACCTGAGCAGTTTCCATATTTTTACTTTCTATGGTGCCATGGTTAAGTGATTGGCTGCTAGCCAAAAAAAAAAGTCAGAAGTTGGAACCAAAAGGCACTCTGTGGGAGAAAAATCTGGCAATCTCCTTCTGTAAAGACTACAGCCTTGGAAACCCTATAGGGAAATTCTACTGTCATATAGGGTTACTAAGATTCGAGTCGACTCTATAGGAATGGATTTGTTTTCTTAATTTTTTTTTTCTAATATGTTTTCCTATTCTTTCTTTAGAAGGTTACCAAACTTGCATTCAAGAATGTATTTCCAATGGAATTAAAACCGATGCCATAGAAAATGACCTTTCTTCACTAATTGACTCAGTAGAGTAGCCCCAAATCGCCAAGGAGCAAATAGATTTTCAGTTTTGAAATAATAATAATAATAACTTTTTTCAGATTTATTAGGATTCTTAAGTACCGAGTACTTCTCTACTTTTGACAAACATGCAGATGACTTGAGAAGCCTTTTCAAGACCTTGTTTTATAATTTATATAAAGGATGTTAAAAAAGCGTTTTATGTGTGTGTGTGTTTGTGTGTTTAATACAATCAGTATTATAGTAATTTAGAGTCACATTGATGACTCAAACCAAATTAAAAAAAAGTATCAACTATTAGCTATACAGAACCAAGTATATAAAATCTGTGCAGTCTTGTTTTTTTATCATTCTAAGAAATATAATGGCGTTCATTTTCTATTTCCTAGGACTCTCAATGGCTCTACCTCATAGGAAAACAATCATGTGCCCTTTTATGATGAAATGTCTGTTTCAATTGAGTAAAGTCTATTTACACCTTTACATTAAAGCGAGAAATAAAAGATTACCCTCCCTAGGAAACATTTTTCTTGAATTTGATTCTTGATTCCTTTGTGTATCTTCAGTATATAATTATGATAGACATAGAAACCCTGGATGCCTAGTGGTTAAGAGCTATGGCTACTAACCGAAAGATCAGCAGTTTGAATCCACCAGGCACTCCTTGGAAGCCCTATGGGGCAGTCTGCTCTGTCCTATAGGGTCACTATGAGTTGGAATCGACTCAATGGCAACTGGTTTTTTTGTTTTTTTTTTAATTTTTTTGAAAATAGATATGATTTCAATTAAACAAGAAAGGAGGATTATTAACTGCCAAATATTTATTATGTACCAGACACACAACTCAAAAAAACTTTTTTTAATGACTTGTTAGTATGATAGTCTTTTAGTTTTACTGTCATCTGAGACCTCAAGACATCGATGGTACCTATTAGCATATTATAAAGTGAGGTGAGAGATCTGTTAACTAAAAGTGTAAAGAGTAAGGAGTTTCACTGTACTTTAATTTTTTTCTTTCCTAATATCATACTCGTTAATCTTTTAGAAGTTTTATTTAAATAAGAAACTAAGGAATCACTAAACCAATATTCAGGCAAGTCTTGGCACATCTTGTGTACTGTGATACGATCACTTTATCCTTATTTCAAGCTTTAGGATGGGGCTGCGATAAAACCACTTACTAAGTTTGACATGTGCTTCCAGGATCTGGGGGCACTCAGTGAACTGATGTCTGATTCATGCCTAGGAAATCTGAAGACCGTTTCTATCTTCTTTGAGAGAGAGTATTTGGCATGATTTGTTCTCATAAAGCCCATTTGTATAACAATACATTAGTGTCTTTCATGCACCATATGTGGGCCATGTTTATTCAAGAGAACTGACCTGAGGTTGTCTTATATTCTCTCCAAAAGGATGACCTGCCAGGAAGATATAACCCAATAGGGATGTGGACTCTTTTACTTCCAGGAGTGAAAGAGATCTAAGTGACTAATCAGAGGAGATCCAACCTCCTGAATCAGTAGAACAGCTGTAGGAGACTGCTAATGATGATGGGAAGTAACCCATGAAAGTACCTCAGAAAGGAAAGAATCATCTTCAAATATCTACCAAATGCAAGAAGAATCAATGCCATCTCACAATATTACTAAGCAAATATAAGCTTTCTTGTTCCTTAAATTATAATTCTTTCACTTCAATACTAAAGTCAACGGAATCAGCACAGAATTTAGGAGAAGTAAACCGTAGGAAAACAGAGAAAAGCATCTATGTAACTACAACAATAAACTCAAACATAGCAATTATCATGAAGTTGGCACAGGATAAGACAACATCTTGTTTTGTTATATATAAGGTTGCCATGAGTCAGAGCCAACTGGAGGGCATCTAACAACCCTTTCCCCACAGCAGACAATTCACCTGAATTAGTCTAAGTTGGGAGATGAAAGAAACTTTAACTTGGAATGAGATTGAAGTTTTAAATATTTACTGAATAGATATTTTACCTATTGAACCAATGAATTTTTTAAGACCGAAAGAATCAAAGAGCTTTTAATTATCCAGAAGTTATTAAACGACATGTCATTTGTCCTAGTTTTCTTCCAAAGAAGAATGCAGAGTAGAAGTTGAATTAGCAATGGGGAAAAAATATGTTCTTCTTTTAGTGTATGTATCCCATGAGCCTTACTTTTTAAATGAAATTTATGTTTTCTATCTCTTCTCACCTGGCATCCACCCTAAGTAGGTAAGTATAGCTAAGTCTCTTTAATAAATGAGGAAAGTGATTCTCAGAACAATTAAATATTTGGACCAAAGATGCACAACTGATAAGGAAGGGACAACTGAAGATTTTGATCCAGGAGTCATTGACTTTAAACACAGTAAATTATGTCCACTCTCCTTTTCAAGCATGCAAATAATTGAACGTTTTATTTGATAGATTTACATATCTGCTTTACATTTGAAATTTCTTCTACATTACGTTGAGAAATATTGAAGAGTAGAAGTGCAGGGAAAGGCAATAAATAGATACTGATAGATCTCTGATATGTTTCCCACTAAGCACTATTTAATACAGAAAGGTAGATAAGAGGTGGATACATCTTACTGTTTGTCTGCCTGTTTATCTGTCTGTCTACCTGTCTATGATCTATTGGTCATTTATCTATCATGTGTCTCTATATATATTACCTTCCTTTTTCCAGAAGTGATGTACATAATTCAGCTGAAACTTTTAAACAATTTTCATATTCAATTAAAATCTAATTCTTAAAAATATTTTAAAATCTACTGGTTATTAACTTTCATAACCAGAATAAATTTATTTTATACATATGATTTCTTATAAAAAATCAAGTCATAAATCAATTATTAAGAGTTATTCTATTTTATACTAACAACCACTTAATTGTATACTTTAAGTGGGTGAATTATATGGTATATGAATTATAGCTCAATAAAGCTGATACCAAAAAAAAAAAACTAGCTCTGTTTTAGATTAGAACATTTAATCCAGTTCCTCAGATGACATCAATTTTTGGGGACGGAAAGCACTAATCCTGTTATATAATCTATTTTTTTTTTCAGCTTGCTTATCCTTATCACCATTTAATGTTTTCTACATCATTCTAATTTTGTCAAAAAATGTGTGCATCTTTTTGAAGTTTTTAATTCAAAATGGGGAACTACTTATTTCATAATGCATTGTTTTACTATGTTATCAGTCTAATTTGATTTATACAGATAGACCTGAGAAAGCAAGGAAGTTAAAATACTCATAAGTACTAATGGCACAGTTCTCAAAATTGTGAGACGGATAAAGATGTCTTTTTTATGGCTGCTTCAAATTTAAAGATGCTTGCGTTAAGTCAACTTTCCAACTGCTTAAGCAAATGAAAAAGGCAACTTTTGGGTCCAATGCTATACCAAGGAGTTGTTATTCCAGTGTTGACTACAAAAGCATCAAGTTAGCCTTATGTTATAAATATCATGGAGGAGGACATCTGGTGTGAAAACAAAACAAAATAAACAAACAAACATTTTGTTTATTGACTTGGTGAATAAATGGGTGTTTCCTTTATAAATACATATTTTTAGCCCTATACGCTTGTTTCACACTTTTTGGTATGGGTGTTATGTTTCACAATTAAAACATGTTTAAATCAAAGGAAAGCCACAAGCATATTAGAAAAATAGACGTACCTATAACAGCAAGTGGGGACTATGGTGAGAAATAGGAGGTAAAAGATAAAACGATAAACTCTACAAAAGGAAGTTAAACTAAGTTTGTCTTAGTTATCTAGTGCTGCTATAACAGAAATACCACAAGAGGATGGCTTCAACAAACAGAAGTTTATTCTCTCACAGTCTAGTAGGCCAGAAGTCCAAATTCAGGGCACCGCTCCAGGGGAAGGCTTTCTTTCTCTGTTGGCTCTGGAGAAAGGTCCTTGTCATCAATCTTCCCCTGGACTAGGTACTTCTCAGCTCATGAACCCGAGGTCCAAAGGATGCACTCTGCTTCTGGTGCTTCTTTCTTGGTTGTCTGAGGTCTCCCTATCTCTCTGCTTGTTTCTCTCTTTTATATCTCAAAAGAGATTGACGTTAAGACACAACTTAATCTTGTAGATTCAGTCCTGTCTCATTAACATAACTGCCTCTAATCCTGCCTCATTAATATCATAAACCTGTTGCCCTGGAGTTGATTCCTCTAGCTGATTCATAGAGACCCTACAGAACAGAGTAGAACCACTCAATAAGGTTTCCAAGGAGTGCCTGGTGGATTCGAACTGCTGACCTTTTGGTTAGCAGCTGAACACTTAACCACTACACCACCAGGGTTTCCCATTAACATCTTTGAGGCAGAATTTACAACACATAGGAAAATCACATCATATGACCAAATGGTGGACAAACAATCACACAATACTGGGAATCATGGCCTAGCCAGGTTGACATACATTTTTGTGGGACATAAATCAATCCATAACAAAGTTATTCCAACATAATTGCACCATGTTCTTCCAGCCAGTTAACCAGAATATGATGACCAGATTCAAGGCATATTTTATAAGTGGCATATTTGCTACCATAAGAAATGTCACATATAGACAAGGGCCAGAAGGCAGAAGGGGACAAGGAAGCTGGTGATAGGGAACCCAAGGTTGAGTAAGGATATTGTTGATGTGTTGTGAGATT
>NW_004443948.1:8564649-8600108 GCF_000243295.1 Trichechus manatus latirostris | reverse complement strand
TGTGGGGTTGTTAACCAATGTCATAAAACAACATGTGTACTACTGTTTCATGAGAAACTATTTGTTCTGTAAGCCTTCACCTGAAGTACAATAAAATATAAAAAAAAAAAGTCACATATAAAGGCCTAAAACATATCAGCTTATGTTTAAAATGTGTAAAATCCGTATATCATCATATATTATATATGATCTATTTTTATTTTATACATTCATTTTATATACATAATGCTTATGTATATATAAGCTTTAAGTACTCCTTATATCATACTTTAAGGAATTTTAAGTGAGACGTACAAAGCAAGTGAGAAGCAAACATATTTGCAGATATGAAGGCAAGCAGAAGAATTTGATACCCAAAATCATCAATAAGATGATAAAATGTACTAGAGAATGGGTTATCCTTTTTTAAGCAGTACATTAAAATGATATTTAAAAAAAACAAGTTGTTTTGACATTTACAGATTTACTGGAGTGTTCTCTATCAAGAAGTTGCTGAACAATAACTTCATAATTTCTGATACACTCAAGAGTTAGAACATCAAGATAAAGAAATGTAGTTTGCTTTGACTCCATGTCGGGAAATATACAGAGTTGCAAAGGAAAACAAAGTAATGAATCATGATGCTTACATAAGAAAAAAAGTACATATCTTAACTAGAGGGTGTGCTTTTGCGTCACCACATTTTGACCTGTATATCAATATTGTTTTTTTCCACCACCTCCTTCACTTGCTGATTTTTGTAAACTTTGATGCTTATACCAGTTATCAACTGTACTGACTCTGGCAACGCTAACGAACCTGAGCTCATTCTGCTATGACGTCATCTTCACCTACTCAATGGAGCCATTTTTCATCTCATTGACTCTAGACCAAAGAGTTTCACTTGGGTACTCTGTCCTCTAATTGTTGACCTGGAGCAAATTATTTAACCTGTGTAAGCCTCATTTCTACATATGTAAATCTGACATGACCACATAGCATATCTGTTGAGGTGGTTGGTCATGAGAAATTAATGAAATAATGCGCGTGAATACATTTATCTCAGTCCTTGTAATTAAAAGGATTTACTACTTATTTATACTAGTTGCTTCATTCACTATTATTACTTGCTTGTGCTCATTGATGTAAATTGTGTTTAATAATTCTCGAATGATAATATAATGAAAATTTTTCTGTGAGTTAAGGTGGAGAAAAATTTATTTTAAAAAGTTGTTACTTTCTTCCAATATTTTAGCAGTAATAAAGAATCTTCAGAGTTCACTTAAATTTAGAATGACAATTTATTGTTTTTTTTCCTGTGAATGTTATATACTGTTGTGTTCTAAAATTTGATGATCATATAAATACATATTTTTTCAAAATATATAGACATGGTTGAAATCACCTATGATTATGGTATGTCAATTGTAAATATTATGGCCATTTAAATAAAAAAACTGTCTTACAATATTGATTCTCAATCAAATATTTATTGATTGTCTAGTACATATTACATAATATTCTATGTGCTAAAACATGGAAAATTCCTTGCTATAGTGGAGCTAATATTTTTAAATACACAATATGAACTTTCTCCTGAGTAAACACTACTGTATCTATTCCTTCCTGAAAGCAATATTGCTTCAAAAAAAGCTTGATAATCTAGAATTGCTCATTATTACAAGATATAAATTATACCTTCTTTTATAGAAAATTATGTATGTATATATGTATATGTATATATATCCATGTGCATGAAGAACAAAATTTATAATAGTTGCTGTAACTAATCATTATAAAAAAGATCAGCCTCATGTGACAGAAACCCAAAAGTGTGAATGTAGTAGTTCAGGGCATAGGCACAGGGAGGGTAAGGAGCACCCAGGGGCAATCTCTAATTTTGCACCCCCCACCCCGGTCCCCGAGTCATCAATGAGGGAGGGGATTTGTCAGCCAGCCTCATCTGGCATCCCTTTGGATTTGCACCTGGGGGCAAATGTTTGCCTCTAACCCCCCTTCTCTACACTTCTAGATCAGGGCTGCTCTGGCATGCCATGGTGTTAAGGACCCAGTTTCCTTCTGTATAACTGATCAACCATATGTGATTTTTTATTGTGAAAATCCCTTCATAATCCAACATGGCTGCTCTATTTCCAGTCATCTCTTTCACCTTTAAGTCATCAGACAGAATGGTGAGGGAAAAGGTACAAACCCTCATTTTAAGGGCAATTTCTAGAGTTACACACATTACTTCTAGTTCCATTGGCTAGATTTTAGTTAACAGACTAAGTCTAGCTTCAAATGAGGTGAGAAATGAAGATATTTTACTGACCAGCCATAGTTCCAACTAAAAGTTGCAGATTCTAATATTGTGGAAAAAAAAAAAGAAAAAAGGATATTGAGAGAATCTAGTTGTTTCTGCCACAGACTTTCTCTTACTGTTTAAAAAATTGTAGGTACAATAAAAAATAATCGGACAGATATTGTGTTTAGTGCTTCTATTCTATCTCCTCTTTTATTACTTAGTGTCTGGGTCTTAAAAGCTTGCAAGCAGCCATCCCAGGCACAACAATAGATGGCTATTCACCTGGATCAACAGAGGAAGATGTAGAGCCAGGAATAGGAGAAAGATATGGAATGTGTGGCTAATTGCCTCCATGAAAACAGTCTCCTCTGATGTGAGACCGGAAGAATTGAATGGTGCCCAGCTAACACTGAACATTTTGATCAAAGATTCTATAGAAGAATCTTGATCAAAATGGGGAAAATGCAGAACAGAATTTCATAGTCGCATAGACTCCAGACTTTCTGGAGCCAAAGAGGCTGGATGAACCCCTGAAAATATTACCCTGAGATAATCTTTAAAACTTAAATCAAAAATATCCCCTGAAGTCTTCTGAAAATCAAACAATAGTTTAGCTTAACTGGTAAAAAACATCTGCCTTGAGCATTATGCTCCTTTAAGAACTACCTATACGGAATCAAAATGACAACAGAAACATGAAAGATTAGCTGTGAACCTTGAGGATGATGCAAGTTTATGTTAATAGGGCAGGAACAACTCATAAAAAAAAGAGTGAGAATGATTATACAACCTGAAGAACGTAATCAATGTCACTGACTTGTACATATAGAAACAGTTGAATAGGTGTATGTTTTGCTGTGTATATTCTCCACAACAACAACAAAATAAAATTAAAAAAAAAAAAAACAAAAAAACTCTGGATAAGATCATGTCAACAAGACTTTTATGTTGACCAAACTGGGAACAATTTTGTGAGAAAAAAACTTATTAATATATGCCTAAAAATTATGGAATAGCCCCCCTGCTTACATAAACCTTTCTCAATATGTCTTAAAGCCATGATACAATTATTCACTGCGTTTAGCCCATGCTACAAAAGCAAACAAAAACATTTTCATGTCATCTCATGACCACACACACACACACACACACATATATATCCTATAATTTTCATACATCATTTTATTCTTAATTTGTACATTTTAAGGTCATATCTGCACAATGTCATTCTGCATGTCAAATTTCAGTGTTTAGTACAATGAGCTAACTATGTAACTCATTCCAACATTTTGACATACAAATGTGTATGTAATTTTGAAAATACATCTACATACAAATTAAAGGCATAAATAGTAGAACAAAACAATCCAGTATTCATTGTCAAATTATGTCCCCATTTCTCATAAAAAATATCATTTCTTTTTACTAGTATAAAATTATGTTGTGATTTTTGAATGCGTGATTTACTATTATATCATGTATTTTACAATGTTGGCAGCTTATTTCAGCTTAAAAAAATTCATTCAATTGTTTCACTTAGATTTGAAGAAATTACCTTTGTTCATTTTCATAACTTTTTGATTTAACTCAAAAATCAAAGTATTATTTCAAAATATAATCCCCATCAGTAAGATGAATAAGATATGCTATGTTGTTTTCTTTGTACTGAGCCTCTAAATCCAATGTGTGATCCAAGTTGCAGCACATCTCAAGTTGTAAGTTAAATTTTTATCAAATATACTTCATGTGCATTTATACTTGATTAGATTTACAGTTGTAAGAAGGAGCCCCGGTGACACAAAGGTTAAGTGCTTGGCTGCTAACCAAAAGTTTGGTGGTTGGACTCCACCCAGTGGCTCAGTGGGAAAAGGACCTGGTGATCTGCGTTCATAAAAATTACAGCCATGAAAACTCTATAGGATAGTTCTACTCTATGAGTAGAATGGCCACTATGAGTCAGAACGGACTTGACTGCACCGAAAACACACACACACACACGTCATTGTAAAAGATGATTCCTGTAGGCAAATTATCCAAACATGTCTTAAAATTTTCCAAAAACTGAATCAAACATCAGTTTTTAGAGCTGAATGTATGCTAGTTAATATGGATGAGTAGGAATCAACTCAAAGGCACCTAACAAGAGCAACAACAAGATTGAATCAAATAACAAATTCCATTCTTATTATAGCTAAGTGATATTTCACTGTAGGGGTGATTCAGGGTGTGTTCATCCATTCCTCTTTTGAAGAACAGTAGAGTTATTTCCAGTTTTTGGTGTTAGTTTATAACTACTATCAACATTTGCATTAGATTTTCTTTGAGAATATAAGTTTTCATTTCTCTAGAACAAATATATCGGAGTGGGAATGCTAAGTCTACTGGTAATTGTATGACTTCTTTTAAAAGAACTGCTCGATTGTTTTCATGAGTAGTTGTACCATTTTGAGTTATTACCTACAATGGAGGAAAGTTCCAGGTGCTCCACATCTTGGCCAGTTCTTGGCAAAGTCAGTAACTATCACTGTAGCTATTCTTATAAGATGATATCTCAATATTTATTTGTATTTCCCTCATTGCTAATAAGCATCCTTTCACGTAATTGTCTTCTTTATATTCTCTTTGAAGTGTTTGTGTCACTTAATTGACATTTCAATTGAGTTTTCCATTTATTTATTTATTTATTTTTTACTGTTGAGATTTGAAAGATCTTTCTCCATCTGTCTATGAGTCCTTTTTTGGATATGTGATTTTGCAAATGTGTTCTCCCCACACTGTAGACTGCCTTTATAGTCTCTCAGCAGGGTGTATTTTCTTTCCCCCCAGAGCAAAGGCTTGGTCTCAGTTCTCTTAAAGTTGTCCCCTTGCCCCAAGCATCTGCAGCACTGTGGCTCCTGAAGTATGGACATCATCTACTCATGAGAGATATCCAGGAAGAGAAGCAGGTGTCCACAGATCTTGAATGGAGTTTGTCAAATTATGTCTTGATTGTGGGGAAAGTGTATGGGGTCTATCTGGATAGAGACATATCTGGACCTTACTGTGTGTTCTGTGACTGGCTCTGCAGCAGTTTTGGGGTGGCAGACTGAGTAAGCGAGGCAGAGGTTGGGATGAAGAGTGAGAAGAGGGCCGCAGAACTTTGAACATGGAGTCTGAAGTTGGCAGGCCCAAGGCATGTCCTTGGACTAGGTGAGGAGGCGAGAGGGTATACCTTGAGTGGAAGAAGTTCTGTAGCATGCTTTGAGGAAGAAGGTGCTCGGGAAGGAAGAGTTGATTCCAGAGACATGGTTTGCTGGGGGTCTAATTGGGAACTGGTGGTGTTGCATAGCTGCACCACCTCTTGTGTAGGAGGGAGACCCATGTTCTCTGCTCTCTTGGCTAAAATGGATCCTTCTTCAGTATTAATCTCCCAGGTGGTATCATCCACTATGGGCAAGAGCCACTGAGTGTGGACAGGGAATGGAGACCCTCTGATGCCCTCAGGGCATACTCAGGGCCAATGAGGACTAGAATGATGGGGCTGAGTGTCAGCTTCAGGGATATCTGTGGAGTCAGGATAAGCACCTCATCTCAGATGTGTACCTGGAGGTCTATGCCTGGTCCCAGGACCACAATGATCATCTATGTGCTAAGACCATGCTGCATCTGATATGGTTCTAGGGGCAAACATGTCTTGCAGTGGGGAAATGGTTACATGGAGGGTGGTTTGGCATCTGTCCTGGGACAGTTTCTGTTGTTTGTGGAGATTTGTTGGGTGGTAATTGAGCTGCTCTGTCTTGCCTCATTTTCCTTCAGTTCTGTCCATGTGTCACTGGGGCTTCTTGAGAACAAGTTGTCATACAGAGGAAAGGTTTTCAGGGCTTCCCTTTGTGACAAATATGAGTCTTATTCCCTCAAGTTTGTAAGGTCTGCATCCTCAATTTTTACTTCACCTGAGAGAAATGTGGTTCCACCAAAGCTGGGGCACACACAGCATGTCAGCATTGGAGAGATTGTTTCCATGGCTTCTGGAGTATAGAATGGTTCTCTAGCAGAGAGAGATGTGGGTAAATCTTCCAAGTGTTGTGCAGGTGAGGAGGATCCAGGGGCTTTGTCAGCATAGATTAATGCTATTGGTGGGCCCTTGCAGTAAAATAATAGGAAAAGTCTGGAAAGTAAGGAGTTTCAGCATATTTTAGTCAATATAAGTTTCAGTGTAATTGAATCAATTACCAGTTACAATCAGTCTGTAATGACCAAAGTTAATTCAATGTAATGTAATCCATTCCCTGCCTGACTCACTTATCCAGTAGGCATTATATACTCATGACAAAAAAAAAAGAATCTGTTGCCATTGAGTTGATTCCGACTCATAGTGACCATATAGGACAGAGTAGAACTGCCCCATAGAGTTTCTGAGGAGCAGGTGATGGATTTGAACTACTGAACTTTTGTTTAGTAGCCTGAGCTCTTAACCACTGCACCTCCAGCGCTCCTCACATAATGGCGATATTCAAATTCAAGTAGTTCCTGTTCATTTGTATTCTAGGGCAATTATCTTCTGTATCTTTTTGTGTGTGTGTGTGTGTGTGTGTGCGCGCTAAGTATTTATGTAAGAAGCCCAGGTGGTGCAGTGGTTAAACACTCTAACCAAAAAGTCAATGGTTTGAACCCACCAGCTGCTACACAGGATAAACATCTGGCAGTCTACTTCCATAAATATTACAGTCTTGGAAACCCTATGGGGCAGTTCTATTCTGTCCTACAGGGTCGCTATGAGTTGGAATCTACTTGACAGCAATGTGTTTTTGTTTTTGATTTTTTAAGTGTATGTGTAACAAACCATTTACCATTTCAACATGTTTTACATTTATAATTCAATGACATCAATTGTGCAATCATCATCGCTCTCTTGCCGAATTTTTTCATGTCATCACCCTTAATAGAAACTCAGTGTCTCCCAAGCAATGACTCTTTCAGTCACTCTCCCACTCGTAGTAGCTCTTTGGTCTCTGTAAATTAGTCTATTCTAGATATTTCATATAAGTGAGATTATACTGTATGTGTCCTTTTGTGGCTGACTTATTTCACTCAGCATATGCTTTAAGGTTCATCCATGTTGTAGCAAGCATCAGACAGACTTTATTTCTAATTACTGTTGAGTAATATGCTATTGTATGTGTGTACCACATTTTCTTTATCCATTCATCTGTTGATGGATGTTCAGATTGTTTCCATCTTGTGGTAATTATGGATAATGGTGCAATGAACATTGATGTACATGTATATATTTGTGTTGCTACTTTCAATTTTTTTAGGTGTATACCTAGGAATGGAATTGCTGCATCACATGGTGATTCTATGTTTAACTTTCTTGAGGAAGCATCAAACTATTTTTCACAGTAACTGTAATACGTTACAGCTGCACTGGCAAAAATGAAACACATTAAAACCATTTTAGATATTATGCTTTCTATTGCTAAGAATCACCAGATTCCACATGATTCTTTAACATTGAAGATCATAGTAGTAACATTATTTTTTCTAGGTTTTATTTGTGGTAGTATTATTTGTGGCAATATTTGTAAACGAATCTTTGTCATTCCATTCATATGTAAGAAATAAATTGCAAGTTATATTGGAAAAATAATCAGTCTGTAGGAGTTAGGGCTAATGGCAGTATAGAACACAATGACCAGTCTGATTGTACAGAAATTACTTGTGAAATAGTTACATGAACCAATAATCAGAAGTAAAGCTTAAAATTAATATGGTGCATAACATCTTAATCTTACATAGATAATAGCAACAATAATAACATTGAAGACAATCAAAATATTGAATGCTCATACTGTGCAGTGAAAATAATGATTTTCTTAATTATTTTTGGAACAATCTGAACTGAACAAGCTCTTGGAGCAAAGCAAGAGATATCTAACTGGCAGCTGGGTAAGTAGTCCTGGAGATGATAGGAATGGTCATTTCCACAGTCCAAGTATTCAACCACAGCCAAAATAAATTCCAACTATGAGAGTAAGTCCTTCCTGTGGACTTATACGGACTGATTTAAAAAAAAAAATTAAAAGCTAATAGAGTAAATATGATAAGAAAATACATGACTATTTAGAAGACCAGATAATCTGATTAGTACTTTTTCTACTTATAAGCAAACCTAAATGTAAAGTTAAATTAAAAACTGAAAGTTACTTATTGAATATAAATTTGAATGAGGAAATTTGGTTTAATATTCATTATAACCCTTATGCAAAAGAGTAGATAAAAATATGCTGTCAGGTTAGCATGGACTTATTATTCAATGCTGGATATATGGGAGACACACTAACAAAATATTCCTCATGATTCATTGTTTTTTCTGTTTTTTATTTCTGCCTACCACTATGAGAACCCATTGCCGTGGAGTTAATTCCGAATCATACTAACCCTACATGGATCTTGGCATAAAGCAGAGAATACCACAAAGATGTTTACCTGTGTTTTATTGACTATGCAAAGGCATTCGACTATGTAGATCATAATAAATTATGGATAACATTTCAAAGAATGGGAATTGCAGAACATGAGGACCTGTACATAGACCAAAAGGCAGTCATTTGAACAGCACAGGGGGATATGGTGTGATTTAAAATCAGGAAAGGTGTGATCAGGGTTGTATCTTTCACCATACTTATTCGATCTGTACGCTGAGTAAATAATCCGAGAAGTTGAACTATACGAAGAAGAACAGCACATCAGGATTGGAGGAAGACTCATTAACAACATGCTTATGCATATGGAAACAACCTTGCTTGCTGAAAGTGATGAGGAATTGAAGCACTTACTGATGAAGGTCAAAGACTATAGCCTTCAGTATGGATTACACCTCAACATAAAGAAAACAAAAATTCTCACAAATGGATCAATAAGCAACATCATGATAAACAGAGAAAATATTGATGTCAAGGATTTCATTTTACTTGGATCTACAGTTAATCAATGCCCATGGAAGCAGTAGTTGGGAAATCAAATGACATATTTATTGCACTGAGCAATCTGCTTCAAAAGACGTCTTTAAGGTGTAAAAAAGCAAAGACGTCACGTCGAAGGCTAAGGTGTGACTGACCCAAGTTATGGTCTTTTCAGTTGCCTCGTATGTATGTGAAAGCTAGACAATGAATAAGGAAAATGGAAGAATTGATATATCTGAATTATGGTATTGGAAAAGAAAAAGGTATCTGCAATGAAGAAGTCATTGTTCTTGCAAAATTCTGTCATGTGATCTCTGGCATCATTTCTATCAACTACGGATCCTTCATCTTAGTTTCCAACTTTCCCATTCCAATCACCAGTAATTATCAGTGCATCCTGATTGCATGTTTGATCAATTCAGTCTTCAGAAGTTGATAAAAATTTTTAATTTCTTTATCTTTGGCCTTAGTGATTGGTGCATATATTTGAATAATAGTCATAGTGAATGGTCTTCCTTGTAGGCATTTGGATACTATCCTATCGCTGACAGCGTTGTACTTCAGGATAGATCTTGAAATGTTCTTTTTGGCTATGAATGCAATGCCATTCCTCTTCAAGCTGTCATTCCTGGCATAGCAGACCATATGATTGTCAGGTTCAAAATGGTCAATAAAAGTCCATTTCAGTTCACTAATGCCTGGAATACAGACGTTTATGTGTTGCATTTCATTTTTGATGATTTCCAATTTTCCTAGATTAATACTTCATACATTCCATGTTCCAATTATTGACGGATGTTTGCAGCTGTTTCTTCTCATTTTGAGTCATGCCACATCAGCAAATGAAGGTCCTGAAAGATTAACTCCATTCACATCATTAAGGTTACTCTGCTTTGAGGAGGCAGCTCTTCCCCTGTCTCCTTTTGAGTGACTTCCAACCTTGGGAGCTCATCTTCTGACACTATATCAGACAATGTTCCACGGCTATTCATAAGGTGTTCACTAGCTACTTCTTTTCAGAAGTAGATACTCAGGTCCTTCTTCCTCGTCTGCCTTAGTCTGGAAGCTCAGCTGAAAATTGACCGTGCTGGTAGTTGAATACCAGTGATATAGGTTCTAGGATCACAGCAACATGCAATCCCCTACAGTATGACAAACTGACAGAAGCCTGGGAATACCTTTTTTTAACAACATAAACTGTGACTACCTGGCCAGATGGAATACACAGGAATCAAATCGACCACATCTCTGGAAAGAGATGATGGAAAAGCTCAATATCATCAGTCAGAACAAGGCCAGGGGAACAGACCATCAATTGCTCCTATGCAAATTCAAGTTGAAGTTGAAAAAAATTAGAACAAGTCCACTAGAGCCAAAATACGACCTTGTGTATATCAAACCTGAATTTAGACACCTTCTCAAGAAGAGATTTGATACATAGAACATGAATGACTGAAGACTAGAAGAGTTGTGGAATGACAACAAGGACATCATACATGAAAAATGCAAGAGGTCATTAATGAGACAGGGAAGAAAGAAAACATCAACATGGATGTCAAAAGAGACTCTGAAACTTGCTGTTGAAATTAGAGTAGCTAAAGTGAATGAAAGAATTTATGAGGTAAAAGAGCTGAACGGAAGATTTCAAAGGATGGCTCAAGAAGACAAAGTAAAGTATTACAATGACATATGCAAAGACCTGGAGTTAGAAAATCAAAAGAGAAGAAAACACTGGGCATCTTAAGGTGAAAGAAATGAAGAAAAATTTCAAGCTTCGAGTTGCAAAAGTGAAGGATTATATGGTCAAAATACTTAATGACTCAGGAAGCTTCAAAAGAAGATGGAAGAAATACACAGAGTCACTCTACTAAAAAGAATTGCTCGACATTCAGTCATTTCAGGAGGTAGCATATGATCAAGAACCAATGGTTCTGAAGGAAGAAGTCCAAGCTGCACTGAAGACACTGGTGAAAAATAGGGTTCCAGGAACTGATGGAATACCAACTGAGATGTTTCAACAAACAGATGCAGTGCTAGAAGTGCTCACTCTTCTACACCAAGAATTTGAAAGACAGCTGCCTGGCCAACTGACTGGAAGAGATCCATACTTATGCCTATTCTAAAGAAAGGTGAGCCAAGTGAATGTAGATATTATCGAACCATATTATTAATGTCACACGTAAGTAAAATTTT
The DNA here is from genome assembly GCF_000243295.1 of Trichechus manatus latirostris. Lineage (NCBI taxonomy): Eukaryota > Metazoa > Chordata > Mammalia > Sirenia > Trichechidae > Trichechus > Trichechus manatus. The sequence continues at coordinate 8,588,686 of NW_004443948.1, read as the reverse complement.
GCTGAAGATCCTTCAAAAGCATTTGCAGCGGTATAGCAACTGGAAACTGCCAGAAATCCAAGCTGGGTTCAGAAGAGGAAATGGAACCGGGGATATTATAGCTGATGTCAGGTGAATCCTGGCTGAAAACAGAGAATACCAGAAAGATGTTTACCTATATTTTATTGACTATGTAAAGGCATTCGACTGTGTGGATCATAACAAATTATGGATAACATTGCGAAGAACGGGAATTACAGAACACTTAATTGTGCTCATGAGGAAACTGTACATAGATCAAGAGGCAGTCATTTGAACAGAACAAGGGGGTTCTGCGTGGTTTAAAGTCAGGAAAGGTGTGCATCAGGGTTTTGTCTTTTGGCTATATTTATTCAATCTATATGCTGAGCAAATAATCTGAGAAGCTGGACTACATGAAGAAGAACAGGGCATCAGGATTGGAGGAAGACTCATTAACAACTACGTTATGCAGATGACACAACACTGCTTGCTGAAAGTGAAGAGGACTTGAAGCCTTTACTGATGAAGATCAGAGACTACAGCCTTCAGTATGGATTACACGTCAACATAAAGAAAATGAGAATCCTCACAACTGGACCAGTAAGCAACACCATGACAAGTGGAAAAAAGATTGAGGTAGTCAAGGATTTCATTTTACTTGGATTCACAATCAACCTTCAAGGAAGCAGCAGTCCAGAAATCAGACAACACACTGCATTGGACGAATCTGCTGCAAAGGACCTCCTTAAAGTGATAAAGAGCAAAGATGTCACTTTAAGGACAAAGGTGCACCTGACCCAAGCCATGGTGTTTTCAACTGCCTCATATGCATGTGAAAGCTGGACAACGAATAAGGAAGACCAAAGAAGAACTGACACCTTTGAATTGTTGTGTTGGAGAAGAATGTTGAATATATCATGGACTGCCAAAAGAACGAACAAGTCTGTCTTGAAGGAAGCACAGTCAGAATGCTCATTAGAAGTGAGGATGTCAAAACTTCATCTCACATACTTTGGACATGTTATCTCGAGGGATTAGTCTCTGGAGAAGGACATCATACCTGATAAAGTAAAGCGTCAGTGAAAAAAGAGGAAAACCATCAATGAGATGAACTGACATACTGGCTTCAACAACGGGCTCAAACATAGCAAGGATTATGAGCACGGTGCAGGACCGGGCAGTGTTTCATTCTGTTGAACATAGCGTTGCTATGGATCAGAACTGACTCGACGGCACCTAACTACAAGAACAAAGTCTCTGACAAAGATAGCTTCTTTCTTTAGAAATGTTTACATATTTTAAGTTTGGCCTGGACACTTTTGTTTTAAGGTCATCTCTGATTTATTATGCTAATGTTCTAATTATCAAAAGGCAACCCTATAAATTTAATTGCCCAGTGTATGTAGTCGTGATTCTAGCCCTGATCTAACAAACCCCAAAGATTATGCTTTACATTTCCTGTAACTGTTTTCTTAACTTCTCTTGACTGTTTCTATTATATAATCGTTATATTATTCTAATTTACCCAATTTTAAAGTTTTCATAGATTTCAGGTACGAGTAAGATCCAATTTCTTTTTTGATTCTTATTAGGAACTCAGTAACTATCTCTCACGTATTTCTCATGTAGGCTCATCTCGCATTATCAAAAACCCCTAAAACCACAACCTGTTGCTGTTGAGTCAATTTCGACTCACTGCAACACCATGTGTTATAAAATAGCATTGCTTCATAGGGTTTTCTTGCCTGTAATGTTTATGGGCTTTTTTCCACAGTGCCTCTGGGTGGGTTCTAAGTGCCAACTTTTAATATGGTAGATTAGCGCAAACCATTTGCACTACCCAAAAGCCATACAGGTGCACTAATTCTAAAAAGGGGAACATACTACAGAGATGCCAGCCACGAAAGGGATATTAGAGTTTGGCTAGCTCACCACCAGTTTTTTTTTTTTTTTTTTCTTTCTTTTTTAATGTTTTGCTCAATTTTTGCTTTGTTTTGTTTTGCTTTGACTGCTACACAGTGTCAGTATTGAAGCTCAAGCCGGTGCATTCTTGTGAATGGTTGTCTTCTCTGAAGCAGTGCCAGGTCAGTCTACCCCACACCTGCAGTGGGCCCATCAGTTAAGCTCAATTGAATACTTAACATTTGTTCAAACATCTGCCCAACTCTCTGGGCTCTGATTTAATTCAGCCATAGCCAAACTCTGCTAGAATCAGCTTTCTCCCAAAAAAAGTCATGTACTGATGCATTGCTTCTGGAATAGATTCTTCTTCTGTAAAGAGATTTTATTTTGGGAGGTTCATTGGTCCCTAAAATTTCTTCTAAATTACCCTAAGCTGCCTGGGACTGCCTGACTTTGAATCCTAGCCATTTCTTCTAAGCTAACCATACTCTTACCATACAAACCAGACATTCCACTCCTAGTTACTCACCAGACAAACGACAAATTATGTCAACAAAAAAATTTGAACAAAAATGTTTATAGAAGCTTTATTCATACTATTAAACAAAAAAAGGTGAACAATCACAAATGTCCACAAACAGGTAGATGGCTTTAAAAGAAAGGAGAGGGTAGTACTCAACAATAAAACGGAACAGACTACTCAACTATTCAACAATGCGAATTCATCTCAAAAATATTTTGCTGAGCAAAAGAAAATATGCTGTGAAATTCAATTCACGTGAAATTCCAATACAAGTAAAATTAATCTATAGTGAACAAAAACTGATTAGCTTTTGCCTGGGCCAGGAGAGAAGAGATGGGGACATTTTTGGGTGATGAAAAAATTACATCTTAATATTGGTGGTGGTTACATGGGTGTATAGATTTATCAAAATACACTGAAATATACCCTTAAAATATATGTGCTTGATTTTATGTAATTTATGCTTCAAAAAGTCATTGAAAACAATTTAATACACTGAAAAAAAAAAGAATGAAGGGTTATAAAAAGCTAGTTAATTTGGAGGTTCAGTGAATCAAAATGAAACTATAAAAATAAGTAAATTTCTAAATAAACCTTATAAATATATTCTATTTCTGAAACATCATGTTTAAAGGGGCCCTTCCTTGATTATTGAATATTTTACCTTACACCATACTTTATACAACACTACTGACTATTGCTGAAACATCAGAGTTTAGTATACTAAAACTGACATAATAATATGTATAAATTAAAAACGTATTCATTTTTCTACTATAACATCAAAGATAAGAATTTTAAAAAATAAACAATACACTTTCACATTTGAAGCCTCAACTTATATATATATATATAAACAAGTTGATCTTCATTCACTATGGACCTTTCAGAGAATTAGTTATCTAGTTGAAAATAATACCCTCTACAACTTTTAATTTACATATCCACAATTCATTTTATTTTTAAATACATTATAAATAGGAGTTAAATTAAACATATGATGATTTAATTTTTAAAATAATATACAATATTTATTTTTCCTGCTCTATGTCTCAGCAACAAATATTCATACAAGCTCTCAGTAAATACCAAGACTTTGGATTAAATCCTGGTATATTTGGCTGAAATAATTTGCAGATATTTGAGAATTTTCAAGGAATATATCCTAAAGAAAATTTTAAAATACATTGTTTTATTTTCTTCTGTTAACTTTGCTACAAAATAAAAAGTAATTCTGTCAATTCCAAATTTTCTTGATAGTGGTTGTTGTTGTTGTTGTGAGGTACCTTCAAGTCTGTTCTGACTCACAGTGACCCTGTGTAAAACAGAATGAAATACTGTGCCATCTTCACAATCCTTGCTGTGTTTGAGCCCCTTGTTGCAGCCATTGTGACAACTCATCTCGCTGAGGGTCTTCCTCTTTTTTTGCTAACACTCTACTTTACCAAGCATGATGTCCTTCTCCAGGGACTGGTCCCTCCTGATAACATGTCCAAAGTATGTGGGACGAAGTCTTGTCATCTTTGCTTCTAAGGAACATTCTGGCTGTACTTCTTCTAAGATAGATTTGTTTATTCTTCTGGCAGTCCATGGTATATTCAATATTCTTCTCCGTAACCATAATTCAAAGGTATCAATTCTTCTTCTGTCTTCTTTATTCATTATATAGCTTTTCTATGCATATGAGACAATTGAAAACACCATGGCTTGGGTCAAGCACACCTTAGTCCTTAAATTGACATTTTTTGCTTTTTAACACTTTAAATAGGTTTTTTGCAGCAGATTTTCCCAATGCAACACATCGTTTGATTTCTTGACTACTGCTTGCATGAGCATTGATTATGGATCCAAATTAAATGAAATCCTCGACAAGTTCAATTTTTTCTGTTTATCACGATTTTGCTTATTGGTCCAGTTGTAGGGATTTTTGTCTTTTTTATGTTAAGGTGTAATCCTTAGTAAGACTAAATAAGTTATTATTGAAACAAATGAATGTGAAATCCAAACATAGATAATAAAACAAATGTGTCATAAAATTTATTTAAATTATATTTATACAATATAATTACATTTTTCCATTTTGGTTCAAACAAGTATCAAAAAAATTAATTTTTTTTAAATAAATAAAATATGCCTATATGATTTTGCTGGTCCAATATAATTGGGAGTTATCTCCTACATTAAAGCATTAAGTCATTAAGCATTAAGATGTTCAGTTGGAATATTATCGGGGCAATAATTAAATCTCAGAGCTAATTTATGTTAATTGGAAAAACATAGGCACGAAGAAGGGAATACTTTAAAAGTAGTACAGTTTCTTTATTTTCAAATAATAAAAGCAAACAAATTGTAACAGCTTCTTGCCAAAAAGATATTCTGACAAATATCGAATTTAGTGAACACTTAATATTTATAAAAAAGTAATGCTTACTTATAATCAAATGAAGATCACTAAGAACTAAAAAAATTATGTCCGTTCCCTGTTTTGAACATTTTCCTTGCTATATCATATCTATTAATTTGCTAACCTTATGTTATTTTTAATCCTGCATATTCAATTTGTTTTTACATTATTCTATATCTTTAATTTACAGAATCCAAATCAGTTTGGTATTCATTCTGGTCCTATCATTTTAGTTTAATGTAACTTTTAATGAAATCACTCTTCTCATCAAATTATATAAAATTATCCAGAGATAGATAGTTGAATTAAAACAAATCTAAATAAATATTCAATATGATTGAATAATTTCTAATTCATGATTAAACTTATGATGATGTGAGGGAAAAAGTTTTGAAAACAGGTTCAGTTTCCATTTAAAACAGAATATGATCTTCCTTTTCCTTTTTTAAAAATAATTTAGAAATAAATCTATATATGCATTTAAGTCTATACCTACAAAGATATTCCATTTCAAAGCAATTATTTTCTGCTAGATAGGATAATACTTATATTTCAACATTTAGAAAGAAATTATGCTTCCAAAAACAAAATAAATTACTAACAATAGGGCTCATGGGATCAAACTAATATTTTTTATTAACTTTTTCTGAAGTACAATTTTCATTTTTATCACCCATTTTAGGGTTAATGAACAATGTTCATGCATTTTTTTTTTCCTGCTGAAAACTGAGAATAAATGAGACCAGAACTCAAAGTTTCTTTTTTTCCTACTCTATATTTTCATCCTTTGGATCAATTTTTCTGTTTGTATTAGTGTTGTACTTATTTTGAGAGTTTTCTTTCTAGAAATGTGTAAAATGTCCTTTGGCTTGCATCCTGGAGATACTTTTCAAGTCTTCTAGAGACAGGAAAATCTATAATATCCTCTTTTGGTTTGCAATCTGACACACTCTGTCAGGGAAATAATCAGACTACATCATAGGAGATGGATGTGGCCAGACTCTGAACAGGAGATGTTTCTCAGTCATAGTGTACCTGAAGAATTTGTCATCCTCAGTGATATGATTTTAGTCATCCAAGTGTTCAGCTTTTTGAGAGTCATCTCAAGAGATTAGTTTATCAGTGAGTTCAATCAGAAGAAACAACACAAATGCTAAATGATATCCTAGCACTCAGAGACAGTACCCAAGGAAGGACAGACCTGAAAGAGGGGTTCAGACATTGTTGAAAAAGCTTTAGCTGCAGCTCTGTAGATGATGGAGTTTCTCCCTGGGTTGTTCAGGTCAGAACTGGTTCATGGTTGGTGAGCAAACAGGAAAAACCTTCTGGGGCACATGTGAGCCAAGGCTGGTAGGTGGAATACAAGAGGGAATCAGGATACCATTGCAAGTGTGAGGCTCAGTGCACATGGTATTTCCATTGGGTAGGCTGTAGGAAAAAAAACCCAAGGGTGCAAGCAAGCTGAGAGTGGTGGGCAGATGCACAGAGAGTGTCTGGGAACTGCTGTAGGTGCTGCTGAAGCTGAGAGCTAGAGAGGCCTCCCTCTGCAGGAACCTATAGCACTTATGTATATGGCTTAGGCTAGGATGTGTTCAGGTCGCTGTGCATGATGAAGGTCAGGAGGAAGTCTTGCTACATGACTAATTACTTACAAAGCCTCTGGAACACATGCATGTGAGTCTGAGAAGAGCAAGGAGCAGTGACCTGGTCTCTCTGCGTAGATTACAGATAGATAGATAGACAGACAGACAGACACATAGACAGACAGACAAACAGATAGATAGGTAGGTAGGTAGGTACATAGATGTGTGTGTTTTATCTTTCCCTTTTCACAATTTCCCCCATGCAAATAAATAACAATCACTGAGTGCCCTTTCCATTATTATGGCAGAACTACCTGGATTTAGTTGCAAAATTTTGAGCGCACAGGTAAAATTTCATTAGTCATCAGGGGCTTCATCACTCAGAGACTATGTTTAAAAGGAGGTGACAAAATTTCAGATGGAATGGCTGTGTAAGACCTAGGTATAGGGGTTTCTCACCCCTACAAAAGTTATGAAGTCTAAATGTGGTGTGGAAGCAAAAAGTTACCAGACTCCATGAACAGCTTAGCCACTGAGGTTGTCATAGAAAATTTGGTATACTAGATATCAGATTTCCTGATCCAATTTTCAGACATTAAATAAACCTCTAGTATTCTGATGTGGCTCTGGGAGAATTAAGGAAGTTTCATTAATAATCAAGATATGATGTTTCAAAACCCTGGTAGAAAAGGGGTTTGAATAAGAATTATTCCAATTTAGAAAAAATAAAATCATATTTTTCAAACATCTTAATTTGTAGATGGAGTTTTACACATGCTGTGTTTTTATAATGTTCATATTCTGTGTTACAAGTTCAGGAATTCCTAAGACTTATGAAAATACACATATTTATCCTGAGATCCTTTTTTGGGACACAGTATAAAAACTGAGGATAAAAATTTAGATTAATATAGGGCTTTCAACATGATTACAGCATAGAAGGAAAAATGTTAAGTCAGAAAATGGGAAAAATTTAAAAAACACACTCACACACACACATAAGAGCACAAAATCTCTGGGTCAATGACACATATGTTTTATATCATACAAAAAAGATGGCAACCAGATCAGCATTTTTTCTCAGCTCCCCATGTCCCAGTTTGCACAGGGTGATACTATGGGGACTAGACCTTTTCTGCATGTTCAATGCAGTATATCACAAGAGAGATACCTCAGATTTTAGGATACTATGAGTCTTTGTAGGGATGCTGCCGCTCCACCCATCTTTCTTTATGAAGAGAGAGAAAGACAAAGGAGAGCAAATCCCCTCTGAGAGAGAGACGTACCCTGAAATGTAAGCAAACGTCTTCAAAGAAGGGGGGAAGACAACTTTAATATTATGGAACATCTCTGGGGAAATATTGTGTCTAAATCTTTCTGGAGGATACACTATCTGTAGCTTCCAAGACAGTTTGTTGGTGAAACATATCCTTTGCTCAGAAAGCCTGGAAACACAAAAAGTCCATAGAGAATTGTCTCCCAACAGAACACCAACAAAAAATTTTGTTAGAAATATAACCATGGAGATAGGCACCAACTGTTGTTGTGTGCTGTTGAGTCGACTCTGACATATACTGACCATATATGATAGAGTAGAACTGCCCCATAGGGTTTTCTAGGCTGTTATCTTTAGAGGAGCAATTCATCAGACATTTTCTCCTGTGGAGCAGTTGGTGGTTTCTAACTGCTGACCATTGCACCACTAGGCCCCCTAATGTAGAAAGTGAGAGCTCTTAAATCTCTTGTATGTGGATGGTTGGTAGGGGGTGCAAAACTAAAAGGTTTTAGCCAGAGGATTTGGAGGCATGGTACATTCAAGGTATTGATAGATCCATTGAGGAGGTGGGTCCAAGATGGCAGAGTAGTCAGATGCTTCCTGTGATCCCTCTTACAGCAAAGACCTGAAAAAAACAAGTGAAACATTTATATATGACAATCTAGGAAACCTGAACATAAAAGACAAAGTTGAGGAATTGGACTGAGCAGCAGGGCGAGGGAGAGATAGCTCAGAAGCAGTGAGGAGCTGCCAGACCAGACCCAGTGGGAAGTGACGCCCTGCAACCTGAATTGGCTGGTGTGCATTGTGAGGAAACCAGTGGTGCTCGGGATGCATTTTCCACATTGGGAGAGACTGAGCAGTGGAGAGTCTGCCCAACTCTCCAGAACCAGCTAGCCTTGGCGTTCAATTGGCAAAAGATAAGTACATGTGTGTAACCTACTCTGTGGGTCAAAATACACCCCTTTTGGGAAGAAACTCTCTCCCATTTACCTGCCCCTTCCCCACCCTGCACTGGGTCTGGGCTGGCTTCAGCGATTGCCGCATCCACTGGGTCCGAAGTAGGACCCATCACGCACCCTGAGCCATTCTCTAGGCTTTGGAGAAGGAACAAGTTAACAAACAGGAAAAAATAATCTGTCAGCTTCCCTAAGCAAGGAACTTAGGGCAGGCACAGCTCCTATGCCCTGGCATAGGCATAAGGGGTCCACAGACTTTGAATGCCTTTCACCCCTGTGTGGGCCCATTTCAACAGCATGGGCCCTCATTAGCACAGTACAACAGGGTATATTGCTGAAGTCTAATTTCAACTGTATCAGCAATAAGGTGGAGTGGCAGGTTCGTGATATTTGACACCACTATGCCCAATAAACAGGGTCTTCACCTATCCACATGAAGGGCCTGAAGACTGGTGGCTCCACCCATGCCATCTAGCCACCTAGCCAACAGTGACACAGGTCCAAGAATAAGTGATGCCTCCCAGCCCTTATAGCCAACAGCATTGGGAGCCCATAGTCTGACTGGAAAACCCACCCATCTACACTCTCCAGGAAACAGGAACACACTTTCCTCCCAGACACTCAGGGGCAGCCATCAGCCCCTTGCCTTGCTCAGTGCATGACGCCCTACTGCAGACAGATACTTGTGCGTACTCCAACTGACTTTGCCCATCTGGGACTGTAGGTGAGAACCTGCCCCACACACTTGGTGACTGACTGGACACCTGAGCTGAATCCACACAAGAAAAGTAAATGGACTCCTGGGCTCACATACCTAGTAATAGCTCTAATCACCTGGTGACAGGATATGAGAGCTTCAAAGGCACAAATAATCAAACTAGCTCACACAGGAAGCCTATTTGTGTATATCAAAACAAAACAAAACTAGAAACTAGGACACAGTAAGCAAACATAAAATAAATAAATGTAATAAATTATTGATGGCTTGGAGATAAGAGCTAATATCAAGTCACATAAAGAGGCAGACCTTGATAGCTTCAGCAAGCTCACAAAACAAAGAATCAAGAAATTTTCTAGAGGAAGAGAACTTCTTGGAATTACCGGAAGCAGAATTCAAAGGATTAATATACAGAGCTTTTCAAGAGATCAGGAAGGATATGAGACAAAACATAGAACAGGCCAAGGAACACACAGACGTAGTAATAGAGGAACATAAGAAGGTTATACAAGAGCATAATGACAAATTAAACAGGCTGCAAGAATCCACAGAGAGACAGCAAACAGAAATCCAAAAGATTAACAATAAAATCTCAGAATTACACAACTCAACAGAAAACCATAGGAGCAAAATTGAGGCAATGGAAGTCAGAATTAGTGAGACTGAAGATAAAACACTTGACACCAAATTATTTGAGGAAAAGGCAGATAAAAGAATTTGAGGTAAAATGAAGAAACTCTAAGGATTATGTGGGACTCTATCCAGGAATACCTGTGAATGATTGGAATACCAGAAAGGGGGAGATAACAGAAAATACAGATAGAATTGTTAAAGATTTGTTGGCAGAAAACTTCCCTGATACTGTGAAAGATGAGAAAGTATCTATCTAAGATGCTCATCGAACCCCACACAAGGTAGATCCCAAAAGAAAGTCACCAAGACATATTATAATCAAACTTGCCAAAACCAAAGCTAAGGAGAGAATTTTAAAAGTGGCTAGGGATAAACGAAAAATCATCTACAAAGGAGGCTAAACTCTGACTACTCAGCAGAAACCATAAAGGTAAGAAGGCAATGGGATGACGTGTATAAAGCACTGAAGAAAAAAAAAAAAAAATGCCAGCTAAGAATTATATATCCAGCAAAACTATCTCTGAAATATGATGTTGAAATTAGGGCATTTCTAGATGAACAGAAGTTTAGGGAATTTGTAGAAGTCAAACCAAAATTACAAGAAATACTAAAGGGAGTCCTCCAGTTAGAAAATCAATAACATCAGATAACAACTCAAGACTAGAAGACAGCACCAAACAAACAGATATCAACCCAGGTAGGGAAATCACAAATAAATCAAAGCTAAAACTCTGAAAATAGGGAAAAAGACCTGTCAGTATGTAAAAGATGACAATGATAAAACAAAAAAGAGGGACTGAAAAATGTAGTCATAGATCTTTCATACGGAGAGGAAGTCAGGGCAATATAAAGAAGAAAACCTTGGTTTAAAGTTAGAAAAATAGAGGTAAATATTAAGGTAACCACAAAGGAAACTAACAATCCTACACATAAAATAAAAAACAAGAAAAGCATAAAGACTCAGCATATATAGGTGATTTCCCTACCTGGGTTAATATCTGTTTGTTCAGTACTGTCTTCTAGTCTTGGGTTGTTATCTGATGTTATCGATTTTCTAACTGGTGGATTCCCTTTAGTATTTCCTATAATTCTGGTTTGATTTTTACAAATTCCCTAAACTTCTGTTTATCTGGAAATCAAAAACAATGAAAATAAAATACATAAAAAAAAAAACAACTCAGCACAGAAAATTAAGTGTAACAAAGAAACTGTGAACAACACACACAGAAAAAAACATCAAAATGACGGCATTAAACTCATGCCTATCAATAATTGCACTGAATGTAAATGGACTAAATGCAGCAATAAAGAAGCAGAGAGTGGCAGAATGGATTAAAAAACACTATCCATCTGTATGCTGCCTACAAGAGACCCACCTTAGATTTAAAGACACAAACTAACTAAAATGCAAATTATGGAAAAAACATATCAAGCAAACAACACTCAAGAAAGAGCAGGAGTAGCAATATTAATCTCTGAAAAATAGACTTTAAATTAAAATCTGCAACAAAGACAAGGATGGACACTATATAATGATTAAAGAGTCAATACACCATGAGGAAATAACCATAATAAATATTTATGCACCTAACAACAGAGTCCCAAAATATATAAAACAGACTCTAACAGCTTTGAAAAGAGAAATAGACAGCTGCACAATAATAGTAGGAGACTTCAACACAGCACTTTCAGTGAAGGACAGAACATTCAAAAAGAAGCTCTATAAAGACACAGAAGATCTAAATGCTGCAATCAACAAACTTGATCTCATAGACATATGCAGAACACTCCACTGAACTGTAGACAAGTATACTTTCTTTTCCAATGCACATGGAACATTCTCCAGAATGGACTAAATATTAGGCCATAACACAAGCCTTAACAGAATCCGAAGCATCAAAATATTACAAAGCATCTTTTCTGACCATAAAGCCATAAAAGTAGAAATCAATAAAAGAAAAAGCAAGAAAAAAAAATCAAATACATGGAAACTGAGCAACACCTTGCTCAAAAAGTACTGGGTTATAGAAGAAATTAAGAGAATAAAGAAATTCATAAAATCAAATGAGAATGAAAAACGTATCCTACCAGAACATTTGGGACAGAGCAAAAGCAGTGCTGAGAGGTCAGTTTATAGCAATAAATCCACACATCCAAAAAGAAGAAAGGACCAAAATCAAAATGTTAACCCTACAACTTGAACACATAGAAAGAGAGCAGCAAAGAAGTCCTTGGGCACCAGAAGAAAGGAAATAATAAAAGTTAGAGCAGAATTAAATAAATAGAGACTAGAAAAACATTTGAAAGAGTTAAAAATACCAAAAGCTGGTTCTTTGAAAAGATCCACAAAATTGATAAACCGTTGGCCAAACTGACAAACGAAAAACAGGAGAGGAAGCAGATAACTCATATAAGAAATGAGATGGATGACATCACAACAGAACCAACTGAAATTAAAAGAATCATAACAGAATACTACGAAAAATTGTACTCCAACAAATTTGAAAAACTAGAGGAAATGGACAAATTTCGAGGAACACACTACCTACCTAAACTAACACAGAGATACAATAACTAAATAAGCCTATAGCAAAAGAAGAGATTGAAAAGGTAATTAAAAAAAACTCCTCCCCACCCCCACCAAAAAAAAAGCTCTGGCCCGGATGGCTTCAGTGGAGAATTCTACCAAACTTTCAGAGAAGAGTTAACACCACTACTACTAAAGGTATTTCAGAGCATAGAAAGTGATGGAATATTCCCAAACTCGTTCTATGAGGCCAGGATAACCCTGATACCAAAACCAGGTAAAAACACCACAAAAAAAGAAGATTATAGACCAATATCCCTCATGAACATAGACACAAAAATCCTCAACAAAATTCTAGCCAATAGAATTCAACAACATATCAAAAACATAATTCATCATAACCAAGTAGGATTCATACCAGGTATACAGGGATGGTTCAACATTAGAAAAACAATCAATGTAATCCATTACATAAATAAAACCAAAGACAAGAACCACATGATCTTATCAATTGATGCAGAAAAGACATTTGGCAAAGTCCAATGCCCATTCACAATTAAAATTCTCAGCAAAATAGGAATAGAAGGGAAATTCCTCAATATAATTAAGGGCATTTATACAAAGCCAACAGCCAACATCATCCTGAATGGAGAGTCTGAAAGCACTCCCGTTGAGAACGGGAACCAGACAAGGATGCCCTTTATCACCACTCTTATTCAACATTGTGCTGGAGGTCCTGGCCAGAGCAATTTAGCTAGAAAAAGAAAAAAAGGCCTCAGATTGGTAGGAAACAAGTCAAAGTATCTCTATTTGCAGATGATATGATGTTATACACAGAAAACCCAGAAGAATTCATGAGAAAACTACTGGAACTAATAGATTTCAACAAAGTATCAGGATACAAGAAAAGTATACAAAAATCAGTTGGATTCCTCTACACCAACAAGGAAAACTTCCAAGAGGAAATCACCTAATCAATTCCATTTACAGTAGCCCCCAAGAACATAAAATACTTAGGAATAAATCTAACTAGAAACATAAAGGGCCTATACAAAGAAAACTACAAGACGCTACTGCAAGAAACCAAAAGAGACCTACCTAAATGCAAAACATACCTTGCTCGTGGATAGGAAGACTCAACATTGTGAAAATCTCAATTCTACCCAAAGCGATCTACAAATACAATGCAATCCCAATCCAAATTCCAACTACATTTTTTAATGAGAAGGAGACACAAATCACTAACTTCATACGGAAAAGGAAGAGGCCCCAGATAAGTAAAGCATTACTCAAGAAGAAGAACAAAGTGGGAGGCCTCACACCATCTGATTTTAGAACCTATTATACCACCACGATAGTCACAACAGCCTGGTACTGGCACTACAACAGATACATAGACCAATGGAACAGAATTGAGAATCCACATGTAAATTGATCCAGCTGATACTTGACAAAGGCCTAAAGTCTGTTAAATGGGAAAAAGACAGTCTCTTTAACAAATGGTGCTGGCATAACTGGATATTCATCAGCCAAAAAATGAAACGAGATCAATACCTCACACCATGCACAAAAACTAATCCAAAATGGATCAAAGATCTAAATATAAAATTTAAAACAATAAAGATCATGGAATAAAAACTAGGGACAATGCTAGGAGCCCTAATACGTGGCATAAGCAAAATACAAAATATTACTAACTGCACAAACACCAGAAGAGGAAGTAGATAAATGGGAGATCCTAAAAAATCAAACACTTATGCTCATGAAAAGACTTCACCAAAAGGGTAAAAAGACAACCGACACACTGGGGAAAAATTTTGGCTATTAGCCCAAGAGACAAAAGGGCTATATAAACCAGAGACTCCATCAGCCTGAGACCAGAAGAACTAGATGGGGCCCGGCTACCACCAATGACTGCCCTGACAGGAACACAACAGAGTCCCTGATGGAGCAGGAGAAAAAATGGTGCAGAATTCAAAATCTAGTAAAAAGACCAGACTTAACGATCTGACTGACACTGGAGGGACCCCGGAAGACATGGTCTCTGGACTTTCTGTTAGCCCAAAACTGAAACCATTCCCGAAGCCAACTCTTCAAAGATTAGACTGGACTATAAGACCTAAAATGATACTAGTGAAGAATGTGCTTCTTAGCTCAAGTAGATACATGAGATTAAATGAGCAGCTTCTGTCTGAAGGTGAGATGAGAAGGCAGAGAGGGACAGAAGCTGGTTTAATGGACACAGAAATCTTGGGTGGAAAGGAGGAGAGTGCTGTCACATGATAGGCAGAGCAACTTGGTTCATATAACAATGTGTATATAGATTTTTGTATTATAAACTAGAACTATAAACTTTCACTTAAAGTACAAATAAAAAAAAAAGAAAGAAAGACCCATTGGAGGGTAAAGTGATAATTGATGAGGTTACAGGTATAGATACGTATGAAATATCGTCTATACAGGTTAAAAAAGTGATATAGAGGTTGACATCCCTACCAAAGGGGTTTTTTATATTGATAAAATAGGAGTACACACTGGAAAACAGAGGAAAGAAAACTAGTCATAGGGTCAGACTACCATGTTGTGGATTAGTCAATAAAACTGCAAAATTAAGCATCAATGTGAAATTCATTATGTCCTCCAAGGAGGTTTTTATATTGAGAAAGATTATTTAGCATTAATTTTGGTTTTTAAAATTAATATTCAATTTATTAAAGTCATATATCAAACTAGTTCTCCTTAAGCTTTAAAACTCTATGTATAAATATTATATTTCAAAGTCTACTAATTTTTTACTACCAATTTTAACGGGCCTGTGAATAATGTTTGGTCCCATTTTCAAACTTAGTAATTAAATACCTTTAACATTTTAAACTGCATTCATAAATTAAATATGTTTAACTTATTTTTAAATATTCCAATTGTCTAATTAACAAATAAAGCATTCCTGAATACTTACAATTAATTATAAGTACACACGTATATTGTCATTATAATTCATATAAATTTAATATGGTAGACTAAGCCTTAAATTGTCTTAAAAACCCTTTGCCGTTGAGTCTTTTCTGACTCATAGCTACCCTATAGGACAGAATACAACAGCTCCATAGGGTTTCCAATGAGTGGCTCATGGATTTGAAACACCGACCTTTTGGTTAGCAGCCATAGCATGCCGTAGCTCTTAATCACTGCGCCACCAGGGCTCCTAAAACTATTGTTGTTGTTAAGTGCCCTCAAGTTGGTTCCAATTCATAGCAACCATATGTGGAAGAGAACACTTCTGGTCCTGCACCATCCTTACAATTGTTATACTTGAGCCCATTATTGCAGCCACTGTGTCAATCCATCTCGTTGAGGGTCTTCCTCTTTTTTGCTGACCTTCTACTTTACCAAGTATGATGTCCTTCTCCAGGGACTGGTCCCTCCTGATAAAGTGTACAGAGTATGTGAGAGGAAGTCTTGCCACCCTCTCTTCCAAGGAATATTCTGGCTGTACTTCTTCCAAGACAGATTTGTTCATTCTTTTGCCAGTCTATGGTATATTCAATTTTCTTCGCCAACATCATAATTCAAAGGTGTCAATTCTTCTTTGGTCTTCCTTATTCATTGTCCACTTTCACATGCATATGAGGTGACTGAAAACACCATGCCTTGGGTAAGACACATCTTAGTCCTCAATGTGACATCATTGCTTTTTAATACTTAAAAGAGGTTTTTGCAGCGGATTTGCCCAGTGTAATGTGTCTTTTGATTTCTTGACTGCTGCTCCCATGGATGTTGATTGTGGATTCAAGTAAAATAAAATCCTTGACAACTTCAATCTTTTCTCCATTTAGCATGATGTTGCTTATTGGTACAGTTGTGAGGCTTTTTGTTTTCTTTATGTTGAGGTGTAATCCATACTGAAGGCTGTGGCCTTTGATCTTCATCAGTAAGGGTTTCAAGTTCTCTTCACTTTCAGTAAGCAAGGTTGTGTCATCTGCACAACGCAGGATGTTAACGAGTCTTCCTTCAGTGTTGATGCCCTGTTCTTCTTAATACAGTCCAGCTTCTCACACTAATTGCTCAGCATACAGACTGAATAACTATGGTGAAAGGATACAACCCTGATGCACACCTTTCCTAACTTTAAACCACACAGCATCCCCTTGTTCTGTTTGAACAACTGCCTCTTGCTCTACGTACAGGCTCTTCATGAGCACAATTAAATATCCTGGAATTCCCATTCTTTGCAATGTTATTCATAATTTGTTGTGATCCACAGAGACGAATGCCTTTGTACAGTCAATAAAACACAAGTAAACATCTTTCTGGCATTCTCTGCTTTCAGCCAGGATCCATCTGACATCAGCAATGATATCACTTGTTCCACGTCCTCTTCTGAATCTAGCTTGAATTTCTGCCCATTCTCTATCGATGTACTGCTGCAACTGCTTTTGAATGATCTTCAGCAAAATTATACGTGTTTGTAATATTAATGGTATTGTTTGATACTTTCCATTTTTTGTTGGATTACCTTTCTTTGGAATATGTAAAAATACGTATCTCTTCCATTCAGTTGGCCAGGTAGCTATCTTCCATATTTCTTGGCATAGAGGAATAAGCACTTCCATTGCTGCATCCATTGGTTGAAACATCTCAGCTTGTATTTCGTTAATTGCTGCTTCCTTGTTTTTTGCCAATTCCTAATGCGCAGTGGTTAAGCATTCAGCAGCTAACCAAAAGTTTGGCAGTTCGAATCCACCAGCTACTCCTTGGAAATCCTATGGGGCAGTTCTACTCTGCCCTATAGGGTTGCCGTAAGTCAGAATCGACTCCAGAGCAGCGGGTTTGTTTTTTTTTCTTTTGGTTTGTGCAACTTGGACTCTTCCTTCATTACCATTGGTTCTTGATCATGTGCTACTTTCTGAAGTGATTAAACGTCTTTTTAGTAGCATGACTCTGTATATTCCTTCCATCGTCTTTTGATGCTTCCTGGGTCGTTCAGTATTTTGCCCATAGAATCTTTCCCTATTGCAACTCGAGGCTTGCATTTTTTTTTCAGTTCTTTCAGCTTGAGAAATACTGAGCGTGTTCTTCCCTTCATGTCATTATAATACTTTGTCTTCACAAACTGCGTTTTGAAATTGTCTGTCCAACCTTTTTACTTCATCATTTCTTCCATTGCTGTAGCTACTCGACATTAGAGAGCAAGTTTCAAAGTCTCTTCTGACATACATTTTGGTCTTTTTTTTTCATTCCCTGTCTTTTTAATGACCTCTTGCTTTCTTCATGTATGATATCCTTGATGTTATTCCACCATTTATCTGGTCTTCAGTCATTAGTGTTCAATGTGTCAAATCTATTTTTGTGATGATCTCTAAATTCAGGTGGGATATACTCAAAGTCATACTTTGACTCTTGTGAACTTGTTCTAGTTTTCTTCAGCTTCAACTTGAACTTGCCAACGAGCAATTGATAGCCTATTCTGCAGTCAGACACTGGCTTTGTTCTGACTGAAGATATTGGGTTTTTCCATAGTCTCTTTCCACAGATGTAGTCAATCTGATTCCTGTGTATTCCATCCAATGAGGTCCATGTGTTTAGTCGCCATTTATGTTGGTGAAAAAAAGTATTTGCAATGAAGAAGTTGTTGGTTTGGCAAAATTCTATTATGCGATCTCCCTTGTCTTTTCTATCACCAAGGCCATATTTTCCAACTATCGATCTTTCTTCTTTGTTTCCAACTTTTGCATTCCAATCACCAATAATTATCAATGCATCCCAATTGCATATTTAATCAATTTCAGACTGCAGAAGTTGGTAAAAATCTTCAATTTCTTTATTTGGCCTTAGTGGTTGATGTGTAAATTTGAATAATAGTTGTATTAACTGGTCTTCCTTGTAGGCATATGGATATTATCCTATCACTGACAGTGCTGTACTTCAGGAGAGATCTTGAAATGTTTTTGTGTTTTTTTTTATGATGGACACCATTCCTCTGCAATTTGTCATTCCTGTCATAGTAGACCATATGACTGTCCTATTCAAAATGGCTAATTCCAGTCCATTTATCTCACTAATGTCTAGGATATTGATCTTTATCTGTTCCATTCAATTTTTAATGATTTCCAATTTTCTTGGATTCATACTTTGTACATTCCACGTTCTGATTATTAATGGATGTTTGCAGCTGTTTCTTCTGATTTTGAGTTGTGCCACATCAGCTATGAAGGTCTTGAAAGCATGAGTCCATCCACACCATTGAGGATGACTCTACTTTGAGGAAGCAGCTCTTCTCCAGTTGTCTTTTGAGTGCCTTACAACCTGAGGGGCTCATCTTCTGGCACTATATCAGACAATGTTCTGTTGCTGTCCATAAGCTTTTCACTGGCTAATTATTTTTCAGATGTAGACTACCAGGTCCTTCTTCCTAGACTATTTTAATCATGAAGCTCAGCTGAAACCTTTCTACCACGGGTGACCTTGCTGGTATCTGAATACTGGTGGTATAGCGTCCACCATCACAGCAACATGCAAGCCTCCACAATACAACAAACTGACAGATGCGTGGGGGATAAAATTAGTAAATCTATAGTAATTTCTCAATTAACCTTTTAAAATTTAGAATTACAAAATTAATATGTTAGACTGATTAATATGGCAATTTTTTAAAAAATAAAATGCAAGTGCTTGAATAGCAAATATACATGATATTTAAATATAACACAGATGTACTAAAAGTATAGATTTGTTTTAATTCATCTCTATTCATACCTATACTAAATTCTAAATCTCCCAATAGTTTATTACATATAATGAAAATAATGACTATCCTAAAAAATTTGACCTCCTCAAGCAAAATTTGTGGGTTCCTCTGAGGCTGGGCTTAGAGATTCAATCTGGAACATAACAATTCTTCTGATGACCCTAAATTCCATGCTGAGTCACTTACAGTCATCATGTCATGGATTCAAAAACTTAAAGAAATAGTTGATCTAATGCTCACGTTTGGGTCATCATTAACTAATTTTCATATAAAATTGAAGTATTTAAATCCGACTCAATTGTTTATTGTACGTGATTGAGTTCAAATAATCCACTGCTGCTTCATTCATTGTTTTGGCTTTCTACCTATCAAAGCTTTGTGAATGTTAACAAGGTATTCAGTTGAATTCTATATTTTTCCCAAATCTTTGTCAAGGTTTGAAATCACAACTTCCAAGGTTATTCTCCTGAGAGAAAACTTACTCACGGCCTATGATACATAGTGGATAATCTATGCTTTGAGCAGCCTAATGTACTTCCAGACTTCATCAGTACTTCCTAAGAGATTAGATGACTGAATCTCTAAGTTCTAGATTTCCAGTGCCTATCTCTGTTCTATAGGGTCTCTATGAGTTAGAACCGACTGGACGGCACCTTAGAACAACAACAACAATCTCTGTTCTGACCAGAAAGGGTCTGACAATATCCACCACTTGACTGTATTAGTAATTGTTTAAACTTGCCTATATCTTAACTTTTAGAAAGTAATGTAGTTAAAAGAGCAAGTAGTTTAGATAAACAAAAGAGAAGGTAGTGGTCAAGACCAAGGACTCCGAGGTCAGTATGCCTGGACAGCGGAGTGGCTGATGGGTTGCAACAGCCTACCTTTTGGTTAGCAGCTAAGCACTTTAACCACCGTGCCACCAGGCTCCTTCATCCCCGCCCCCAACAGAAGCATCAGAAAAGAAAGCAGAAATTGTCATAATTAACTAATTGTTATTTCTTTTAGTACCTATCAAGTAGGTTTTTGGTGAGAACCTCATATTCTACTCTAAATTGACCTAGTGCCTTCTCTTTTTCTACTCCCCTGCCCATGACTTGGGTGCTTTCCTTCTTTATTTTTGTTCCCTTTAACATTAAATCTGAAGTGACAATTATTTGTAAACTGCTTCTCATGGGAACAAATTTTAAGTCTTTGATCTTTAGTGTGTAGATCTAGATTTCCCTTGAGCATCTTGATTACTATTTGTGGAATCAGAATGAGGGTAATAAGTGCTCCACAAACTAGATACTACCTGAGCACAAGAAAGATGTCATAGAAAACTTAGCATAATTTTGTCATTTATGATATAGGTTGAGTCCTCCGGTTAGCCTTTGCTCTTCACTGGCAGTGCTGTCATCTCCATTTGCTCGCAAGTATTCTTTCCTCTTTTCATCACACTCTGTTCCCATTATAGTTTCTGAACTGACCCAAGTTCTAAGACCTTTGGATTAAAGACTTTAAGAGGGAACTTTATCTCCAAGTACTGTTTTCCAAACCCATCCAAGGCCATGCTTCTAGATCATTTCCATTTCCTGGTATGAGGGAAAGGCTACTCTTTAACTTCTTGAAGAATGGTCTAGTAATCCGATCATGACTTTTACTCTATTACAGCTGTGTGCCCCCCTACATTGTTGAATTTTTTAAGCCACTAATTTGACTTTTGAGTTGACTTGTTACATAGCTTTGATAGCAGAATCAAAATATTAAGCTAAATTATTATTACTACCTACTGATGTAGCTTAGAGATTACTTCCTAATTAGCTGCATGCAAGGTGAAGTTGATCTCCTTCTGCTTACTTGTCTCCTACCCCCAAAATAGGTCAAGGGCAGGGAATATTCCCTCCCTATCACTAAAAATTAGAGAGTGAAACCATGGTATCATTCTTAGCAACATCATATGCATAGACCAAGAAGCCCAAATTAGAGCTCCAGTGTCTTATGGATTAGGAGTCCAAACATGGGTCTTCCTCTTAGGTTTGAGCTCTGATCTTGGGTCCTTAATCTGTTGCTTGACTCTACCATCTTATCTAGGAATTGCCTTTTTTTTTTTTTTTGTAAAGGACCAAATAGTCAATATTTAAGCCTTTTGGGAACCAAATAGTCTCCGTCACAACTACTCAACTCAGCCATTGTAGCACAAATCTAGTCATAGACAATATGTGAATTAAAGAGTATGGCTATGTTCCAATATAATTTTATCTACAAACAAACAGACAATGGGCAAGATTTAGCCCACAGGCCATCATTTGCCAAACCTGAACTAAGCCATTAATATTTCCATGTCTGCCTGATACTTCTATATAATTTTAACAAGAATATTATTCCCAGGGTGAATGTATGTGGAACAGGGGATAGTAAGTGGGTTTTAGACCTCTAAACAGTAAGATTTTTGCTAGCCAGGCCTAGCCATAGGTAGAACCTAGTAATACTTGCCTTCTTGTGCTCCTCACCTGGGATTGCTACTGGCTTTGTCTCAAGATGGCCACGTTGAGCAGGGATAGCTGGTAGAGCACCTCCACTTCATTTCACTCCTCATTTGATATGTTCATTCAATGTATTTTTCCGTTCTATTCTTTTTCTTTCCTTTTTGATGTTCAGGATTCCAGGATTGTCATCTACATTGGTTTTACTTGGTTTCTCGGGTCTTTGCTGTAGAGGGACAGTATGGTGCATCCGACTACTCTGTCATCTTGGCTTCGACTAGATCCCAGTAGTACTTGTGTGATATTCTCTTAAACCTACTTTAGTAATTCTTCTTCACAATCTGTAAGAAAAAACTCCTAGCCTCATTCTCAAAACAGAAGCATCATCATTTCAAAGGATACTCAAGAGCATATTTAGTTTCCTCAACATTTTCTATCCTGCTCAAGACTCTCAGGCAATCATTCATACCTAGATAAACTTCTTTTCTCACTTTTGTTCCACACACATTCTGAAGGATGGGCCCTACAAGTTCTTCAAAACCAACCTATGTTTTGCAATCTCTGATAATTTAATTCCTGTAACACACCCCTAAAGTATTCAATCCCATTCGTCTTCCACTGGACTTTACAATCCCTGTGAATAACTTGCGCTTTCACTCAAATGTGGTGTCCAGCAAAAACTGCATAGCTTGTTTTGTTGCTTGTCCCCGACCATAACTGAAAGTTATAGAGTGAGTAAGGTTGGATCCAGGTTGTCTGAGTCCTGACATTTACTCCATCTATTTGTTAGTGAACTTCCTTTCTTGTATAAAAACAATCTGTCTTTAGACTTTCCACAGAAATAAGTACAGTTTTATACATCACTTTCTTGACTTTGCAAGGGTAAAGGCCTAGTTTCTCCATCAAGAAAGCATAGTCCCAGCCTTCTAATGAAAGAAACTTCTTGAACTTTACACTCTGCCAGTGTCGCCAGCACTATCTATCTCCATGGTGATAACTTTGTCCCGATAATACACTCTATGTTATAATTGCTGGTATAGATCTAATTTCATCCTTCTTTATTGTTCTGCCAAGCTTACAAGCATGGTAGAGCAATGCTGGCTCATTGTCATTACAGCCTCATCAGTTATCATGCAGAATGGGACCAAATACTCTACAAATATAATTCTTCTCTTGTGTACCTTATCATCTTGAGAACATACAAATAGAGCCCTTTACCATAAATCCCACTGTGTAACTAGTGGCTGAAAGTGAACAAACTTAATGATGAGCCCCTGGTTCAGAACACTTGTTTTTCCCATTGGGTGGTTTTCAGCTTACGGTGGCCTTAGAAATTTGTCCTGGATACCTGTCTTAGGCTGGGTTCTCTAGAGAATCAAAACCAGTAATGCTTATAAATATATATGGAGAGATTTATCTCAAGGAAATGGCTCACGTGACTGTAGAGGCTGGAACATTCCAAGTCCACGGATCCGGATAGAGGCTTCTCCAGATTCACATAGCTGCAGGGGCTGGTGAACCAAAGATCAGCAGGTCAGAGAGCAGAGCTCTTGCTCATAGGCTGTGAAGATTGACCAGTCCCAAGATCAGCAGGTAAGCTGCTAGCTCAAGTCCCAAGAACCAGAGGTCAGATGAACAGGAGCCAGAAGCAGGATCCTGAGCAGGCAAAAGCCAGAACTTCCACTTATATTCGGATGCAGTCCACACGCCCAAGGAAATTCCCTTTAAACTGATTGGTTACTCACAGCAGATCTCATCATGCGGGTGATCACATAGAAATACTGAGAATCATGGCCCAGCCAAGTTAACACATAATCTTAACCATCACAGTACGTTTCTATTCTAGTGTTCTTCCTTTCCTTTATTATGTATCTGCCTGCCTTCTACTTTGTATTGCTGTCTTCCTAGGGTTCTACAGGTTACTGGGAGTTTGTCCTGCTGGCAGATTACATGGTAATATCTTGGAATTCTGTCATCTGGCCTCCTCTTTGAAGACAGTTGATAGAAACACAGTTTTCTGGTCCTTATAGTTCTTCAAACCCTACCCCTTATGTTTTTTTAGGTACTTCAGAGTGGAATGTCAAAAAGACAACTTTAGTATTGATAGTCACTTTGTCTTATAGAAACATGTATCTCTATATCTAATTTTATCCCACGTCATCTAATTAGTTCTCTCAAAAAAAAAAAAAAATAGGAGTGAAGTGAGCACAGAACCCTGCTTCCTAAAATTCATCCCTATAATTATGAATTTACCTATTTTTATTTTCCACTTTATCTTGTTTTTTTTTTTTTTTTTTTT
>NW_004443948.1:8546852-8557112 GCF_000243295.1 Trichechus manatus latirostris | reverse complement strand
TAGGGTTTCAGGATTGTTGATTCTCTGTTTGGCTTAGTTTTTCGGATCTTTGTTGTGGAGGGACGGCGTGGTGCTTCTGCTTAGACCGCCATCTTGCCGGAGTCAGCTCTTTATCTTGTTTTTTTGATACTTTCTCTAAGAAAATCAGTAGGACTTTCCAGGGCAAACTAAAAAATATGTACGTATTGATTCTAGGTCTTTTTTTTTTAATGTAAAAGGTTCAAATAGGCTATGATTTAATGAAATGCTAAACTCCTGACCTAATTGCTTTTGATATTTCTAAAATAAATGTTGAACTGTCTGAGATCCTTTGAGCTATCAATCTGAATCAGACCTTGTGATATAGCCACTACTGCAGGCTATGTTTGCACCAAATGAACTAAGCTGTCATATTTACAGCTGAATAAGACTTCAAGAAAATTCATCCAATTATTTTTATTAATTTAGTGACTATTTCTTTCTTAGCCAGTGATCCACATCTCCAAAGTGTAAATTGCGTAGGAACACTTGAGTAAATAGTATCTTTCCAAATGTTAGGTATATTTTTCCTCTCTGTTAAAATATCCTCAAAATAAGTAAAAAATAATAAGACAAAACAAAACTTTTATTTTATTGTGATGGTGTTAATTGAAATATAATAAAAGACCCATAATTGATATCTTAATTTTTATCGGTCATCCTGAATACTATCTTCCAATGGTGGAATATGTTTTACAAAGGTGTATTTGGTCTGGCATGTTTTCCCCGTTTACCTTCTGTTTGAACAATAGATAATACTATTCAGGTTTGAGGAAAGTTATGTTTGTTTTTCCATTACACATTTAAACTTCCTTGTTTTTGCATTATTAATACACTGACCCATTGCCCTCTAGTTGATTCTGACTCATAGCGACCCTACAGGACAGAGTAGAGCTGCTCCATAAGGTTTCCAAGGAGTGGCTGGTGGATTCGAACTGCCAACCTTTTGGTTAGCAGCCAAGCTCTTAACCAATGCACCACCAGGGCTCCTGCATTGTTGATGGTGGAAGAAATTTAGGTGGTGAGGTACAAAATGAATCCACAATTAACTAGTCTTATAAAAACCTCAAACGTTCTCAAATATTTAGAATAACTATGTAAAAAACACGTTCAAAATTAAAACAAAGTGTCTGCATTATTTTTCTTTTAACAATATCTACACCTTACAGAGTAATTGCTTTGAATTTAGTGGGATAGCCTCCAAAATTATAACTCAATTAATGTGGTATTCATTACTGTAATATATACTATTGAGGAACTATTATGTGTGTGAGGATCAGTGCATTACATTAATTAACTGAAATTTTTTTTCCATGGATATTTTTTAAACGAATTTAATGTTAAAGTTTTTCTGTGTAACAAATATAAATGGTATTCAATGGTGTCCTTCATTTAATAGGAGTAGAAAATTGAGGAGTTATCCTGTAGATCAGAAAAAATCTGTTTTAATATTCTAAATTAAATTATAGTTCTTCTAAAGATATGAAGCTTTTTTTTTTTAAATCCTTGGTATTTGGTCCCTGTTATTGGCATAACTTCTATTCACCTATTGTACATTAATGGTGTGCATTCACTTTGCCAAATTAAAAATAATAAATTTCCATTAACATTTTAAAAGGAAAATAGAAATTTTTATTATAAACTATTTAGAGCAGCCTTAGCCATACACACACACGTATATGTACATACATAAGTATGTGTGTGTGTGTGTGTGTGTGCGTGTGTGTGCACGTGTGGGTGTGTGTGTGTATCAACATTTTCACTTCAGGAAAATTCATACTGCATACTTTTCCATCAGCAAAGCCACCCCCCAAGAGATTCTGTATATTTGTTGCAACAATTTGAGTCAATTTTAATTAAGCATTTTCTCCATTTTCTGTAAATTCTATGGTGTTCAATTGTTCAACCTTCTGTAATATATTCAAGTGTTTGTGATATATTTTACTGATGCATTCATAATTTCACTGGCTATTTTTTTCTTTGGTCATGTTATTTAAAACAGCCATCCTTTTCACTTGTAATTTGCGATGCCTCAAATATCTTTTCTCATGCTATTTGGCTTGTGTGTGCTTTTTCCTGTAAACATTTGTGCAAACAGCTGTTCATATATAAAGTTTTCACTGAATCATCTTTCACAGACATAATTAGTTACTCCATTCTTAGTATTTTAATAGAACTTAATGTGTCCCTTTTAGCATTTCCCTTTCTTTGGTAATCTTATTTTCCTATCTCTTGAATGAATGGAATTCCAAACTTAACTCCTTCACAAAGCTATTAGAAAAGGGTTTATTAATTCTAAATTCATCATGCCACAATAGGTTAACACCATTTTCTTAGAATATCCTTGCTCAAAATTCTAAACATAATATGAGAAAACAAAACCCAGCAGCTGTCGAGTAGATTCTGATGCATGGTGACACCATGTGTATTCAGTGGCTATGAACTTTTGGAAGTAGATCGCCAGGCCTTTCCTTTGGGTGGATTCAAACCACCAACATTTTGGTTACTAGCCAAGTGCTTAACTATTTTCAGCATCCAGATACTCCGAAACATCATACAGGTTTTTATAATTGGTAACTTTTATTACAAAATATGATTCTATAACCCTTTGGTAAATTTTAGGAACCCTGGTGGTGCAGTGTTCAAGTGCTTGACTGCTAACCAAAAGGTAGACAGTTGGAACCCACCAGCCTCTCCACAGGAGAAAGATGTGGCTGTCTGCTTTCGTAAAAGTTTCAACCTTGGAAACCCTATGGGGTAGTTTTACCCTGTCCTGTAGGGTCTATGAGTCGGAATCAGTTCAGTGACAATGGGTTTGATTTTTTGGGTGGGTAAATTTTAATTTCTAAAACACTTCATTTAGAATTATTGTTGTTGTTAGGTGTAGATGGAGTTGATTTTTGACTTATAGCGACTCCATGTTACAGAGTAGAACTGCCCCCATAGGGTTTTCTAAGCTGCAATCTTTACAGAAGATTGACAGGTCTTTTTTCGAGCCACTGGGTGGGTTTGAACCATCAATCATTCGGTTAGCAGCTGAGTACTTAACCATTGCTCCCACCGTGATGCCTTCATTAGGAATTAATTATATTTAAGTATATAAACCATGGTTTCTGCATTAGAAATGTGCTTTTTAGCATTTCCCTGTTGTATTATTAACATTATTATTATCACATTTCCTTCATTTATTTTGGGAATATCAGTAAATGTTTCTTGAGTTCCTTAGTATGAGTTAATGAATAGCTATCAGTTTTTTAACCTTTTTATGATGTCATTTTTTTTAACATTATTCCCCAAAGTAATAATAGATAAATATTACCCTTGGCTTGCATTTATGAATCGTAAATGAACTGCTTCCTGGGATATGCTTTATTGTTTGTTTCTATTCCTTTGTGTTTCACTTCATCTGCTTTGTAGATATCTGAACAACTTAATTAACCATCTTCACCCTTGACATTAGAACAGTACACTGCCCATTGTTCAGATTATTTCTTATTATCAAAATACCAGGGACCTGAATGCTTAATACTTGCTGTCATGCATGCCGAATTAATCTACCAGGTGAAGCTAACTTTTTTTATAGTTACAAATAATCTCTTTCAAAACTTTCTAAGTTCTTAATGATAGAAATTTAAATATAATGTTAATCACTAATTATTTGAAAATATTGAGAAATAAATTGACTATTCACTTTTAATGATGTTAATTTCCATTATTAGAATCAGAATGAATAATGGTATAGAAGATTAAATACTTACAAATGTCATACATCGTCAACCTTAAACAAACTGCAAGTATACTTTATACACTGATTCTATAAAAACACCAACCCACTGCCATCAAGTTGATTCCAACTCATAGTGACCCTATAAGATAAAGCAGAACTTCCCCATAGGGTTTCCAAGACTATAAATCTTTACAGAAGCAGAGAGCCACTTCTTTCCCCTGCAGAGCAGCTGGTGAGTTCAAACTGCCAACCTTTCGGTTAGCAGCCAAGTGCTAAACCACTGCACCACCAGGGCTCCTTGCTGATTCTATAAGTTTCCCAAATACCAGTCATATCTTAAAACTACAAAATGCTGCAACATTTTTAAATGGTGGCTCATAATGAGTGGAAAGTCATTATGAAAGTAGGTTTTGCCCAACTAGACGTATATTATTCCATATTATTTCAACAGACCATCAACAATCTAAATATTCAGCTATACACTTCTTAGTTTTTGTCTAAGATAAGTCAGAGGCAATCTCACCATGTTCTTAGCATCAATTTTATACAGAAATTGAAGAACAAAGTCTGAGGGACAATATCTTTATTTCTCTATCACTTCTATCTTTATGTCTGTCTCTGTCTATATTATGTATATCTATATTTATGTCTGTATTTCCCTGGATTTATAAATGATGACTATTTTAAAAGTTAGTAAATTATTTTTGTCAATAGATTGTTTTGGCAGATTGTTGTAGATGTGATAATCAGTTAGAAATTAATATATTACTTTCTTAAAATAGAGAAATTCTGTTGGAATGAGAAGGTAACAGGGACAAGGATTTTTTTATTCTGGTAATAATAACTCTCTATGATGTACAAATAAATTCTTCAAATTGTGTATTATAGGTGCATTTTACTGTGATAACATTTATATTCTACTGAGATATCAGTTATATCCTACTGAGAATTCTCACTTGAAGCACTCTAACACTTGACCAGTAGGTGAATAATTATTTATCAATTTTGAGAGCAATTTTTCTTTTTCTCTACTTTTACTCGGGAGATTGTTTGAAACACTATCTTGTTACCTTTGGGAATACTTAATTTAAGATGTGGGAAAAAATGTCTAAGTTTTCAGCTCATTTACTATATGTCTCCAATCATTTAAAAAAAAGAAAAAGGTACAATACCAAAATGCATCTATACACTATTAAATGTCGCAATGTTGTTTTATAAAATAAAATAATGTGAAATAAGCCTTTAAATACATCTTTTTATTTATTTCCTGAAGACACTAGTTATGGTAAAAATCATCTTTTGAACAACAACAAAAAATCATTTTATTGGAAATATGATTTCTATTTTGTTTCAATTTCACATCAGAGTATTCTAAATGTTTTTGTCCAAATAATATTGCTTATTTCATTTCTTTAGCAGTAAATTTTTAAAACATATTTTGTCAGTTAATATAGTAAAAGAAAAATACATCTCTGTTCTTTATGGGCACCATGATAATGTTACACAGATTATTCATCTAACTGTATGCTATATGAAAGTCTCTGACAATTCTCAAACCTCATATCAAAGTTTTTGACTAGTATTACCACAGGTATACAAGTGGTTCACAGATCACGACTCTCTTCATATACACTGCTTATTCTGCTAGGGTGTAATGACCAATGAAATGATTAGAAAAATGCACACGGTAAAGGAACAAAGGACCCAAAAAGCCCGATCATGAATAATCATACCCCAAAACACTTAAAGCAAATAAATACATATATACATACATATATATATATATAGGAGCCCTAGTGGTGCACTGGTTAAAAGCTCACTTGCTAACCTAAAGATCGGCAGTTCAAATCCACCAGCTGCCCTTTGGAAACCCTATAGGGTTGCTATGAGTCGGAATCGACTCAACGGCAATGGGTTTGGTTTTGGTTTATATATTTTAAAAAAAATTAGACACACACATATATACACACACTCTTACCTATATGCCTACATGACATATAAAATCCTTAACAATTAACATTTATTAGCAATTATGACACACTTGCCTGTTCACAAAGACCTTACACCACCATTTCATTACATTGCTGTACTCCTACTGGGCAGTAATAGTATCTTTATTTAATAGAGAACTAATACCCAGAAATATAAAATGATCAGCCCAAAGTTAAGTTAAACTCTGAATAAGAGGAATAGTGATTACTTAAACTTACAACTTGTTAATTAAAATATCTGCTTCTTCTAAGTTTGCAGTCACATTCTACTAAATAGTTGCATGCAATTTGAATTCAAATGTCAAAATGATTCAGAATACTTTCTTTTAAAGGCATTTACTATTATAAGGATCAGTTAACTAAATTTCAAACACATTTTGCGAATGCCATGTTATCCAATACTCTATAGCACTATTTTTAAACTATAAACGTGTAATGGTTATATTATTTTAGTAATACATTGAAAAGTTTGTTTTTGTTTTTGTTTTATGCTGGCAGAAGTTTTAAAAATCTAGCTTTATTCTGCACATAATACATTCAGAAATATAAATATTGAAAAAAAAATTCTATTTGAAATAGATTACTGAGATTTCATCTAAAAATACTTCTGGACAAGTGATTGTATATTTGTTGCAATAAACTGCCCTGAATTTTCTGTAAGTTTTTTTTTTTTTTCCTGTACTATTTCAATTTGTCAATGATCCCTGCAGAGAGAGTAACTTTCCCAGTTGTTCGTGATATCCTCTGTTCATAGGAACAAGCCCCTTGCTGTTCAAGTCCAATCTTTGAACAGTAGGGGAAAATAAGTTAACTGTAATTGATTTGTGGTCATCAGCTAAAGACTTTCAACCAGGAAAATCAACTGAAATTGCTAGTAGATTTGAGGATTGCCATATCTGTTTTTCCAGTACCCCCATCAAACCCCAAGTTCTCAGCCTATTCTATCTCAAGTTTTCACTCTTTCCATTTGAATGGTCCAATCCTCTTGTCATTCCAAAATTCCATATTTCTATCATATTTCTACTCAAATAATGCCCGCCTTCTGTGTTTGTTTGCCAACCCCGCCCTCCCCCTACTAGGTATTTTCATAAATGCGATATGCTAATTTTGTTTTTTTTTTTACAGCAACATGAACAAAAAAATTGGCATAGCTGCACTTACGAAAATACCTTGGAGGGGGAGGGGCCAGTTGGCAAACAAACCTAGAAGACACACACATTATGTGCATAAAAACACAGTAATTGGTAAGTAAATTAAATAAAAGAAGGACTTCTTCCTTTTCTTGTATTCAGTGATACACACTATTAGCTAGGTCTCAAGCATTTTGCTAATTTCATCCCTACTCGCATTTCTTAAAAAGCTAAAGTAAGACTTAAACTAAATCTCTTACTTTTAAGAAGATGACTATCTGGGGGAATTTAAAAGACATTTTTGAACAAAATTCCAATTGATACGCAATGTCTTCAGTTCAGACTTTTACTACTTACATTTTGCATTTACATACAATCTCATAATAATTTTGTTGACAGTTGTTACTTTTAATCCCTTATATAGATAAAAAAAAATCAAAGAGCCACCAATTTAGAATACTTTCCCAATGTTATAGTGCTAACAGGTGACAGATACAGAAAGAATACAGATATTTTGACAATGGATCCTCTTACTCTTTTCAGTATTCCATATTACCTGTTTGTATAAATTATATAACTTTTGAGGATTTTAGAATAAAACATGAATCAAAGTATTTCTGAAATTAAACTTTTGTTTTCACTTAAGTAAAACTCAGTAAGAGAATTATTAATTCATTATTGAGAAGAAAATAACCCAACTTATATTTTAAGGTGTAGATGCCCACAAAGTTGTGAAAATTTCTTAAATCAAAATCCTTGAAATTCACTAGAAAAGAAAACAAAGATCAAGTAAAGCTTTAATCTTCTAGTAGACCATTGCAGAAAAATAGATAACTTTTCAAAGTCTTAGAAACATAAAAACCTCTATAGTTGTAGAATTCTCAAGCCAATACTAACTATTCAATAAATATTTCTAACTAGATTAATAACTATCATTTTGCAATAGTTCTTATTTTTCTGTTATTTTGCGGTAGTTTTTTAACTCACATTGAAATATGCATTTAATTTTTGTTTCCTTAGGTCCTTTCTAGAAGTAGGTGAGTATAAATAGGTTACTGAGCATGAAGCTGTTAGAAATTTGCCAAAGCCTAGTTCTAATCTGTAAACCCTGGTGGCATAGTGGTTAAGAGTTACAAATCCTAACCAAAAAGGTCAGCAGTTTGAATCCACCAGGTGCTCCTTGGAAACTCTCTGGGATAGTTCTACTCTTTCCTATAGAGTCACTGAGTTGGCATTGACTCCACGGCAATGGGTTAGTTCTAGTCTAAATACCTCTAAGACCTAATATGCTAGCTGGAACATAAAGGGGAGTTAATAATATTTTTAGAAAGAGGGAAGGAAAGAATCCATAAAGGAAGGAAAGAAGGGAGAAAGAGGATAGTATAACACAGTCTCTATTTCTTTTCTATTGCTGCACAATAAATTATCACAATTTTAGCAATCTAAAGCAATAATTTATTATCTCATTTCCTTGGATCAGAATTCTGGGCAATTATTAACCAAATCCTCTACTCAGGATCTCACAAGGCTGCAATCAAGATATTAGCCTAAATGCATTCTAATCTGGAGGATTGACTTGAAAAGAATCTGCATCCAAGTTCATTCCAGCTGTTGCGGAATTCATCTCCCTGCTGGCTTTCAACTGGAAGGTGCCCACAGGTCTTAGAGCACATGCACATTTTTTTGCCACGTGTCCGCTTAACTGATGAAACTCACAAACTCTCATCTCTGGATGAGAATGCAGCCCATTTAACACCTTAATTACAGCCTCATGCGACCTAAGCAATTGAACCAGCTGAATCTGACTAGACTCCTGACTCAGAGGCCTGGGGGTCTGGGAGCTAGCTTTCCTTGTGTGACCACATATGCAGCAGAATTCTGAGGAATTCGCAAGTTCAAAATTCAAACTTTTTTTTATGATGGCATATTGTCAAGCCAGGCAGATAACATTTTATTTAACACTTTATTAGCATTACATAAAACTCTTAAATATGGTTGAACATAATTAATGTCACTGAAATGTACATGTAAAGGTTGTTGAAATTATGTTTTTTTACATATATATTTATCACAGTTAAAAGAGAAGACTATGAGTTTTATGGTTTGAACAGTTGCCTGAACAATGACAAGCTTAGTCTTAACTTCCTCCCTCTTGGAGCTTTGTCTAAAAGAATCCTTGTGGTGTAGCCAGGAGACATTTCTTTTATCATCTACCTTTAACAAAACCAATCCTTTAATCTATACACCTGTGGCCTCAATTGACTGATTCATTCATTTTTTAATTTGTTTCTTTTTATTCATTCATTTGAGATATGCACTGTCTCTTTTTATCAAATGCCCAAAGCCAGGGAAAGGCATTTATTTTTCAGAAATTACCTCTTCTGTCCACTTGAATTAAATTTAGTCTAAAGATACTCAAGTAGATTTATACTGAAATTTTGAGTATTTGATACTGTCTTAAGAAAAGCAATTCCCACAATAAGAAATGCCAAGTTTGGCAAAAAATGTGACTTTCCAGTGGTAGAAAAGTGACACTTTTGCATCTGTATCCACATACATAAAAAACTAACTGTCCTAACCATTAAGCCAAATTGACATATTTCTTAATTCACTATGTTTTAGGCGAGAAGGTGGAAGTTTATACAAAAACTATACAATGTGAATAGATTTTCACCTATTATTAGTCAAGTCTGTGCTATAGCATGATTTTACTTAAATAAAATTACAGTCTACCTATACCTATTTTGCAAATACAATGTTAAAAGCTGGGCTTTAATTTTGTGTTTCTTTGCCCACTAAGTTTTAGTTTTACTTAATTTTTTATAAGTTGTATATAATGTCAACTATATAGGTGAATATTATAACATGACATGACTGACTTATATAAGTATTATAACAATGTTTCAAGATTTCTGGAGAGTAAAAGTCTGCTACAACAAACATGCATGTAATAGTATTATTTAAACATTCATGTGAATGTTTAAGCATAGTTAGAGGTTATTACAAATGTAATGAATTGTTTTCATGGATGGTATTTAACATCAGAATTTAAAAGTTTGAAAATATTTAATTATATGTCTAAAAAGCTTGCTTTATACTTATTTTATCAGTATACATACAACGCATAATACATGACATTTCCTGGTTTCCTTTTATTTACAGTATTTTCTTAATAAGAGTCTCTTGGTGATAATCCCATTGGAACATTTCAACCTTTTGTATAAGAAAACACATAGGCAAAATATCAATTCTGATTTTTTTTTTTTTTAATATTTTATTGTACTTCAGGTGAAGGCTTACAGAACAAATAGTTTCTCATGTAACAGTAGCACACATGCTGTTTTATGACATTGGTTAACAACCCCACAACATTTTAACCCTCTAAATTCTCAAC
>NW_004443948.1:8506738-8546326 GCF_000243295.1 Trichechus manatus latirostris | reverse complement strand
AGTGGAGTATCTTAGATGGCCGCTCACAGGCTTTTAAGACCCCAGACACTACTCACCAAGGTAGAATGTAGAGCATTATCTTTATATGTAGTGTCATCCCAATTGAGCTAGATGTTCCCTGAGACCATGGTCCCCAGAGCCCATTAGAACATTTCAACCTTTTGTATAAGAAAACACATAGGCAAAATATCAATTCTGATATATTTAAAAAAAAATAAACAGAGCATTAAATACACGTCTATTGTCACCAAAAAAATCCATAGCCAATATTACCCATTTATTGTAGACTCAGGATAATAATAAAAGGTCTTTAGAGTGTAAAGTTCTGTCTTAAACTAATTATGCATGTCAATTTATTCACTTTTATGATGTGCAAGTACTGCTTATCCTCATAAGAATGAAATAAAGACCATATAACACTGGGAAATTTACTTTTAAAAATAAAAATATTGTATGGATACTTAATCAGCATTTTGCCTACTATCATCTCAGAATACTTTGCTTTTAATCATTAAACTAGTAGCTAGTTTTTGCTTTCCATACACTAGTTAGTCACCGGTGATGCAAAAACAAAATAACAAGAATCTCACAATCTTCCAAAAAAAAAAAAAGAGAGAGAGAGAAAGCTGTCTGTAACTAACAATTACAATGCAGTGGTTTTGTTGTTGTTGCTAGCTTGCTTTTTGTAATGGAAACTTAGAGGAAAAAAAAAAAAAAAATGACCACAGAGAAAACATGTTAAAGAGTTATCACAAATGAATACCTCTGATTGTAGATCCTATGTTTTCTGAGTTTAGAAGTCTTCCAGGCAATCAATTCAGAAAATATAAATCCAGAAAACAGAGGTAGTATAAACAAAGTCACTGAGTTTTGAAAAAGCTGATGAATTTGCAAACTCCAAGAGTTTCAGACTCTCTTAAACAAAACTTTCAGGCAGAATCTTGGAAGCAAATTGAACTAAACAGGTAGCTGGTAGCCAGGTCATAGAAACCCTTGAACTACCTATACCCAAAAAATCCATTCCTGTCGAATAGATTCCGACTCATAGCGACCCTATAGGACAGAGTAGAACTGCCCCATAGAGTTTCCAAGGAGTGCCTGGTGGATTTGAACAGCTGACCCTTTTGGTTATCAGCTGTAGCACTAGCACTATACCTCCAGGGTTTTCTGAACTACCTTTAAGTGATAATAAATCACTAAAAGATTATGATCAGAGGAGTAGGTGATCGTTTTGCATTAGGAAGATATATTTTTCAGTAGTATGGATGACAGATCAGAACAATATAGAAAGAAGCAACAAGACAAGTTACTAAGGGGATGGATTAGTCCAGGAAATAGAAAATAAGGGTCCAAATTATGACACTGACAATTAACAAATGGAACATGAGAGGAAGTGGCTAATATGAGAAATATTTGGAATCTGTATCTGAGTTGTGTTAATTACTTGATTCAGGATGTATTAGTTTTCTACTTTGCATTAAAAAAATCCCACAAAATTAGCAGCTTTAAAGTAACACTAATTTATTATCTCACAGTTCTGTAGGTCAGAAGTTTGGGTACAATGTCACTAAGTTCTCCGCTCGGGGTGTCACAAGGCTGAAATCAGGTGTTGGCTGTGCTGAGTTGCTTTCTGAATGTTCTAGAGAACAATCTACATCCAAGCGTATTCAGAGTGTTGGTCAAATGCAGTTCTTTGTGGTATGAGGACAGAAGTCCCTGTTTCCTTCTTGGCTGTCAGCTGGGGCAACTCTCAACTTGTAAAGGACACTCACAGTCTTTGATACATACTCTTCTCCACTTTCAAAGCCAGCAACAAAGAATCTTCCTTCGGTCACATCTCTCTCATGCTTCAAATCTCTGACTTCCTCTTCCTCTTACTTCTAGATCCAGATTTAAAGATTTCAAGTGATTATGTCATGATTACACAAATAACTTCCCTTTCTTAAAATGAGCTGTCATATAACATAATATAATCATAGGGGTGAACTATGTGTCTGTCAGTTTGTCATACTGTGGGGGCTTGTGTGTTGCTGTGATGCTGGAAGCTATGCCACCAGTATTCAAATACCAGCAGAGTCACCCATGGTGGACAGGTTTCAGTTGAGCTTCAAGACTAAAACAGACTAGAAAGAAGGATCCAGCAGTCTACTTCTGAAAAGAACTAGCCAGTGAAAACTTTATGAATAGCCATGGAACATTGTCTGATATAGTGCTGGAAGATGAGCCCCTCAGGTTGGAAGGCACTCAAAACTCAAAGTAGAGTTGACCTTAATGACGTGGAGGGAGTCAAGCTTTCGGGACCTTCATTTGCTGAGGTGGTATGATTCAAAAGAAGAAGAAACTGCTGCAAACATCCATTAATAATCAGAATGTGGAATGTACAAAGTATGAATCTAGGAAAATTGGAAGTCATAAGAAATGAAATGTAACACATAAACATCAATATCCTAGGCGTTAGTGAGATGAAATGGACTGGTATTGTCCATTTTGAATCATAAAACCATATGGTCTACTATGCCAGGAATGATAACTTGAAGACCAATGGCACTGTGTTCATTGTCAGAAAGGACACTTCAAGATCAATCCTGAAGTAAAACACTGTGAGCGATAGGATAATATCACTACACCACAAGGAAGACTAGTTAATATGACCATTCAAATTTGTGCACCAGCCACTGAGGTCAAAGATGAAGAAATTGAAGATTTTTACCAGCTTCTGCAGTCTGAAATTGATCTAACATGCAATCAGGATGCATTGATAATTACTGGTGATTGGAATGTGAAAGTTGGAAACAAAGAAGAATTGGTAGCTGGAAACGGCCTTGGTGATAGAAACAATGCTGGAGATTGCATGATAGAATTTTGCAAGATCAACGACTTCTTCATTGCAAATACCTTTTTTCAACAACATAAATGATGACTATACATGTGGACCTCATCAGATGGAATACACAGGAATCAAATCGAATACATCTGTGGAAAGACACGATGGAAAAGTTCAATATCATCAATCAGAACAAAGCCAGGTGCCACTGTGGAACAGATCATCAATTGCTCCTATGCAAGTTCACGTTGAAACTGAAGAAAATTAGAACAAGTCCACAAGAACCAAAGTACGACCTTGAGTATATCCCACCTGAATTTAGAGATCATGTCAAGAATAGATTTGACATGTTGAACCCTAATGGCCAAAGGCCAGAAGAGTTGTGGAATGACATCAAGGACATCACACATGAAGAAAGCAAGGGGTCGTTAAAAAGAGAGGAAAGAAAGAAAAGACCAAAATGGACATCAGAAGAGACCTCTGAAACTTCCTCTTGAATGTCGAGTAGCTGAAGTGAAAGGAAGAAATGAAGTAAAAGAGCTGGATAGAAGATTTCAAAGGGTGGCTCCAGAAGACAAAGTAAAGTATTATAATGACATGTTCAAACACCAGGAGATACAAAACCAAAAGGGAAGAACATACTCAGCATTTCTCAAGCTGAGAACTGAAGAAAAAATTCAAGACTCGTGTTGCAATACTGAAGGATTCTACAGAGAAAATATTAAACGATGCAGGAAGCATCAAAAGAAGATGGACAGAATATACAGTCACTATACCAAAAAGATTTGGTCAACATTCAACCATTTCAAGAGGTCGCATATGATCGGGAATTGAAGGTACTGAAGGAAGAAGTCCAAGCTGCACTGAAGACATTGGCAAAAAACAAGGCTCCATGAATTGACAGAATATCAATTGAGATGTTTCAACAAACAGATGCAGGACTGGAAGTGCTCACTTTTCTATGCCAAGAAATTTGGAAGACAGCTACCTGGTCAACCGACTGGAAGAGATCCATATTTATGTCTATTCCCAAGAAAGTGATCCAACCGAATGCTGAAATTATTGAACAATATCATTAATATCACAAGCAAGTAAAATTTTGCTGAAAATCATTCAAAAGCAGCTGCAGCAGTATATCAACAGGGAACTGCAAGAAATTCAAGCCAGATTCAGAAGAGGATGTGGAACCAGGGATATCATTGCTGATGTCAGATGGATCCTGGCTGAAAGCAAAGAATAGCAGAAAGACGCTTACCTGTGTTTTACTGACTATGCAAAGGCATTTGACTGTGTAGATCATAACAAATTATGGATAATATTGCAAAGAATGGGAACTCCAGAACAGTTAATTGTGCTCATGAGGAACCCAAACATGGATCAAGAGGTAGTCATTTGAACAGGACAAAGGGATATCATGTGGTTTAAAGTCAGGAAAAATGTGTGTCAGGGTTGTATCCTTTCATCATACTTATTCAGTCTGTATGCTGAACAAATAATCTGAGAAGCTAGACTATATGAAGAAGAATGGGGCATCAGAATTGGAAGAAGACTCATTAACAACCCTCATTATGCAGATGACACAACCTTGCTTTCTGAAATTGAAGAGGACTTGAAGCATTTACTGATGAGTTTCAAAGACTACAGCCTTCAGTATGGATTACACCTCAACATAAAGAAAAGAAAAATCCTCACAACTGAACCAATAAGCAACATTATGATAAATGGAGAAAAGATTGAAGTTGTCAAGGATTTCATTTTACTTAGATCCACAGTCAACACCCATGGAAGCAGCAATCAAGAAATCAAGCAATGCATTGCATTGAGCATATCTGGTGCAAAAACACCTCTTTAAAGTATTAAGAAGCAAAGATGTCACTTTGAAGATGAACGTGTGCCTGACCCAAGCCATGGTGTTTTCAATCGCCTCACGTCCATGTGAAAGCTGGACAATGAATAAAGAAGACTGAAGAAGAGTTTACGCCTTTGAATTTTGGTGTTGGTGAAGAATATTGAATATACCATGGACTATCAAAAGAGCCAACAAATCTGTCTTGGAAGAAATACAACCAGAATGCTCCTTAGTAGCAAGGATGGTGCGACTACGTCTCACATACTTTAGACATGATATCGCGAGAGATTATTCCCTGGAGAAGGACGTTATGTTTGGTAAAGTAGATGGTCAACAAAAAAGAGGAAGACTCTCAACCAGAAGGATTGACGCAGTGGCTGAAACAGTGGGCTCAAGCATAACAAATTTCGAGGGTGGCACAGAACCTGGCAGTGTTTTGTTTTTTTGTGCATGGGGTCGCAATGAGTCAGAACAAACTTAAGAACAGCGACAATGGATAAGTCATTGATCTTGCAGAATTCTGTCATGGGATCTCCTGTGTCATTTCTATCACCAAGGTTATATTTTCCCACTATTGATCCTTAATCATTTCCAACATTCTAGTCCAATTCTAGTCATCAGTAATTATCAATGCGTCTTGGTTACATGTTTGTTCAATTTCAGACTGCAACAGTTCATAAAAATTTCAACTTTTAAATTTTTGATGTAAGTGGTTGGTGAGTAAATTTAAA
This sequence comes from Trichechus manatus latirostris, assembly GCF_000243295.1. Classification (NCBI taxonomy): domain Eukaryota; kingdom Metazoa; phylum Chordata; class Mammalia; order Sirenia; family Trichechidae; genus Trichechus; species Trichechus manatus. Next base: position 8,540,922 of record NW_004443948.1, on the reverse strand, counting down.
TGATAGTTGTATTAACTGGTCTTCCTTGTCAGTTATATTATCCTATCATTGACAGCATTGTACTTCGGGATAGATCTCGAAATGTTCTTTTTGGTGATGAAGGCAACATTGTTCATTTTCAATTTGTTGTTCCTAGCATGGTATACCATATGATTGTCCAATTCAAAATGGCCACTAATTCTCCATTTCAGCTCATTAATGCCTAGGATACTGATCTTCAAGTGTTGCATTTCATTTCTGCAGATTCATACTTTGTGCGTTCCATGTTCTGATTACTAATGGATGTTTGCAGCTGTTACTTCTCATTTTGAGTCATGCCACATCAACAAACGAAAGTCCCAAAAGCTTTACTTCATCCATGTCATTAAGGTCGACACTACTTTGAAGGCAGTTCTTTCACAAATTTTGAGTGTCTTTGAACCTGAGGGGCAATTTGTCCATCCCTATATTAGACAATATTCTGCTGTTATTCATAATGTTTTCAGTAGCTAATTTTTTTCAGAAGTAGATTGCTGGATCCTTCTTCCTACTCTGTCTTATTTTGGAAGCTCTGCTAAAACCTGTTCATGATGGGTGACCCTTCTGGTATTTAAGATACCAGTGGCATAACTTCTAGCATCACGGCAACGTGCAGTCCACCACAGTATGGCAAACTGACAGGCAGTGGTTATATGTGATAGTGAATTACAATGTATTGTGTTGTTATTGTATAACACTTTCCCATTTTTTTATTCTCATTCATTAAATCCATAATGCACCATTGATAAAGACTTTGCGAGCAAATAAATGACCTATAGTTACCATTTGCTTCTTATTTGGCAGACAGTCACTCTTAACCTACGCTTTTGAAAAAATATAACAGCTCATATAGCCACAAACAGTCCTTCCAAATAGTCACATATAATCAAATAATATGGTTTAGACAAGAGCTCAGTTTTAATTGTTCTAATATATTACATTTGACTAACATTCAAAAATAAGGTTAAGTTAAATATAAATATATGTAGGCAGATTGATAATATTATGCTTTTTTCTTTTCCAGCATACGTTTCTCCTCTACATACGCCTCTGTTAGGAATATAACTCATAGTATTACTTACCTGAGATTTTTATTTCTCCATCTCAAGGAATTAAAATTTACATTCTATTACTACTTGCTTCCTTTTAATCAAGAAGCTGACATCTACGGATTTTTCAATCCTCATGCTGTGTGGAATGGGAATATGGTTCTAATGTAATGTACAAAAAGAGTAAGCCAAGGTAAACCATTGTACACTTAAGTATCCCAGGAGAATTCTGAAGCATTATTAGGCTTTCCTCACATAGTCATCTTAATATCAAATAAAATTCATAAAAAATTTTACTCTTTTAATTTTGTAGGAATATTCTAGAATAATAATAAGACTATTGAATTTTATGAGTGATCTTTATAAGTATTCCAAATTAACTAATTTTTCTGTTTAATAAAGAATTCAATGGGGTAGTTTACATCCTTAAAATTTTGGTTGCCCATGGTTTCAATTGGCATAACAAAGTTTATTAAGAAAATGTGCTGCATCCCACTTTGGTGAGTGGTGTCCGGGGTCTTAAAAGCTAACAAGCGGCCATCTAAGATGCATCAAATGATCCCAACCCACCTGGGGCAAAGGAAAATGAAGACCATCAACGACACAAGGAAAATATTAGCCCAAGAGACAGAAAGGGCCACATAAACCAGACACTCCCTCAGCCTGAGACCAGAGGAACTAGATGGTGCCCAGCTACCACCAATGACCGCCTTGACAGGGAACACAACAGAGAGTCCCTGATAGACCAGGAGAAAAGTGGGGTGCAGAGATCAAATTCTGGTAAAAACACCATACTTAATGATCTGACTGATAGTGGAGGGACCACAGAAGACATGGCCCCCAGACTCTCTGTTAGCCCAAAACTAAAACCATTCCTGAAGCCAACTCTTTAGACAAAGATTAGATTGGACTATACGACATAAAATGATGCTCATGAGGAGTGTGCTTCTTTGCTCAAGTAGATACATGAGACTAAATGGGTTCCTCCTGTCCAGAGGAAAGATGAGAAGGCAAAAAGGGACAGGAGCTGGTTGAACGAACATGGGAAATCCGGGGTGGAAAGGAGGAGTGTGCTGACACATTTTAGGGGAGTAACTAGGGTCACATAACAATGTGACCCCATAACAAAATTTTCTCATATATTTTTGTATGAGAAACTGACTTGAACTGTAAACTTTCACTTAAAGTACAATGAAAAAAATTTTTTTTGGTTGCCAAAGAAAGGTCAGCACTAAACTGCAGCAACTGAGTTTAATTTGAGTCTTCTCTATCACTTTATGTATATAAAATCCAAACCAAAAATAGTAGCTAAATATACAGAGATGATAGATAGATGGATGGATAGACACAGTGACAGACAGACAGATAGATATAAATAGATATGTCACATGTATCAAAAACATTCCCAAGGTTTTGACATTGAAATGACTGACCAGATCTTTCTAGAGATATATAGTAAAAATATAGTTGAACCCAAGTGTCATGAAAGTTATAATAAACATATGTACATAATGCAAAATGTTAAAGAATAAAGCTTACACTTTTAGCCAGAGAGCAAGTCATGCTCAGAATGTCATTTTAACAAAGAGCATTGTTATCTTGGAAACCACAGAGCGATTTGATCACACTGTTGTGCATACTTAAGAATTCATTAATATATATTTACAGTAGCTTTATAACTATAATGATTTCAGTTATAAATCACACGCCACATTTACTGTTTCATTTAACTTAAACTACATGAGTACCAAGTGTGTTAGCAGATTCTAGTCATTTTAAAATATGGTTGTTATTTATAAACATATAAAGTTTATCTTATGGTACTGATTCTTTTAAGGGATGTGTTTTATCGTGTTTAGGTATATTAGTTTAAGTTTTTAAAAGATTTATAGAAGACTCTAGATAAGGAGGTTAATATACATAATATTTCCCTCAGATGATATTTTCTGTATCTTTTGCACTCCTCTGAAGGAAATGTTTAGTCTGAACTGAATACATAGATATTTATACAAGCTTTTTTCTCAAATGAATCACATCTATAGATATAATGCTAATTTTCATGATGTACGATTAAAGAAACAAACCGAAAAATAGAATAACAGATATTGTGAACACTATCAATAATGACCTTGCTTCCAGCACAAATGACTTCAAAATACTACAAAATAACTCTTGGGGTGACAGGAAAAAGGGTACTCATATTTACTTAAGCATTGATTTGAAATATGACATGCTTTAAATTTCAAAAATATTTTCAAATTGGCCACTGTCTCAGAATTAAATCATGCTCACCTTTATAAATAAATGCTTAACATGAGAGAAGACAGACTACAAGAAAATGTTGTAGTAGATAGAAAGTTGTACCACCTCTTCAAAATAACACGTTTCCTATTATCATGCCAAAAATGTTACATAAAATTTAAGTAATGAAAGACCTGAAACATAACATGTTATAAAAATTTGTTTTAAAATTAGCTGTCTATTTTCAACTCAGGGCATACATATATGGAGATTAATAGATCATCTTTTCTTGTTCATTCTAGAAATGTCTCCTCTAGTACATTGTGAAAGGAGCACTGGTCATGCACTGGTTAAAGCGCTTGGCTGCTAACCTAATGGTCAGTGGTTTAAACCCACCAGCTGCTCCACAGTAGAAAGATGTGTCAGCTGCTTCCCTAAAAATTATAGCCTTGGAAACCCTAAGGGACAATTCTACTCTGTCCTACAGTGTCACTATGAGTCAAAATTAACTCAGCAGTAATGGGTTTTAGTATGTGGTAAAAACTGGTCAATGGAAAGAGAAGACCAAAGAAGATTTGATGTATTCAAATGGTGATGATGGTAAAGAAAATTGAATATTCTTGGACTGTGAGAAGAACGGACAAATGTGTCTTGGAGGAAGTGCAGCCAGAATGCTCCTTAGAAGCGAGGATAGCGAGACTTCGTCTCTTTTACTTTAGACATGTTATCAAGAGGGTTGAATAGCTGGAGAAGGCATCATACTTAGTATAGAAGGAAACATGAAACCAAACCTGTTGACCTTGAGTCAATTCTAACTCCGTGAACCTAAAGCGTTTCCAAGGCTGTAACATTTATGGAAGCAGACTGTCACATCTTTCTTTGGTGGAGCAGCTGGTGGGTTCAAACCATGAAAATGAAGTGGATTGACACAATGGATGCAACAATGGGCTCAAACATATCCGCTATGAGAATGGTACAGGACTGGGAGACATTTTGTTCTGTTATATGTAGGATTCCTATGAGTCTGAACTGACTTAAGGGCACTTAACAAGTACATTGTTATACTTCCCTTCCTTTCTCATAAAACACACCACTTTCTATTCCCCTTTATCCCCCAACATCATCTGCTTCTATATTATTATTCACATTATCATGTCAGTAATTTATTTTAAAACCCTTCAACTTGGACAGTTTTATATCACGTGGATGAGTGTGTTACTTGAAGTTATGCCCAGATACAGTTAGCTTTCTCACCAGAAATTCACACTTGAGTACAGGGGATATCATCTTCATTTTATGCGAAGGATGCACTTTAGAGTCTGGCACTACAAGCACTTCAGCTTTCTTTAATTCTGATCAACATCAGATGACTTTCTAATTAGTTTAGTGTATGTATAATTATTGGTGAAATAAATTGCTCATTACTTTTTATAATGAGTAATCGAAATGAATACTCATCATTGAAATTAATGACATGAAAATATGTAGACTGGCCAGAATGTTTTAGAGATGGTCCAAGTTTTCAAGAAACAAATTTTTAACCAAACTTGTACCTCATACCATTAGAAATGACATCCAAGCTTACCCTTCAAATGGTCCTATGTCTGATGCCAACTTTGGTTTGATTTGTTTCTTTTTTTTTTGTTAAATCAGTGCTATCTAGAAGACTAATAGTCCCCAGCCTCTGGTCTGTCAGATGCAGATGTAATCTTTCATGCAAGGTGTGTTCGAATCACCTAAGAGAAGAAGTTGAGGCTGTTTTATAAACTATTGTGTACCTGCCTTGGAAATAAATATTGTCTTTAAAAAGGAATTTTATGATTTGAAAATTTTTTTTCTAAAATTTGATTTATTTTAACATGATAGCAAGTTCCTGGGAAAATAGATAACTCTCATCCAATTTACACATAATTATGCTGTCTAATATACCAAAAGAAAACAGCAGGGGAAATAATACCAGAGTTGTGATTATTCTACTCTTCTGGAGAAAAATTCACTTCGTAGTATAAATATGCTTTCCACATTAAAGAATACATTTTATCCACCAAAAAAGACCTGTGAGGCAAACGTGAAGTTAATTCATATAATGTTGTTGTTCTTAGGTGCTGTCGAGTCGGTTCCAACTCACAGCGACACTACGTTCAACAGAATAAAACACTGCCAGGTCCTGCTCCGTCTTCACAATTTTTGTTATGTTTGAGCCCAATGTTGCAGCCACTGTGTCAGTCCATCTCCTTGAGGGTCTTCCTCTTTTTCACTGACTTCTACTTTGCCAAACATGATGTCCTTCTCCAAGGGACTGATCCCTACTGATAATAAGTCCAAAGGACGTGAGATGAAGTCTCCCCATCCTCACTACTAAGGAGCATTCTGGCTATACTTTTTCCAAGACAGATTTGTTCCTTCTTCTGGCAGTCCACAGTATATTTGCTATTCTTCACCAACATCGTAATTCAGAAGCATCAGTTCTTCTTCAATCTTCTTTATTTGTCTTCCAGGTTTCTCATGCATAGGAGACGATTGAAAATATCATGGCTTGGATCAGGCTCACCTTAGTCCTCAAAGTGACATCTTTGCTTTTTAACACTTTATAGAGGTCTTTTTGCACCGTATTTGCCTAATGCAGTATATTGTTTGATTTCTTGATTGCTGCTTCCATGGGCATTGACTGTGGATCCAAGTAAAATTAAATCATTGACAACCTCAATATTTTCTCTTTTTATCATGATGTTGCTTATTGATTCAGTAGTGAGGATTTTTGTTTTCTTTATGTTAATGTGTAATCCATATAGAAAGCTGTAGTCTTTGATCTTCATCAGTAAGTGCTACAAGTGCTGCAAGTGCTACGATTTTTTAGGGTACATGAAAAAGTTTTATAACATAGCAACAAGGCCTCTTCACTATTGGCAAGAAAGGTTGTGTCATCTGCATATTGCAGATTATTGAGTTCTCCTCCATTCCTGATGCCACGTTCTTCTTCATAATCCAGCTTCTTGAGTTATTTGCTCAGCTTACGGATTTCAATAAGTATGACGAAAGGATACAGCCCTGATACATTATTTTCTGACTTTAAAACATGTAGTATCCCCTGGTTCTAGTCGAAAAAATGCCTTTTGGTTTATGTACAGCCAACAGAGAGAGAAAGCCTTCCCCTGGAGCTGGCGCCCTGAATTTGGGCTTCTACCCTCTTAAACTGTGAGATAACAAATTTCTGTTTGTTAAAGCCATCCACTTGTGGTATTTCTGTTATAGCAGCACTAGATAACTGAGATAAGTAGGTGCTTTCGACATTTCATCCATTTGTTGAAACATCTCAATTAGTATTCTATCAATTCCTGTCTTCAATGCAGGTTGGGCTTTTTTTTTCCAAAACCATTTGTTCTTGATAATATGCTGCATCCTGAAATGGTTGAACATTGACCAATTCTTTTTGGCACAGTTACTCTGTGTATTACTTCTATCGTCTTTTGAAGCTTACTCTGTTATTCAATATTTTGCCCATAGAAACCTTCAATATTGCAACTGGAATCTTATATTTTTTTCTTTAGTTCTATCAACTTGAGAAATGCCGAGCATTGTTCTTCCCTTTTGGTTTTTTAACTCCAGGTCTTTGCACATTTCATTATAATGCTTTACTTTGTCTTCTCAAGCTGCCCTTTGAAATTTTCTTTTCAGCTCTTTTATTTCATCATTTCTTCCATTTGTTTTAGCTACTCTACATTCAAGAACAAGTCTCAGAGACTTTTCTGACATCCATTTTGGTCCTTTTTTTCTTTTCTGTCTTTTTATTGATCTTTTACTTTCTTTATGTACGCTGTCTTTGATGTCATCCCATAACTCGTCTGGTCTTCGTACATTAGTGTTCAATGTGACAAATCTATTCTTGAGGTGGTCTCTAAATTCCAGTGGGATATATTCAAGGAAGAACTTTGGCTCTCGGGGACTTGTTTTAATTTTCTTCAGCTTCAACTTGAACTTGCATATGAGCAATTGATGGTCTGTTCTACACTCGGCCTCTGGTCTTGTTCTAACTGATGACATTGAGATTCTACGTCATCTCTTTCCACAGACTTAGTCGATTTGCTTCCTGTGTTTTCCATCTGGCGAGGTCCCTGTGTATAGTCACTGCTTATGTTGTTGAAAAAAGCTATTTCCAATGAATAGGTCATTGATCTTCCTAAACTCTGTCAAGTGATCTCTGGCATCATTTCTATCACCAAGGCCACATTTTCCAACTACTGCTCCTTTCTGTTTCCAACTTTCACATTTCAATCACAGTAATTATCAATGCATATTGACTTCTTGTTTGATCAATTTCAGAACGCAGAAGATGGTAAAAATCTTCAAGTTCTTCACCTTTGGCATTAATGGTCAGTGTGTAAATTTGAATAATAGTCATATTAACTGGTCTCCCTTGTAGGTGTATGGATCTTACCACTAACAGCACTGTACTTCAGGATAGATCTTGAAATGTTCTTTATGGCAAAGAATGAGACACTACTCTTCTTCAATTTGTCATTCCTGGCATAGTAGATTGTATGATTGTCTGATTCAAAATGGCCAATACCAATCCATTTCAGCTTAGTAATGCCTAGGATATCTATCTTCAAGGATTCCATTTCATTTTTTTATGATTTCCAGTTTTCCTAGAATCATAATTCATACACTCCACGTTCTGATTATTAATGGATGTTTGCAGCTGTTTCTTCTCATTTTCGGTCTTACCCCATCAGAAAACAAAAGTCCCTAAAGCTTTACTCCTGCTATATCATTAAGGTCCATGCTACTTTGTGGTGACATCTCTTCCCCTGTCCTATTTTGGGTGACTTCCAACCTGAGGGAATCACCTTCTGGCACTATCCACTGTTATTCATAAGGTTTTCACTGGCCAGCATTTTTTAGAAGTATTTTGCTAGGTCCTTCTTCCTAGCCTATCTTAGCCTGGAAGCTCTGCTGAAACCTGTCCACTGTGGGTGACCCTGCTAATATTTGAAATACCAGTGGCATAACTTCCAGCATCATAGCAACATGCAAGCCACCACAGTATGACAAACTGACAGATGAGTCACATAATAATGCAAAATTACTACATAGACTAATTGTATATTATAGCAACATTTTGAAAGTCTTCATTTAGTATTAAAAGCAATTATGCTAATTTAGCCATTAAATTTCAAGAGCAAAGTTATAAAAAACCTATTTTACAATAAGGAAGATAATAACGTTTCAAAAATACTATTTTGAAATTTCATCATTAATTTAAATTATTTTTATTTTAAATTATTTTCATCAACTATAAGGAGACCTAAAACCAGATATATCCCACTTGCGCTTAATAAATCATTAACCTCATTGCCACTGAGTCTATTTCAACTCATGGCAACCTACAGGACAGAGTAGAACTCCCCTACAGGGTTTATGAGGAGCTGCTGGTGGAGTCAAACTTACATTTTGTTTAGCAGTGGAGCTCTTAACCACTGCACCACCAGGTCTCCCCTCATGAATTAGAGATCATAATAAATGAATTAATTTTATTGAAGCAAAAGCAATTAAATACAAAAAATCATATCATTTACTGTTTTTTTCTGTAGCTAAAGTATCTTAATTAGTTTTATTAATCGCTTCATTTACACATTTAATTTTTATTTTTTTAATGTGCATTTAATTAATCATGAGGGACCATCATTTGTGTCACTATTTTTCGTCTTAAAATTACTTACCCATTTTTATAGTATTCTTTTTTTTAAAGAATCCATGATCAATAGATACCAAATATCCACCAACTGTCTGTTAATTTGTCACACTGTGGTGGTTCGTGTGTTGCTTTGATGCTGGAAACTATGCCACCAGTATTTCAAATACCAGCAAGGTTGCCCACGGTACACAGGTTTTAGGGAAACTTCCAGTCTAAGACAGACTAGGAAGAACATTTGGTGATCTACTTCTGAAAATCAACCAATGAATTCCCTATGGTCACAACAGAATACTGGCCTATAGAGTGCTGGAAAATGACACCCCTAGGTTGGAAGTTACTCAAAGTACACAGTGTCCACAATGGACTCAAGCTTCCCAATGATTGTGAAGATGAGGCAAAACTCGATGTCAACTAACAGCAGCAACAAAAATAACATACAATATATAATATTAAAAATTTATATATACATATAAGTGTATATTTTCCAATTTTATTCATCATTGTATACTTTCTACCTCACTTATGAATAATTAACTTCTGAAAATTGATATAAAGACTATTTGTATGTACATGTTTATATTATCTTGAAAATTATAACAAGCATGTTTATGCATATTTCTTCTTCTTTATTATCTAATGAAAAATTAGTAGAAATGAACATGAATATTACTATATTTAGTTATGTATATTGTAATACTAACTAGTAAAGGTACTACTGGTTAATCCTAATACTGAAACTATGATACTTATATTTTGACTGTTTTGTCACCAGCCTTGGAAATATCATTTGAAAAACATATTTGTTTAAATGTTCCAAAAACTTTATTATTGTTCTGATTAATATATAGTTAATTGCTATAAAAACCAAGGACATTATGATTCAAGAAAGATAAAGGTTAATAACACATGATGACTCTTCATGGCCAGATTCACAACAGTGCAATGATCACTATTAAGAGAGATTTCATTTTCTCTAATACTATTCCACTAAAACTATATATGCATCATCCTGCTAGTAATAAAGCTGAATATATTACACTTGAGTATGTGTTCACTGTCTCTGATGAGGGTAAAAATAATTTTTACTGAAAGAAAATACATGTATAAGAGAATTAATTGCTTAGTGGCTAATATAAAATTAGAGAATCTGTGGTTGTATTTATCAGCTTGATAAAATTATTCTTGCACAATCAAAAAGTAGATTGTGGTCCACAAGGGAAAAATTGGGAACAGCAGTTATTTTAAATTAGCTCATTTTGCTTTAGATACCTCTCGATTTTTTAGGGTACATGAAAAAGTTTTATAACATTATATTAAAATTTTTAGAACATGGTCATTTGGAACACATTCCAAACATAAATTTAATTTCAACCTTCTCTTCCTTCTGGTTCACTGCCTCTTACGGCTATCTATTTATTTTACCTTGACACAATCTATTACGCTAAGTGTTTCATTCTGGTTTTCAAAATTAAGAAAATTCTCTGAAGTTTTCTTTTTCCAAGTATGTTTTAAAGAGATGGAAAATTCTGTAGGAAGCACATGAACTACAATAAAGAAAAATTATATATGTATTATATATGTATATATATATATATACATATATATATATACGTATTTATACATATGGAGCCCTGGTGGCACAGTGGTTAAAGCGATAGACTGTTAACTGAAAGGTCAGTGGTTGGAAACCACCAGCAGCTCCAAGGGGAAAGATGTAGCAGTCTGCTTCTGTAGAGATTTACAGCCTTGGAAACCCAATGCGGTCTCTATGAGTAGGAATTGACTCGAAGGCGGTGGGTTTTTTTGTTTATATATATATATATATATATATATATATAAAATCACATATGAAAGGGAGGGAGGGTATTTATTTCAACATTTTACTTATAATTAAGAAATATCTCTACCCCAATTCATTGAAAAGAGAGAGTATCTAAGTGAGTACCCCATCCAGGGCATAGTGCCAGACACTCTACTGACATCTACGGGATGGGGTAGCAATAGCCTCATCTCTTCATAATTGATCAAATTCAACATGTTTATAGTTAAGAATATATATCAAGAAATTCATGTATTATTAAAAGTTATTGACAAACTAGCCTATGCATGAATCAAGCTGTCAGAGGCATTAACTACATAATTTAGAAACAATATTCATATTCCAAGCTTAGACCTTCTTATCAGTTTGTATTTGGGACCAATATAATTTATCATTTCAAGAAAATAAATCTTTACCTTTTGCCTTTCTTCCTCAATACTGCAACTTATTTGAGGGCAATTATGTAGTATTATTTATTATTACTTTCCCATTGCTAAATATAGTATTTATTACTTGGTATAAACTCAATTCATGTTATTTTTTATTAAATATGACTATACATTTTAAAATATATAAAATACACACAAATATTGATTTCTACTCATATAGATTGGTAAAACATATAGAGTATTATATTTAGAAGAAAGATGGGAAAAATTCTAAACCACATACATCAAAAGTTTTAAGTTGGGGAAGGGTCATGTAACAAGGCATTCTGTTACTTCATATAACAGAATATTAAAGTTGGAAGTGCACTCATTCTGGATAACTGGATGCCTGTTATATGGTCCTAACATTTTAGTAATAGTAAGTTTTTTGTTTTTTTTTTTTTAATTGTTGTATCCATAACTCTTCTCCTGGCTCTTCTTGATCAGGATGCCCACAAAACCTCTGACAGATTGGCCACTTACCTAGGAGCAACATTCTTCTTTTTTAGGGAATTGCTTTCATAAACCAACCAATCCCTTAGGTGGATCATAAAATGACCGATCCTATTGAGTGGATTTGCAAGCCTCTTATGTGAAGAGCAAACTGACCAGTCTCTTGCAAAATGTGGACTGATCAATCATTTTGGGAAAATTAAAAACCCAAGGCCAGAAAGCCACATAAAAGAAAACCTGTAGCAAGTCTATAAATCTATAAATCCTGAAAAGAAAAGTGGACATGATAGGACTATATAGAGGCAAAAGCCAAGAAACTCAACTACAACAAAAGTATACAAAATGGAATAGTTTCATAAGGATGCTGGATTATATAGATAGATAGATAGCATTGCCATTGAATCGTCCAACTCATAGAGATCCTATAGGACAGAGTAGAACTGCCCCATACGGGTTCCAAGGAGCGGCTGGTGGATTTGAACTGCCGACCTTTTGATTAACAGCCAAACGCTTACCCACTACATCACCAGGGCCCCATAGATAGATATAGAAATATCAATATATAAATTTTATCTATTATATTAATAACCAATTGAAATGAAAATAAAAATAATATGGCACCCATAATATTGAAAAAATACAAAATAATACTTGTAGCATTTCAAAATTCCTCAAAGTGCGAGTTTTCTTTCAATGATTCATGATTTGTAGTGCTCCAGGTATTTGGCAAGATAAAATGCAAATTATATCTTTAAGAAGATACCTTCAAGCCAGGATTTGTAGAATCTCTATAAGCAGCCAGACGCAATACTGAGCAGAACACAGAAAAAGATAACTAAGAACAAGTAAACAAAGGTGCCATAACTGAGACAACAAAAATATAAATAACAACAAAACAGATGTCAGACAGTTCTTAAAGATTTCACACAATGACATTTCCTCACAAACTGAGCAAATATGCTCATTATGTTTAAAGACATTTTTTGAAATAGATTGAAAATACTTGTAGGTAACAATATTCTGAAAAGTGACAAAGCAGATATGGTAGCAAAAAGAATTAAACTGACCTTATAGAATTGGAAAATACAATATAGAAAAGTAAAAAATGTGTTTACCAGTGGTTTGGATGTAGGTGACAAGGCAGTCAACCAATTGATGTAGATTAGACTAAATTATGTTGAATTCAACAAGAGAAATACAAAGGTGGAATACACAAAAGAGACAATAAGCAATGTGGAAGAGAGAGATATACACTTTAATATATGTTTAATTGGGGTTCCAGAAGAGACAGAGAGAGAAAGACAGAGTATTAGAAACTACAATACTTAAGTTTTTTCTGGAAAACAGTAAATGTATGGGTAATGTTAAAAAAAAATTAAAAAGAACATTGGCTTTTTAAAGTAATTATAATGATTTTTGTTTGCTTAAAAACTATAAATATGTATGTGTGTGTATGAATGTACTAACATGTATGTATGCATATGCATCAGACAGATAAATTTAATCAAACTATTCTTTTTCTGAAAGAAGGATAAAATTATCAATTTAAAATTTGGATTAAAGGTATAATGTTATATGTAGGGTAATTATTAAAAATATAAATATCAAGAATAACTCCAAACTAATAGAGACATTCTTGCACCAGTTACCTATGTTTGTGTAACATCCAAAATTTAGAGACTTAAAACAACAGTAATTATTTATTATCTCTCATAATTTCTATGGGTTAAAAACTGGGGAATGCTTTGATAGGGTATTCTGATTCATGGTTTCTTATGAAATTGCTCTATGATGTTCGCTAGGTTGGGTTTATCAAAGGCTTCCACATTATCATATCTGGTATCTGGAATGAGAAGAATGAAGAGCAAAGCACTGGGACTACTGAGGCTCTATATGAATCTCTATTTCTATGTAGAGTATCCTTGTAATCTGTTCAGCACAGGAGGTTGAGGATAACCAGACGTCTTACATATAGGCTCAGGGCTTCCCATGCAATATCCTGAGTGAAAGCCAGGTGAAATTTATCTTGCTTGTTATCGCCTCACTTTATACCACATTCTATTGGTCAAAGCATTACAAAGTTCCAACCAGGGTCAAGGGGGAAAGAACATAAATCTCATCTCTCAGTGGAGGAGTGTCAACATTGACAATATATTTGTCCGGAAATAATTAAAAACAAATATGGAGATTTTGAAATAGTCAGAATAGGTTCACTGGTCTCAGTGAAATTAAGTTAGAAATCACTAACGAAAGAAAACTCTTGACAATTATGAAACATATTTCTAAGTAGGTTATAAACTAGAATAAAAAAAATTCCCACAAGAACAGGAAAATATTTAAAACTGAAGGAAAATTAAAATATTACATATGAAAGCTGTGAAAAGCGGACTAAATCCTTGAGACATATATGTATAGCCTTTGTTTATAATAGAATAAAATAAACGTTAAAATTAATCAGCTAAATAGACTTTTAACTAAATTGAAAACAAAACAAAAGAACGGACCAAAAGTAAAAGGAAAGAAATAATAGTTACAAGAATCAAAAATAATGAAATAGAAAACAAACATACAAAAATAAAGATCAATAAAACCAAAGACTACGTCTGAAAATCAAAGACAGAGGAATTTTTAATATCTAGAAGATATGAGATATCACCTTCAAAGGTAAAAAAATAAGACTGACATCCAATATTTCAATGAATATTATACTATGGAAGGTAGAGACAACGTCATAATATATTTAAATTGCCACTGGGGAGCAGAAATTGCCTATCTATAATTCCATAATTACCAAAAGTATCCTTTATATATCAATATCAGCATAAAATATATTCAGATTATAGTGAAAGAATCTGTCATTCTGTAAGGAACGAGAAAAATATTTTTTAGGATAAAGAAAAGGCTCAGATGGAAACATGAAACTGCAAGATGAAAAACAAAAAAGTATACTTGTTGATAAATGTAAAGGAATGATCCATATTTAAAACAATAATAACACGGTTAATGAAATAAAGATATTACTACTGAAAATCAATAAATCGTCTTTACTTGCAAGTTACGTTATTGTGTATGTAGAAGATTCAAAATAATCTATACAAACCATTAAAAATAATCGGTGAATTTAACACGGTTATTGAACAAAATGAAGCCTACAGTCAACCCTTGGGTTCCGTATCTGTGATTCAGCTAACTATGGATTGAAAATATTCAGAAGAAAAGGCTTGACCTTCAATTCTTGAAGATCTTCAGCCCTCAACCTCCACATTAGTATTATTGAGTCTCCTCCAAAGTGCAAGTTCTGCAATTGGAATCTGGTTCTTCTGGCATAGATGATCCTTCTGATGTCCTATCAGAAGGTTCTAGTTAGCCTGATGTCTCACCACTTACTTACAGTGCCACATGTCTGCTCACTTCACCACATCGGCATGGTAGACACTATGCAACAATCATCATTGTCATCATCATCATGATCCTAGTTAGGTTATGTGTGGGTGTGAGAGAGAGGAGAATGAATTTATATTTCTCTATTTATAATTATTTTTTCTATATGTACTGGTATTTAAAATATTCTGTGTTTTATTCTATGTATTTCTTTCAGGTCATTTAAAGAAAGCAATCTGTAAGTGTTGAAAGAAAGAAAATGTTATGTTGTTGCTGATGTGTACTATATAGTTAGGCCTACACCTGTACTGAACATGTACAGAATTTTTCCTCTCATTATTACCTAAACAACATAATATCACAACAATTTACATAGCATTTACTTGTATTAGGTATTATAAGTTATCTAGAGATGATTTAAAGTAAACGGGAGGAAGAGTGTAGGTTATATGCAAATACTACACCATTTGGAAAATATGGCCTTGGTGATAGAAATAATGCCGGAGATCATATGACTGAATTTTGCAAGACCAACAACTTCTTCATTGCAAACACCTTTTTTTACCAACATAAATGGTGACTATGCACATGGACCTTACCAGATGGAATACACAGGAATCAAATTGACTACATCTGTGGAAAGAGATGATGGGAAAGCTCAATATCATCAGTCAGAACAAGACCAGGGGCTGACTGTGGATCAGAACATCAATTACTTGTGTGCAAGTTCAAGTATAACTAAAGAAAATTAAATTAAGTCCACAAGAGTCAAAGTACGACCTTGAATATATTCCACCAAAATTTAGAGACCATCTCAAAAATAGATTTGACACATTGAACACTAATGACCGAAGACCAGTCAAGCTACAGAATGACATTAAGGACATCATACATGAGAAAAACAAGAGGTCACTAAAAAGACAGGAGAGAAAGAAAAGACCTAAATGGATGTCAGAAGAGACTCTGAAACTTGCTCTTGAATGATGGGTACCTAAAGCAAAAGGAAAAAAATGATGAAGTAAAAGAGCTGAAGAGAAAATTTCAAAGGGCAACTTGAGAAGACAAAGTAAAATATTATGATGACATGTGCAAAGACTTGGAGATAGAAAATCAAAAGGAAAGAACATACTCAGCATTTCTCTAGCTGAGAACTGAAGAAAAAATTCAAGCCTCGAGTTGCAATACTGAAGAATACTACGGGGAAAATATTAAATAACACAGGAAGCATCAAAAGAAGATCAAAGGAATACACAGAGTCACTATAGCAAAAAGAATTAGTCGACATTCAACCATTTCAGGAGGTAACATATGATCAGGAACTGATGGTACTGAAGGAAGAAGTCCAAGTTGCACTGAAGGCACTGGCAAAAAACAATTGATGGAATACCAGTCGAATGTTTCAACAGACGGATGCAGTGCTGGAGGTGCTCACTCATCTATGCCAAGAAATTTGGAAGACAGCAACCTGGCCAATCGACTAGAAAAGATCTGTATTTATGCCTATTCCCAAAAAAGTTGATACAACTGAATGCAGAAATTATCGAACAATATCATTAATATCACATGCAAGAAAAATTTTGCTGAAGATCATTCAAAAGCGGCTGCAGCAGTATATCGACAGGGAACTGCCAGAAATTCAAGCCCCATTTATAAGAGGACATGGAACGAGGGATATCATTGCTGATGTCAGATGGACCCCGGCTGAAAGCAGAGAATACCAGAAAGATGTTCACCTGTGTTTTATTGACTATGCTAAGGCATTCGAAAGTGTGGATCATAGCAAATTATGGATAACATTGCAGAGAATGGGAATTCCAGAACACTTAATTGTGCTCATGAGGAATCTGTACATAGATCAAGAGGTAGTAGTTCGAAGAGAGCAAGCGGATAAAATATGGTTTAAATTCAGGAAAGGTGTGTGTCAGGGTTGTATCCTTTCACCATACCTATTCAATCTGTACACTGAGCAAATAATCTGAGAAGCTGAACTATATACAGACAAATGAGATCAGGATTGGAGGAAGACTCATTAACAAGCTGCATTATGCAGATGATGTAACCTTGCTTGCTGAAAGTGAAGAGGACTTGAAGCACTTACTGATGAAGATCAAAGACCACAGCCTTCAGTATAGATTACACCTCAACATAAAGAAAACACAAATCCTCACAACTGGACCAATAAGCAACATCTTGATAAATGGAGAAAAGGTTGAGGTTGTCAAGGATTTCATTTTACTTGGATCCACAATCAACACCCATCGAAGCAGCAGTCAAGAAATCAAAAGACGCATTGGGCAAATTGGCTACAAAAGACCTCTTAAAAGTGTTGAAAAGCAGATATCACCTTGAGGACTAAGGTGCCCCTGACCCAAGCCATGGTGTTTTCAATGGCCTCATACGCATGTGAAAGCTGGACAATGAATAAGAAGACTAAAAAAGAATTGACACCTTTGAATTATCGTGTTGGCGAAGAATATTGAATATACCATGGACTGCCAGAAGAACGAAGAAATCTGTCTTGGAAGAAGTACAAACAGAATGCTCCTTAGAAGCAAGGATGGTGAGACTACGTCTCACAAACTTTGGACATGTTTTCAGGCAGGTTCAGTCCCTGGAGAAAGACATCATGTTTGGTAAAGTAGAAGGTCAGTGAAAAAGACGAAGATCCTTAAGATGACAGATTGTCACAGTGGCTGCAACAACGGGGCTCAAACATAGCAACAATTGTGAGGATGACGCAGGACAGGGCAGTGTTTTGTTCTGCTGTGCACAGGATCGTTATGAGTCAGAATTGACTGGATGGCACCCAACAACAACACCATTTTATATGAGGGACTTGAGCATCCGCGGATCTTGGTATCTGTGGGGGGTCCTAGAACCAACCTCCCATGGATACCGAGGGATGACTGTATTATCTGTTTCCTAATGAATTTAGGAAACAGGAAGTTGAGGTCCATTTTGAAAATGCTGACAGTCCCTCTTCTTCCAGGTATGGTAATGATTGAGTCACAGTTGCAGAAATGCTAAAGAAGGTCATTTATCATGTGATTCCATTTGATTTCACCAGCTTGATTTGTTTATTCAAGACTCATACTCTGCATTCCAGTCATACTGCAATAGTTTCCTGAAATACCTCAGGCTCTCTCTTACTTAGTGATCTCTGCACATGTTGGTTCCACTGGAAAAAAAAAATGTGTTTTGTTTCTCTTCACTTAGCTAACTTTAATTTGTTCTTCAGATTTCAGAGTATTAATAAGAATTATTTTGCAAGTTTTCCTTTAGCATCCTGAGCAAAAGTAACTGCCCCTCCTGTATGATCCCTTAGAGTCTTGGGCAAGCCCCTGTTGAACTACCGGGTAATCACCTGCAAGTTGATTTCTCCCTCATTAGACTGTAAGCACCTCAATGACATAGAAAGCATATTATATACTTCTGAATATATAATATATATATATATATATATATATAATACCGAAGGAATTTTCCTATAATGTTTCTGTTAGCCCTGGATTGCCTAAATTTGAGAAAGTGAGATGTAGGCTTTGGTGTTCAAAGATTTTGACTTTACTGAGTAATGTAGCTGTAGACTCTGCCTCGGTTACTGTCATGGATTGAGTTGTGTCCCCCAAAAATACCTGTCAGCTTGGCTGAGTCATGATTCCCAGTGTTGTATGATTGTGTAATCTGATGTGATTTCCTTATGTGTTGTAAACGCTATCACTATGATGAGATTATATGTAACCTCCTTATGTGTTGTAAATTCTGTCACTGTGATGAGGTTAAACATATGAGGTTGATAAGATTACATAGTGTCTTAATGCAATCTCTTTTGAGATATAAAAGAGAGAAGCGAGCAGAAACACATGGGAACCTCACACCACTAAGAAAGCAGTGCCGGGAGCACAGTGCATCCTTTGGACCTGAGGTTCCTGCGGAGAGAATCTCCCAGACCAAAGAAGACTGATGACAGGGACCTTCCTCCAGAGCCGACAGAGAAAGCGTTCCTCTGGAGCTGACGCCCTGAATTTGTACTTGTAGCCTACTGGACTGTGAGAGGATAAACTTCTCTTTGCTAAATCCATCCACTCATGGTATTCCTGTTAGAGCAGCACTAGATGACTAAGACAGTTATATTTCCAGGTCTCTACATTGCAAAAGAGTAGAACCCTGCTGGGCAGGGTAATAGATGATGATATGCTTTATGTATGTGCGTTTGTACGTATACACTCATGCATCACTTAACGTCCACAGTACATTATGTGAAATAGGACATCATTCGATATGGATATTATTTGAACACTGTATTATATACGGGCAGTCCTCGGGTTACGAGCACAGTCCCACCCGCTGTTCTACTTGCCAGAGAAGCTGGATTAGCCCTGCCGGCAGCCCCTGCTTCCGCTTGCCCTTTGGACAAAGTCCAAGAGCTGTACTCATTGGATATAGGAGGCCAGCCTCGCTTGGTGTTCAACTATGGGCTGGGTGGGGTTTGTGCCAGCAGCTGGATGGGAATTTTGAGCAAGTCAGGGTGCAGGGGAGGCAGCGCATGGGGGCTCAGAGACGTGGCATCGGTGGGCAGGCAGCACTTACATGGGTGCTGGGAACGTGGCTGGTGTTGGCTGTTCTGGCTACTGCCACTCTGTTGGTGCAACTGCTTCCTGATCATGTGCAGCCGCTGCCAACTGGAGCCGTGATGTGCCCTGGAGCCCTGCTACTCATTTACTCTCTGAGTTTGGGGTCTTTAAAACCATTATGAAGAAATAACAAACAAAAGGAGAACTATTTTTCCCTTAAAAAAAAAATTTACGTGACCACGGAAGTATATACGGTCAGATTTTGTCGGAAAGGATTGCGCCAAATTACAAGGTGATCAACACTTTATTGCATTTCATTACAAACTCATGTCTTTCAATCAAAATATTTTTGAAAAATAAATTTTAATTTCCCCTTCTCTTTGCATACATGTAGCAGTTTCTCTTATTTTTCTATGTATTTGGTAATTCTGATGGAGTGTTTGAAAGCAGGCTTAAATTGCAAGCTTACATTATCCTACTGAAAATGAAGATATTTTGAGAACTGTAGCCATGAACAATATAAATTTGTAAATTCGGTGGTGAAGTGATTAAGAGCTCAGGCTGCTAATCAAAAGGTCAGCAGTTTGAATTCACCAGCAACTCCTTGGAAACCCTATGGGTCCGTTCTACTCTGTCCTATAGGGTCCCTATGAGTCGGAATCAACTCGAGGCACACAACAACAGCAAATCTTATTTAAAGGTTTAAAGCACTCTATGTTCTTTTATGTTGTCAGATATATGCAAACTTTCCTATTACAAATAAATAACCTAAACCTGTGAGTAAAACTGATCCAATCAAATTCCATAATTTTGAACATGTGTGTAGCAACCCTATAGGACAGAGTAGAACTGCCCCATAGGATTTCCAAGGATTGGCTGGTGGGTTTGAATTGCCAACCTTTTGGTCAGCAGACTAACACTTAATCACTGAGTCACCAGGGACACACGTATGTATGTGTGTATATATATATGTGTGTGTGTGTGTTTGTATACACACACACATACTTGTTTATTTATATTTATTTATTAATGATCCATAGAGCATGAGATTAGAATACATCACTGTTAGGACATTTTTTAATTGTCAAATTCTATTTTATTGTAGCGTTTTCCATAGATTCATTAAATAATTTAAAATATTACTCTAATAATGTATGTATAGAAGGGTGGAAAAAGATTAGTGGCAACTAACTATTGCTGGAAGAGTCTCAACTTTGAGGGCCAACAAATACTATTTCCAATAGTCTTCTCACTCCACTCTCATGTCTTTTCCCCTTAGTTTTCTCACCCCTAGGCCAGCATGTACTCTTTGTTACTCTGGGGTACTGTTCCCCTGAACACGTGCCTAGATCTGGGTCTTTTGAACAATTAGTTTCTTGGTTTTCATAAATTTTCCTCGTTTAGGAGTTTATGTCCATGCTCTGATTCTGAACAAATGGTTAAGGTTCATGATTGATCTACATACGTGGATTTCAAAAGCAATTATAAGCTGAGGGAGGTAGACAGAATAGAGGAAGCATCTATCTTCAATTTGCTTTAAGTGTTTTCCAGGAAAAACAGCTAAAAATTGAATAGGAGGGAAAATGGGAAAGAAAATCTATCAGCTCAATTAACAGGAGAACAATTAGATTATGCAATATGCCTGGGAACTTCCACAGAGAGTTTCAGATTTGAGATTAAATCATCCACGCAACCAACGACTCTTTAGAAATAAGCCAATTATATTATTCACTGAATGTGTTGATGACCTAAGAACTTTTTATGTTCTTATACTAATGAAATTGCAGCACTATGTTTTAATCTCCAAGGATACTAGCTTCGTTAAAAAAAATTCAGAATTCCAGTGCAGAGGTAGAAAATAAATCAGGTAAAATGATAAATTAATTTAAAATATATTTTATTTTATTTTCTAATAACAGTTCTAACCTTTTTAAATTATTTTGTAGTTACATGTATTAGGCTAATACCATTCGGAGAGTGCAGAGACATTACCTGAAACTGCAATAATTAGCAAGCTAAATTAACGTAAAGTAAAATCATTTACTTAAAAGGAAAAAAAGAAGAAACATGTTGGTTATCAGTAAATAGAATCACTAAAAACTGTTCGGCTGTTTAAATAGCATTAATCAAATAAATTGATGAGATACAGAAAATAAGCTTTTATTAGGCAATCAATAAATATTTGTTGAATGTTGAATGATTATCATCCACCTTTTTTGAAGCATAACTATTTTTACAGCAACACATGAAAATAACTTTCCTTGAAATAAAATTACATCAGCCATAATTGTAAGTTACTCCCATTATCATAGAAAATATTTCAAACATTATTTCCTTTTGTTGTCATTTTTCTTTTTGCCTTGTCTTTTTCACCCCTTTAAAGTTATTAATTCCCTTTGAGAAAGTAAGGTATCATATATTTTCATAAATCCATAAATTTCTATCTGACTTCTCTATAAATAATAGATATTAAATAGATAAATCTTGGTTTAATATATGAATGAGTAAGTGAATAAATAAATGGTTGGGCAGCCTAATAATATCAACATATTTACTCTGATAAATGGAAGGTAAAATGTTATGAAAACATCCACGATTCAATTCAATCTGATTCCATGTATAGTTTCAAGGACCTACAATATTATTGGCACTAAATATAACTGTTTTAGGCACTCATCATGAAATTAATTTGTCAAAAGTAGCATTTAACAAAATGAAACAAGATGGAATAAAATAGAAAATATTAGCATGCATCACACATACTAGTGATTAGAACTAATTTCAGAAGCTTTTGCATATATATTTCTCTTCAAAAAAATTCAAGTATTAATATTGAAAATATTATAACAGAGTATACATGACACATTACACAAGTCTATTTTCACTAAATTGATGCCTAGTAAATTACCTAAAGTGGTATTTTCCATACAAGAATTTAGGCTATCAAGGCACTACATTTCATAAACCTTACTTTGTCCATAATCTTCCAGAAAAATAACCATTAATTGACTTTCTCTAGGCCTAGTCCGTCTTTCTACTTTAAAGTGAAAATTTAACAAATTATATTCAATGAGGGATTTGACAAAGAGCAATAACTGGAAATTGCCAATAATATGTTTCTAATTTGTATCAGAAAAGAAAAATGAACTGAGTCATTGAAAGTATTTAAGAATGAATTGCAGTCAAAGTGTACTATGGCTAACAAGATTTTAGACACTGTATCATACAACAGTTAATAATACACGCTTAAGAAGCAAAGAAAATATTTATGGATTTTTATAAGAAAATTTTCAAATCCTGATGATAAGAAAGCATGTTATTTCAGGCAACTCATCTCATTTTGGACCTAGGATAAATTCTGATTATATAATGATTTTTTGACAAATAAAAGGATAAGGTAATTTATCTGAGTTTCCATATTATTCTACCTCAAGTACTACTAAAATAGATTGTCAAAATTACTAAAAGAAACTAAAAAGTCTTGCTGTCTCTCTCTCTCTCTCATATTTTGTAAGGAAACACTTATCTTAGGATGGGTTATCTAGAGAAGTAAAGTCAGTGAAGGGTATATATACACATACACACACACACACACACACACACACACACACACAGAGGTTTATTTCATGGAAGTGGCTCATGCAGTTGTGGGAGCTAGCAAGTCCCAAATTTGTGGGTCAGGCATCAGGGTTTAACCTTCCCTGACTCATGTTGTTGCAGGGGCTGATGAACCCAAAATTCACAGGTCAGATGCAGGCTACTGGCTCATGGAGCTGTGGGAGCTGGTGAATCCCAAAATCTGCAGGTGAGGTGGAAGGCTGCTGGGTCATGTTCCAAGAATAGGAGGTCTGAGATTGATGAGTTGGATGCAGGAATGAGAGAGAGAGAGATTTGCCAGAACATCCATATATATTGGATGCAGGCCTCACCCCAAGAAAACTCCACTTTCAACTGATTGACTGCTCACATCAGAGCACAAAATGGAGGATGATTATATAATATCTGCCAAACCACTGACAATTATGGCCTAACCAAGTAGACACATAACATTAAGCATCACAGTCCACCTCCTGTCAACTTGGTACCTGCACACATCTCCTTAAACAATATAAAATGTCTAAATAAAGACAATTATTTATTTAAAGACATTTATTTACCCAAAATGGCTGGGTGATATCCTTAACCCCCAGCTCAGTGGAATCAATGTTGTGTCTCCTGGTGGGAGCATTATTCCCTTTAGAACTAAGACCTGTAGACCCACAGAACGTAGGGTTACTGGGACAAGAAGCAAAAATTTTGTGAGTGGTAACTTAGGGTAATAGTGAGTGGTGCTACTCTCATTTCCATCCCTTGATTCCTGAACCCATGATTCCTGGCTATGGGAGAAACAGCACCATATATTGGACATTGGTTTGTAGTATATACAGTCTCCTGGAGAACATTGCCCCAACTCTGTAAGGTATTGCCATCTAGCTGGTTCCATAATTACGTCTTTAGAAGGCCATTCCATCACTCTATCAAGCTAGCTGTTTCAGGATGATGGGGAATATGGCAAGACCAGTGAATTCCCTGAGCTTGGGCCAATTGCCACACTTCATTTTCTGTGAAGTGATCTCCTTGATCCAAGGCAATACTTTGTGGAATATCATCACGGTGGATAAGGAATTGTGTAAGTCCACAGATGGTAGTTTTAGCTAAAGCATTGCATACAGGAAAAGGAAATCCATATCCAGAGTAAGAGTCTATCCCAGTGAGAACAAAATGCTGCCCTTTTCATGATAGAAGTGGTCCAGTGTAATCAACCTGGCACCAGGTTGCTGGCTAATTGCTCCTAGGAATGATGCCGTATTGGGGACTTAGTGATGGTCTCTGTTGCTGGCAGATTGGGCACTCAGCAGTGACGGTAGCCAAGTCAGGCTTGGTGAGTGGGAGTTCATGTTGCTGAGCCCATGCATAACCTCCATTCCTGCCACCACCACCACTATGTTCATGAGCCCGTTGAGCAATAATAGAAGTGGCCGGGGAAAGAGGCTGACAGTTATCCACAGAACGTGTATTTTAAACATAATTGTGTAGTTAATTAACTAAATGACATAAAGGCTTTGGTGTCTACAAAACAAAATTGACTTAAGGATCATAGTGATCATCCACATCTAAAATGTTACCTGATGTTTGGATTATGATGACAATCTCTCAATCTCTCTCTCTCACTGAAATTATACGTGTGTATATATTTACATATGTATATGCGCACATGTATAGGAAATGATTATTGAAACACACATAAAACAGTTACAAATTTTAACCATTGCTGATACACAGAGACAGTTTCAACAAATATAAAAGCACTGAAATGCATGGTGCAATTAAACTAAAAATCAAAAGCAAATATAATTTGATAATCCCTATATATTTTGGAATTAAGCAACACTTTTCTAAATAACATGACCATAGGCTGAAAAAAGAAAACCCAGTGAACACTAGGGAATAGTTTAAACTAAATTATAATGAGAAATGACATATCATAAATGTGTGGGGTTCTGCTGCTGCTTCAGGTAGAGAAAGCAACAAAATTTCTTTTGTTCTAGCAGTGAGAAAAATCCAGGTAATCTACAAAATCATAACTTTTCTTGAACCCATCAGAGAGTGGAGTTCACCGTGTAACTAAGAGAACAGAATTCCTGCCCAACTCCTCTGAGGAGAATCAGAACATAAAAACTGTTTTAAGTTTGGCAAAACATGGCAGGAAGAGGTGACTGCCAGTGAAATAGGTAAGAAGAAATCAATTAGAAATTTAAGGAACTTTTCGATACGATGCTTCTCAATGTGGGATAGCATGCCACATTTGCATTCACTCACAAGCAATTTTCCATAGGTTTACATTGGGTAATCACAATAAAGAATGGGGTTAAAACAGAAAATCAGAGAATCTGTCTTGGTGCAGTAGCATGGCTTGTTGATCATCTGAACCGGAAGACCAAAAAACAAAACAAACAAAAAGAAACAAAATTTTTCCCAGACTTGTGTCTTGACTCTTCCTTGGAAGCCAATGCACTCATAGGTTAGCCTATGAGGATGCATTTTATATATCTTAAACTTGTTGCTAGTCGCCACTGAGTCAATTCCAAGTCATGGAAACCCCATGTGTGCCGTATGGTTTTCAAGGTTGTAACCTTTCTGAAACACATCACCAGGCCTGTTTTCCAAGGTGCCCCTGGGTGGGTTTGAACCGCCAACCTTTTGGCTAGTAGACTAACACTTAACTGTTTTGCATCACCCATGGTCTCCTTCAGACTCTTCTCTTATATGAAGCAAAACGCTTTACCCATAGGAACACAGGGCGAGTGGCAGCAAAATCCCTTACTCCAGGCCCAGGGATATACTCACTGCTTCTGGAGGAGGTACAGAAGCAACAGCTATCTGACCCTAAAGGAAGGACAGGAAATCTCCTGGTAGGATCTTGTACAAATGAAAAGTAAATGTGTGCTACCTGTAGGGCAGGAATGCAAAGCAATCTTTTACCCGTGGTCCAACCGAGAAAAAAGGCAGCGTTTGGGAAGAAGAGAGCAGGAATGCTAATAAAGTCTCACCACTGTGACCAGGAACATAGACTGTGCCTAAAAATAAGGCTGGATTAGGAGAAAGGAGAAGCCCCTGTCCCCAGAGAAGCCTGGCACTGAGCAAAAGGCAACAGCAGTCTACTTTAGGAGGAGGAGAAAGAACATGGGGGAAAAAAAAAACCCCTCTGTGTTATGTTTTGTCAGGATTTCTGAAAGCTGAACATAAAGTTGAACCATTGAGAAAAAGCCTGCTGTTCCCACTGGGCACTCTCTGGAGGAATTTGGAGGCTATGGCGTTATGAGGATAAAGATAGCACAACAGGGCAAAAACCAAGATAAACAACTAATGCCCTGACAGAGACGTATGTCCATTTTGGGTCATAAGCAACATGTAACTTTTTCTCCACTAGTCTTCTACAAAGTTTGCATGACATTCAACCAACAATTCTGAGCCATATTTAAAACAAAAAAAGCAAAAGAAAAAAAAGACAACAGAAACAAACAAACAACAACACTTTGCTAAGAGTTTAAAGAATCAACAAAACCAGATTTAGATATGACCCGCATATCTAGACTGGAAGACAGGGACTTCAGAAGGACAATGGAAGTTCATTTTCTGCTTGAAGAGATAGAGAGTTGGAAAGACCATTGCTCCCAGGTTCACACTGCAAAAAAGCTGGACAAATTGAATATTTATGAGTTTTCTTGAACTCATTGGTGAGCCGAGATCACACTGCAACAAAGTAACCCATGTAGGGATGTCCGTTTTCTATTAATTATTTAATAGATTTAAAGACATGTCAATCAAATTTTCTACCATACATGTTATTATTCTAGGTTTATTGAAGGTATAAAATGTGAGAACTGCAAAGAAATGTTGGAGAAAAGAAAGACAATGACATAATTTTAATATCAGATACTAAAATAAATTTTTTTTAATAGTAATTAATATGGTAGTACTGGCATGAGACTTGAGGCTAATCAATGGTTCACAAAAATAAAAAAATAAGGCAGAAATAAGACCCTAGAATTCATATGGTTAAATACTGATAACTATGCCAGCAGTTTCCTATCTTTCACCAATGAGGTATTTGACTAATACATTCTGGCACTCTCCCACTCAGTCTTTATATGAACTTCAATTGCTCTCATCCTATTGGATATTCGTGGACATTGCTACCTGATCAAAATTGGCACTCAAGATAGAGTCTGTTCACATTACCTGTCCTAATTTAATGAATAAAGAGATTGAATAAAATAAATGCTCTAAATAACTAAAGTGCTAAAGTGTACAATTTATACCATATAAAAGTGAACATCTATTGAAGAGTAACTAACATTTGTATGGGAATTTCAAAACGTAAACTTCAAGGAAGAAATCATTATTTAAAACAAAGTCAAGTCTTCTCTAGTTAGATATTTGTAGTGAATATCTGTATTACAAAAAATATAGATTATAATAGTAATGGAAAATGAGATATAATTGTAAAATTATAAGGAAGAGAAATCAGCACTGACCTCAAATAAAAGGAGTATTCCACACATCAGTGAGATAGAATTTTATCTTTAAAAATATAGCAAATAATACAAAGCTATGTAGTCACAAAAGACAAAATTCAAATTATCAAGGTATAAAAATACATACTATTTTACTAGAAAAGCTAGAAAATAAATTTTTAAAACTTGTCAAACAGATTTATATTAATCAAAATAAAATAAACCAAGAAAGGTATGACTTTTCTGAAAAGCAATTTATTGTTGTGTTTTATGATCTATACAATTATCTTTATGCTTTTTGCACTAATTTATATAAGAGAAAATTGTAAACACACATACACAAGATGGCTTGCAAAAATGGCCTAAATAAAATTGTAAAGAGAAAAAGAACTCTTCCAGTTTCCTAAAGCAGGTCTACAATTACTTATCTAGAACACTTTAGTTCAGATGTATTTTAGGCTTTTAACATTCTTCTCTTTTTAGAAGTAATGCAGTGCCAGGACTGTATATGTATAACCCCACCTCCACCCCCCAACCCCCTGGAGTGGTCTATGGCAGCACATTCTATCAGACATATAAATATGAATATTCACTGTAAGGAGAACAGACAACGACTATAATATCTTCATATCATTCACGTCAGGTTTGGCTGCCAAATGAGATTGCAACAAACTTGAGAAAAACACTTTCATGGATAAGGGATTTTAGACCTGAACTTGAGCAAGCTCCAAAAAGAAATCTATCTTCTTCTGGCTGACCCTCTACATGCCACAGGCCTTCCTCTCCAGTGTTAGGGAATTTATTAGTTGTCTTGACATCCCATTTGAACAAGAGACAGATTACAGCTTTACCACATCAGAAGTATCATCATCCATCATTTCATGCATTAGAAGCTTTTGTATTTAAAAGGCTTTGTAGTGTTATAGTGGCTAAAATGTGTAATCTTCTTTGGCTTAGAAGTAAGAATATTTGGTTAGGAATTTATGCCCTTCTCGGTCAATTACTATTTATTTGAAATCTGTTTGTGTATGACTGAGAATAGAAAACCAGTATGACCTAACACATATTAAAAAATACCCCTCTTAAAAAATCATACACCAAATAATGATTGTATTGAATATTTTTACTTATGGTCTATTGTTCCTCTATGAACTTCTGTGAGTTGTAACAGCGCCTGGCATACAGGAGACAATGTTTGTGTGGTTGGATGAACAGAACACTTTTTCCTAGATTATCTTTGTAAGGACTATGATTTTTTAAGGAAATAAAAAGTCCACCAATTCATCTGTTTTATATAAAGTATATGCAAATACAGTTGGTTCATAACCACAACCAAACTCATTGCTGTAAAGTCAATTC
The DNA here is from genome assembly GCF_000243295.1 of Trichechus manatus latirostris. Lineage (NCBI taxonomy): Eukaryota > Metazoa > Chordata > Mammalia > Sirenia > Trichechidae > Trichechus > Trichechus manatus. The sequence goes on along the minus strand of NW_004443948.1, from coordinate 8,511,848 downwards.
TGACTCATAGTGACCCTAAAGGACAGAGTAGAACTACCCCATAGAGTGTCCAAGGAGTGTCTGGTGGATTCAGCCTGATGACCTTTTGGTTAGCAGCCATAGCTCTTAACCACTATACCTCAAGGTTTTCCAGCTAGTTTGTAGCAACCCCTTATTTAGTATATACTAATGGCAGGGAATGTGCTGACAATTTTACATGGATTCTACCAATTAATGATAACAGAAATCCCCTGATATTGTAAGCACCTCTAATGTTCTTGCCTAACATATGAAATGGAGGAAGGTAGAGGAGAGACCATAAAGCTAATACAAGATATTGGTCAGGTTCTGACTTCATAAAAAAAAGCTCTTAACCACTATAACATACAAATGTTCTTGCAAAAGAATAGTCTAGGAATTTTTCTCCAACAGGGGATAAAACGAAAGCATATGTGTGACGTTCACCATAAAGGGTTTGATTTAGATAAAGTAAGACTTTCAAACAGTATTGCCAAGAGAATCCCTGCAGTCGCCTTTCTGAGTCATAGTGAGAAGAGCGTGGGTAGAAAACAGGCAGAAAGAGTGTCCTTTCAGCTTTATATATACTCTGGCAAAACAGCCCTTGGGGGAAAAGACAGAATAACACATTGAAATAGGTTATAATTATGAGCCATTTTACTAGGAATGTATCTTTACAAACTCTACTCTGATACATATATATATTTTTTTCCTAGCACTTTCTAGAGCTGAACTCAGCAACTGCTCTAAAATAATAGGTTACTCTCCTCTTTCAAAGACAAAATCTTATATCTCTTAATGTGAAAAAAAGGCTTTTGTGTTGAAAGTTATTTTGAATAAATTAAAATATCTCAAAGGTCAGTTTCTTAAAAGGCAGTGATACATTGCAAAGTACATGGAATAGCAAATGTTATCTATGCCAAATAAATTCAGTGACCACAATATGTTACAAAATAATGAAAATAGAGGCAGGGCCAGGATGGTGGAGTAGTCAGATGTTCCAGTGGACCCTCTTACAACAAAGACCTGAAAAAACAAGCGAATTGGTTATATACAGCAATCTGGGAACCTTGAACATCAAAGGCAGAGTTGAGGAACCAGACTGAGTGGCAGGAGGAGAGAGAGACTGTTAGGAAGCAGAGAAGAGTTGCCAGACCTGACCTGGTGAGAGTCTGAGCCCTTCAGGCCTGATCAGCTTGGGGGGGAGCAGTGAATCAGGCAAGCAGCAGTGCTCAGGATGTGCGTTTTCCCCACTGGGAGAGACCCAGGGCCAGCGTCTACACGACCACCCAGAACCAGTGAGAAGGAGCCCTGGATCAGCGAAAGATAAGTACTTGCGTACGGCCTACTGCATAGACTACTCAGCAGAAACCATATAGGCAAGGAGGCAATGAGTGGGATGACATATATAAAGCCTTGAAGGAAAAAAGACTGCCAGCCAAAAATTATATATCCAGCAACACTGTCTCTCAAATATGATGGCAAAATTAGGGCATTTCCAGATAAACAGAAGTTTAGGGAATTTGCAAAAACCAAACAAAAATTACAAGAAATACTAAAGGGAGTCCTCCGGTTAGAAAATCAGTAACATCAGATAACAACCCGACACTAGAACACAGGACAAAACAACCAGATATCAACCCAGACAGGGAAGTCACAAAAGTAAATAAAAGCTAACACACTGAAAATAGGGAAACAAATGTCAATATGTAAAAGATGACAACATTAAAACAAAAAAGAGGAACTTAAAAAATGTAGACAGATTTTTCATATGGAGAGAAAGTCAAGGTGATATAAAGAAATAAAAGACTGGTATAAACTTAGAAAAATAGGGGTAAATATTAAGGTAACCACAGAGGAAACTAATAATCCTACAAGTCAAAATAAAAAACTAGAAGAATATAAAGACTCAGCAAACACAAAATCAACAAAAATGAAAAAGATGAAAAGAAAATACATAAAAATGAGTCGGCACAAATATTAAGTGGAACAAAGAAACTGTGAACAACACACAAAAAAAGACATCAAAATGACAGCACTAAATTCATACCTATCAATCGTTATGCTGAATGTAAATGGACTAAATGCACCAATAAAGAGACAGAGAGTGGCAGATTGGATAAAAAAACACGATCCGTCTGTATGCTGCCTACGAGAGACACATTTTAGACTTAGAGACACAAACAAGCTAAAACTCAAAGGATGGAAAAAATATATCAAGCAAACAACACTCAAAAAAGAGCAGGAGTGGCAATATTAATCTCTGACAAAATAGACTTTAAAGGATAAGGAAGGATAATATATAATAATTAAAGGTTCAATAGACCAGGTAGACACAATTATAATAAATATTTACACACCCAATGACAGGGCTCCAAAATACATAAAACAAACTCTAACAGCACTGAAAAGAGAGATAGACAGCTCCACAATAGTAATAGGAGACTTCAACACACAAATTCCGGTGAAGGACAGAACATCCAGAAAGAAGCTAAACAAAGACACGGAAAAACTAAATGCTACAATCAACCAAATTGATCTCATAGACATATACCGAACACTCCACCCAACAGCGGGCAAATATACTTTCTTTTCCAATGCACATGGAATATTCTCTAGAAGAGACCACATACTAGGCCATAAAGCAAGCCTTAACAAAATCCAAAGCATCAAAATATTACAAAGCATGTTTTATGACCATAAAGTCATAAAAGCAGAAATCAAAAGCGGAAAAAACAAGGATAAAAAATCAAACACATGGAACCTGAGCAACACCTTGCTCAAAAACTACTGGGTTATAGAAGAATTAAAGACGGAATAAAGAAATTCATAGAAACAAATGAGAATGAAAACACATCCTACCAGAACCTTTGGGACACAGCAAAAGCGGTGCTCAGAGGTCAGTTTATAGCAATAAATCCACACATTCAAAAAGAAGAAAGGACCATAAACAAAACATTAACCCTACAACTGGAAGAAGTAGAAAGAGAGCAGCGAAAGAATGCCTCAGGTGCCAGAAGAAAGGAAATAATAAGAATTAGAGCAGAATTAAATGAAATAAATAATAGAAAAACAATTGAAAGAGTAAACAAGACCAAAGGCTGGTTCTTTGAAAAGATCAACAAAATTGATAAACGGTTGGCCAAACTGGGAAAAGAAAAACAGCAGAGGAAGCAAATAACCTGTACAAGAAATGAGATGGGTGATATCACAACAGACCCGACTGAAATTATAAGAATCATAACAGAATACTCTGAAAAACTGTACTCTAACAAATTTGAAAACCAGGAGGAAATGGACAAATTTCTAGAAAATCACTACATACCTAAACTAACACAAACAGAGGTAGAACAACTACATAAACCCATAACAAAAGATTTGAAAAGGTAATTAAAAAACTCCCAACAACAACAAAAAAATCCCTGGCCCAGATGGCTTCACTGGAGAATTGTAAACACCACTACTAGTAAAGGTATTTCAGAGCATAGAAAAGGATTGGATATTCCCAAACTCATTCTACGAAGCCAGCATAACCCTGATACCTAAACCAGGTAAAGATACCACCAAAAAAGAAAATTACAGACCAATGTCCCCCATGAACATTGATGCAAAAATCTCCAACAAAATTCTAGCCAATAGAATTCAGCAATGTATCAAAAAAATAATTCACCATGACCAACTGGGATTTATAACAGGTATACAGGGATCATTCAACATTAGGAAAACAATCAATGTAATCCATCACATCAATAAAACAAAAGACAAGAACCACAGGATCTTATCAACTGATGCAGAAAAGGCATTTGACAAAGTCCAACACTCAAACATGATAAGAACTTTCAACAAAATGGGAATAGAAGGGAAATTCCTCAATATAATTAAGGGCATTTATACAAAGCCAACAGCCAACATCATCCTAAATGGAGAGATTTGAAAGCATTCCCCTTGAGAATGGGAACCAGACAAGGAAGCCCTTTATCGCCACTCCTATTCAACATTGTGTTGGAGGTCCTAGCCAGAGCAATTAGGCTAGAAAAAGAAATAAAGAACATCCAGATTGGTAGGGAAGAAGTCATAGTATCTCTATTTGCAGATAACGTATTATAATACACAGACAACACCAAAGAATCCACAAGAAAACTATTGGAACTAATAGAAGATTTCAGAAAACTTACAGGATACAAGATAAACATACAAAAATCAGTTGGATTACTTTACACCAACGAAGAGAACCTCGAAGAGGAAATCACCAAATCAATACCATTTAAAATAGCCCCCAAGAAGATAAAATACTTAGAAATAAATCTAACCAGAGAAGTAAAAGACCTATACGATGAAAACTACAAGATACTACTGCAAGAAACCAAAAGAGACCTGCATAAGTGGAAAACATACCTTCCTCTTGGGTAGGAAGACTCAACATTGTGAAAATGTCAATTCTACCCAAAGCGATCTACAGATACAATGCAATCCGAATCCAAATTCCACTGGCATTTTTTAATGAGATGGAGAAACAAATCACCAGCTTCATATGGAAAGGGAAGAGGCCCCGAAGAAATAAAGCATTACTCAAAAAGAAGAACAAAGTGGGAGGCCTCACACTACCTGATTTTAGAACCTATTCTAGAGCCACAGTATTCAAAACAGCCTGGTACTGTTACAACAACAGATACATAGACCAATGGAACAGAATTGGGAATCCAGACATAATTTCATCCACCTATGAGCAGCTGATATCTGACAAAGGCCTCAAGTCTGTTAATTGGGGAAAAGACAGTCTATTTAACAAATGGTGTTGGCATAACTGGATATCCACCTGCAAAAAACTGAAACAAGACCCATACCTCACACCATCAACATAAACTAACTCAAACTGGATCAAAGACTTAAATATAAAATCAAAAACGATAAAGATCATGGAAGGAAAAATAGGGACAATGCTAGGAGGCCTAATACATGGCATAAACACAAGACAAACCATAAGTAACAATGCACAAGCACCAGAAGAGAGACTAGATAACTGGGAGCCCCTAAAAATCAAACACGCTCATCCAAAGACTTCACCAAATGAGTAAAAAGACAACCTACAGACTGGGAAAAAATTTTTGGCTAC
>NW_004443948.1:8494503-8506638 GCF_000243295.1 Trichechus manatus latirostris | reverse complement strand
CTACAATGAGATATCATCTCACCCCAACAAGGCTAACATTAATCCAAAAAACACAAAATAATAAATGCTGGAGAGATTGTGGAGAGACTGGAACACTTATACACTGTTGGTGGGAATGTAAAATGGTGCAACCACTTTGGAAACTGATTTAATGCTTCCTTAAAAAGCTAGAAATAGAAGTACCATACCTTAAAAAGCTAGAAATGGAAGTACCATACGATCCAGCTATCTCGCTCCTTGGAATATATCCTAGAGAAATAAGAGCCGTCACACGAATAGATATATACACACCCATGTTCATTGCAGCACTGTTCGCAATAGCAAAAAGATGGAAACAACCTAGGTGCCCGTCAATGGACAAATGGATAAACAAATTATGGTATATCCACACAATGGAATACTATGCAATGATAAAGAACAACAATGAAGCAGTGGAACATAACATGGAAGAATCTGGAGGTCATTATGCTGAGTGAATTTAGTCAGCCACAGAAGGATAAATATTGTATAAGACCACTATTATAAGAACTCAAGAAAAGGTTTAAACACAGAAGAAAACATTTTTTGATGGTTACGAGGGTGGGGAGAGAGGGTGAGGGTTATTTACTAACTACATAGTAGATAAGAATTATCTTAGGTGAAGGGAAGGACAGCACACTACATGAGAAGTCAGCACAACTGGACTAAACCAAAACTAAGAAGTTTCCTGAATATAATCAAATACTTTGAAGGACAGAGTAGCAGGGGTAGGGGCCTGGGGACCATGCTTTCAGGGGACATCTAGGTCAATTGGCATAACAAAGCTTGTTAAGAGAGTGTTCTGCATTCTACTTTGGTGAGTGGCATCTGGGGTCTTAAAAGTTTTCAAGCGGCCATCTCAGATGCATCAATTGGTCCCAACCACCTGGCATAAAGGAGAATGAAGAACACCAAGGACACAAAGAAAGTATTAGCTCAAGAGACAGAAAGGGCCACATATACCAGAGACTTCATCAGCCTGAGACCAGAATAACTAGATGGTGCCTTGCTACCACCAATGAACATCCTGACAGGGAACACAACAGAGAGTCCCAGATGGAGCAGGAGAAAGGTGGGGTGCAGAACTCAAATTCTAGTAAGAAGACCAGTCTTAATGATCTGACTGAGACTGGAGGAACCTCGGTATGCATGGCCCCTGGATTCTCTATCAGCCCAGAACTAAAACAATTTCTGAGGCCAACTCTTCAGACAGGGATTGGACTGGACTGTGGGACATAAAGTGATACTCGTGAGGAGTGTACCTATTAGCTCAAGTAGATACAAGAGATTAAGCAGGCAGCTTCTGTCCAGAGGTGAGATGGGAAAGCCGAGAGGGTTAGGAGCTGGTTGAATGGACGTGGGGAATCGGGGTGGAAAGGAGAAGTCTGCTGTCACAGTATGGGGAGAGCAATTAGGGTCACATAACAATGTATGTATAAATTTTTGTATGGGAGACTAACTCAAAATGTAAACTTCATTTAAACTGCAACAATAAATAAAATATTACTATATATAGAGAGAGAGAGAATAAAATTTTCTCACACGACCTGCTCCTATATTATGTAACTCCTCATTCTATTTACAGCAATTCAAATTTCAGAAAGATTTCTTATGAAAATATTAATATCTACTCATGCCCTAAAGATAAACACATGTATTAATTTTATATGTTATTAAATAAATATAACCAACCGGTCAGAGTTCAGAGTTCCTGTGGTACTAAGGCTATTTGGTTGTTCGATAGAAAAAATAAGAAAATGACACCCGTTAACTTAAGCAAAAGGGAAATTCATTGAAAGATGTTAATAATAAGGAGAAGGAGAAGCAGGCAAAGAAGGCTATGAGAAGGTCACTGGACCAAATAGAAGGCAGAAACCTAGATTTGCGCTAGATAGGAATTAGACCACTCAATAAAGTTTAGGTATAATGAATTGGATTGTGCCTCTAGAAGGAATTAATTCTAATCATTTTTCATCTTCCCCTGCTTCACCTATGAAGCTCTGCTGATGCAGTGGTTTAAGTGCTTGGCTGCTAACCAAAAGGTCAATGGTTCAAATCCACCAGCCACTCTACAGGAGAAAGATATGGCAGTCTGCTTCCTTAAAGATTACAGCCTGGAAACCCTATGGGGCAGCTCTGCTCTGTCAAAGAGTCACTATGAGTTAGAATCAACTCAATAGCAATGAGTTTTTTTTTTTTTTTCCTGCCTCACTCTATTGAAGATTTAACGAGTGATGAGAGAAATATCTCTGTAGCTAGCTTTGATGATGTATCTTTACTCTTGCTCCCAGTAGAGGAAGAATATGATATAAGAAGCTTCAAGGAAGACCAGGAAAATTTGACAGATTGCCTAAAAAAATACTTTCCCCAAAAGTTAATTAGTGTGTTATTACAAAACGGGGAAAGGATACAGGGTGGAAAAAAATGGCAGATATCCACTACACATATATATCTAGAAGAGAACTTGGAAATCATTAATTACAACTGTTACTTTATAGCTAATTAATTACTTAATCAGATGGTGTTCTATAACCAAATGTAGGGCAAAAGAATAATTATTTTATTTTACTCAGTGTGGAGGTCATGAATTCATGGCTTAGGTGATGGGAGTAGCTGGGGGCTAGAATAATCAGGGGCTCCTTCACACACATATCTAGTACCTGGACAAGAATAACTCAATGGGAGGGCTCAGAAGAGACTGCTGTTTGAAGGCCCTTTATGCGGTCTTTCCATATGGCTTAGTCTTCCCACATGGCACCAAGAACTCCAAGGGTAAATGTTCCAATGAACAAGACAGAAGCTACATGTATTTTTATGACTTAGTCTTGGAAGACACACGGTGTCATTTACACTGCATTCTATTGAAGAACAACAAATCTGGCTTAGATTCAAGGGGAAATGACCTATACTCCATTTCTCAAAGGAAAGAGTATTAAAGAAGGTGTGTCCATGTTTTTAAATACCCACAAAGAGTAAAAATTTCAGAAATTATTTCTCAGGTCTCAGATCTGTGTGTGTGAGAAAGAGAGATGTGTTTGGGAAAAAATTGATATCTTAATATTTAACTCTTAAATATTTTTCTAACCTGGTCTCCAAGCTAGACACTCATTCAGTTATTGTTTGCCAAACTCCTTTCCCTTCTCCCCTAATTCCACAAGAACTGCCATTCTACAAGAGCATTTGCCCTGACCTAGTTCCTGTCTGGAATCCTGGTGGTGCGGTGGTTAAGAGCTCAGCAGTTCGAATCTACTAATCTGGTACAAATGATAGAATGTTCCATAACCTGCCTCTTCCATACTCCTTAAAATCAAGCTATTTATACCTTGCTCAGAAAAATTTTGCCCATCAACCATGTAAGCTCAGATATTGGTTCTATATAATGACTGAATAAATGCCCTGGAGTACTGTGGGTGATTTTCCTTTGGGGCTATTTAGGATGGCTTGCATACATACTTTGCTTTTCCAAGCTGAAAAAATATATCTTATATATAGAAGAGTTTTTTATGGCTAAAACATTCAAACTGAAGAGATGTCTATCTACAATAGGGAAATTTTTTAAGATAACTGGATCACGGGTATTCTAATTACAGGCCAGTGAAATGACTCACTTCTATTAATTACCACTGAAACTTGGGCTAATGTAAATCGGATCTAGGGAAGGTGTCTTAGAAACAGCTTACATTTCCATGTGTTAAATTTTCAAGCGTATCCAAGGTAAAAAAGAAAAGAAAAGAAAAGAAAAGAAAATTGGAAAACATGGCTTTTTTTTAAGTTTTATGAGTGCCTTTGTGAGTTCTCATCTTTATATTTAGGATCTTTGTTAAACTAGATGTGCTAAGTGAAATGAGAAGTGTTAACTCAAGTAGGTTTGTAATAGTTCATACATTTGTGCCATTATAATATCAAATATACTTGGTCATAGCCATAAAGACTTTATTCATTAAGCAAGGTATGTGGGTGAATTATACTATTTTTTTAATCCTGTTCTAAACCTAGACTTATGTTAGATGTACATATTTGAGATAGCTTGGAGTCATATTCTGAACCCTGTGGTTTTGTTTCTATAAACTAAAAATATAACCAGAAATAGAAGATAGTGAATTATTTGCGGAGCCATACAAAATACAGTTTGCATTCAAGGAATTCTGTTTCATAAAACCAGGTTCCTAGAAAAGCAGCAAAGTGACTGAAACTGAATCTTGTAAATTATTGGCTAATATTACAAATTTCAGGTGATAAAGAACAGATTTCACTCAGAGTTTAGAAGTACAGACAAGACTTATTTAGAACATTGCAGGAAGACTCTCTCTCTGACCTTAGTTTTTTGAATATTGTTACTATTTTTCCTTATTATTTCTATCAATCCACTAATGTCTAGTTTCATTGTTCTTCCTATTAAAATTGGATTTCATTGGTCAATCAATAGACTATATTTTTTTCCAGTACTCTACAGTTACTTACATTTTCTAGTTTCTACAGTATTTATCTTTCCTCTGATATTTTTATAATATTTATCTTTTCAGTCTATAAACTCTGGGTAGCCAAAACTATTTGTTTAATGTGTTCCCAGACCACCAAATATTATGGATTATTGCAAGTTAGCTCCACTATATAAGTGTATTCTTTACCCCTAATGTGATTCTAAACATTAGAAATCTACCCACAATCACATATCTTACAAAGGATATTGGACACTTTCTCTTTTCCCTCAGTTGCCAAATCTGTGTCCATATACTTTTCTTTTCCTTCTGTTACTATGTGTGCACTTCTGGTGTTTTTTTGTAAGGATAGTCTCTCCACTTATTTATACATTGTATTTTATTATCTTTCACCTATTCACACTACTGATCATGAAGTTTTCTCATCTTTTTCCTGCATTCATATTTTTCCTTTTTCCTTACAGTGTGATAGATTACAAATTATCACTGAGTTTTAGCCAGGCAAGAATGATAAAGTTGGTGATGTCTGAAGTTTTCCAGGTGTGTTCAATGATGACAATCTAAAGGCTAAAAGGTGAGAACATTAAGGTAACAAGAAGAAAAAGGAACGTACTAATGTCAATAAATCAAAGGTCTTGGTGGGGATAAAAAAAATTATTGGAGTAGGCATATTAAAGGGAAAGAAAATAAGTGGCTATCAAAAATTGAGATGATTATAATTGACATTAGAGAGAGTGAAGGTAACATTTCATCATGGAAAATTCTATATAATAAAGAATGGTAAAGAGAAGTGAGTGATAAAGAATGGTTGAAGAGAGGTGAAAGAAGAGTCTTGTAGTTAAAGAGACCAAAGAAATGAAAAACAAAACAGCAAAAAACAAAAACATGGCACTTAAGGGATTGAAGTGTGGTATATAAAAATTCCACTATCTACCAGTCAGTTTGCCATACTGTAGCAGCTTGCACATTGCTATGATGCTGGATGCTGTGCCTCCAGTATTTCAAATGCCAGCAAGTTCACCCATGGTGGACAGGTTTCAGAGGAGCTTTCAGATGATGACAGACTAAAAAGAAAGCCCTGGTGATCTACTATCAAAAATTAACCAATGAAAACCTTATGGATCACAATAGTCTAACTCACTTGCTTTGAACATGCCATCAGGAAGGATCGATCACTGGAAGACAGAATCATGTTTGGTGAAGTAGAGGGCCAGTGAGACCCTCAGTGAGATGGATTAACACTACAGCCACAGAGATGGACTCAAACGTGCCAGCAATTGGGAAGATGGCGCAGGACGAGGCAGTGTTCTGGTGTATTGTACGTAAGGTCACCATGTGTTGGAGGTGACTCAACGGCAGCTATCTATCCTTATTAAAATTACAAAGAATTAGACCAGGATGATGTTAAAAATACATGAATGATTGTTTAAGGAAAAACAGGTAGTTCTGTAGATCATAGAAACTGCAAGAAGTAAGAGATACTCTAATATCACAAGCTTCACAGAACAGTGATCTTTTGGAAAAGGGCTGGATACCAACACTGCAGCTAGGAAGGGATTAAGAGTCAGGGAGAAAGATGTCATAATACTGAAGAAACACTTGTAAAGTTCACCACCTTGAAACATGTGGCCAATAAAACATAGAAATTTAATTAGAAGATTATAAACTTTCCGCCTTCCTTCCATCTTACCAACGCATCATCAGTGCTCCAACATAACAACAGTGAATTATAGCTGAAATAGCTGTGAACATAGAGTTTCTCTGAAGGCAAACGCTTATGAAAGCCTAAAGTCAAGAGGGAGACTAAAAGAAGGACATGAAAGGAATTTGAAACCTCTGGCATCTATTGCTACAGAAAACAAAAACACAATCCAACTCCTAGCCATGTTAACGCAAAACATCATGCTAAAAGCCTATTTACTACAGTTATTATTACCCTATTAAAAATGTGTACCATTAAAAAAAATTACAAGCATATCAATGTCAAGAATAAAGCACAGTCTGCAGACACCAAGCAAGCTTCAAAGCTAGAATCAGATGTGACACAAATGCTGATGTGAAGAAAGGAAGAGGAGCCAGGGAGGTCATGAAAATTCTCTAGGTTTAACACACTCACAGTTGTCAGAGACAGGGAGGCACAGCACACTATGGTGGCACAGGACCACACAGGGGATTTCAGCCAGGGACAAGGTAACAAGCTGGAATTGTGGGAGGGCTTACGTATGGCAAGCTGAGTGGAGTTAGCTAGGGAGTTGGTCATTTTGAATAATTCTGCAGGCTCAGGAGGTATAGGGGCTGTCCCTAGTTGTTGGTTACCTAGCCCTGGTCTATTAGGAAAGTACATACTGGCCCAGGAATTTTAGAACCTGAGAAGGGGAATGGTTGGAGAGTGCACTTAATTAGCTGCTCAAAAAGAGGAACGGTCCAGCATCCATCCAGGACCTCAAAACTGTGTCAAGACAGCATTTAAAAAAAACTGGATTGCAAATAAGTGCAGGATTTGTATGTAGAAATTTGCAAAAACACTGATGAAGTAAAGCAAAGAAGGTCTAAATAAATGAAGAGATAGTGCACGTACCTATATTACAAGGCTGAAAAATGTTAAGATGTCAATTCTTTCCAACTTTATTTATAGATTCAATATAATCCCACACAAAATCCCAGCATGCAATTTTGCCGCTATCATTTTTTTTTATAAAGTTCATATGGAAGGTGAAAGACATAAAATCCATTAAAATACTAAAGAAGAATAACAAAGATAGAGGACACAAACTACTCAATTTAAGATTTACTATAGTCAACTGATTCTTCACAAAAGTGCAAAGGCAATTTAATGTAATATGATAGTTTTTTCAATAACTTATGCTGTAACTATTGAACATCTACATACGAAAAAAAAGGAATGTAGTCAAAGATTTTTTTTTTTTACTTTAGCCAAAAAACTCAAAATGAATCATAGACCTAAACGCAAACTGCAAAGAGATAACTTTTCTAGAAGAAAATATGTACATGATCATATATAACCATAGTCTCATCGTAGGATCCAACAATCACATTCTTCAGTATTTACCCAACTGATTTGAAAACTTATGCCCATCCAAACAACATCCGCATACAAATGTTTAGAGCATCCTTATTCATAACCACCAAAACTGGAAGCAAACAAAATTTCCCTCAATAGGTGAATAGATAAACCAAAGGTGGTACATTCACACGATGAAATACTATTAAGTGATTAAAAAATTGAGCTATCAAGCCACAAAAGGACATGGGTGAATCTAAGTGCATATTGCTAAGTTAAAAAAGCCAGTCTGAAAAATCTACACACTCTATGACTGTCATTACATAACATTCTGGAAAAGGCAAAACTATAGAAACATTAGATAGATTAGTGCTTGTCAGTAGGGAGGGATGGAGAGGTGGAAAGGATTAAACAGGTGAAACTCAGGGAGTTGTATCTGGTGATGAAATTTTACTGTATTATACTTAAATGGTGAATATAAGATATTAAGTATTTGTCAAAAACCATAGAATGATACAGGAAAAAGAGTGATCCTTAATGTATGTGAATTAATAAAAATAATTTAAAAAGGGTAATACAGAATAAAATGCCAGATGTAATTAAAAATTTAAATATATGAAAACCATAATAAAAATCCTCACTGAATGAAGTGGAGAATAAGACTTGACCTAAGCGACTAAGTGGAAATGAGTGGAGTCAGTAAGACTAAAAGCAAAAAGAATATACATAAGCACTCTACTCCAGCTTAAAAAGTTGTTTCCTTAAGGGTATGCGTTAACAATTATGAAACCACTATGCATGTACACTGGAATTGACAATTAAGTAAATGGATGGTGGGTAGTTGAAGCCAGATGTCTCACTGTTAGAGTGGGAGGTGACAGATAAGCAAGAAAAAGAGGCTAGAATGATACATGTTGTAATGGATTACAGTTGGAGACATCAGTATGAATTTATATTTAGCTTAATATAGATACAGATGATTACATACAGAACTATTTGTAAATACGTGTTAGTATATATGTATCTCCTTTTTCTGTCATTTAAAGAGCGTAGAGACAATGACATGCCAGTAGCAATGAGCACACCTAGAGTTCAGATGTTGGTTTTCAGTACTTTTGTTGTTATTGTTAAGTGCCATCAAGTCAGCTTCAACTCATAGCGACCTCATGTATAACAGACTGAAACATTGTCTGGTCCTGCGCCATCATCACAATTGTTGCTATGTTTAAGCCCATTGTTGTAGTCACTGTGTCAATCCATTAATTGTCTACTGTTGTTTTAGCCCTGCCTGTATTTTCTCCTCCTTTAATATGCTTATCAATTTTTGCTGTTTCATGTGTCTTTGGACTGAAGCACATTGAAGACAATAGCCATCTGCTTTTAATAAGCACAGTAGTATTAATACCAGAGAAGCTCAACCATAAAGATGATAATAAGATTGCTGTTTGTTGTTGTTAGATTTTGTTGAGTTGGCTGCAACTCATTATGGCCTTTTGTATAACAGAACGAAATGTTGCCTGGTCCTGTGCCAACTTCACATTCATTGCTATGTTTGAACCCATTTTTGCAGCCACTGTGTCAATCCATCTCCTTGAGGGTCTCTCTCTCTTTCACTGATCCTCAGATTTCCTAAACATGATAATCTTTCTCCAAAAATTGGTCCCTTCTGATGATATGTCCAAAGTAAGCAAGAGATGTGTCACCATCTGGGATTCTAAGGAGTATTCTGGCTGTACTTCCTCCAGTACAGATTTGTTCATTCTTCTGGTAGTCCATAGCATATTCAATATTCTTTGCCAACACCAGGGCTCCTAGGAGAAATGGTTTATTACATGCCTGGAGAAGCAAATATACAAGATAAAGCTGAAGCATCTTTTAGTGCCAGAAATTAAAGTAGGGCTCAAAATTTAAAAAAAAAGAGTGTGTCAAAGGGATTAACAAAAAAACACAAACCCACTGTCATCTAGTTGATTTCCACTCATGGTGATTCAATGTGTTACAGAATAGAATTGTTCCATAGGTTTTTATGGGCTGTAATATTTATGGAAAGAAATCACCAGGCCTATTTTTGTGGTGCCACTTGGTATATCTGAACTGCCAGCCTTTAGGTTAGTAGATGAGCACTAATTGATATAAAAGCCTAATGAAAGTGCTCCCAATGGCCAAAGACAAACCATTTTGAGTGAAAAATAAATAATTATTGGATTATAACACACGGCATAAAATGAATATCCACAAGTCCATACTCATATAAATATATCATCAAATAAATAATAAATGAGGGAGTATAGACAAATCTCCTCTTCTGAAGACTCCCAAATAATTTATATAGATTCTCCACCTTAAGGAAGTTGATATAAACTCCTACTCCTTAAATGTGAGGTGTGCATAGTGCTTTTCTTCCAAAGAGTACAGGATGAAAAAAGGAGAGGAAAAAGAGAAACTTTACAAAAGGGAAACATGACAAACACTGCTTCATCCAGGTAATCAAGTTTAACATCAACAGTGACAATTCATGTTGAAAGTATGTACTCTTCATATGATGCCATTAAATGGCACTTGACTTCTGTGGCCTTCTTCAAAAAAAAAAAAAAAACATAACCCCAGTCTAACCATGAAAGAAATACAAAACAAATTCCAGCTGAGGGACATCCTACAAAGTACCTGCTCAAAACTGTTATGCATAGCAAAACAAAGAAAGTCTCAGAAAATTTCAAGCTCAAGAGAAGTCTAATGAAACAATATGACTAATGTTATGTGGTATCTTTCATGGGAACAGACAAAGAATAATAGGTAAAAACTAAAGACAAGTGAATAAACTATGAACTTTATAAATAATAATATAACAATATGGGTTTATTGACTGAGACAAATATGCCATATTAATTTGACACTAGTGAAAACTGGGCATGGACTATTTGAGAACCCTCTGTACTGTATTCAATACTCCTTTCTAAATAGAAAACTATCCTAAAATAAAAACTTTATATAAAATATGCCTACAACAAAATAGCTTTTAAATAAAATACAGGAATAAGAAAAATAATTAAAATTGTTATTAAATGAAGCTTGAGAGTTTGTATATAGAAAATACATGCTACAAAGCCCTGGAATATTATTCCGTACATGACCCTGATTTACTAATGGCCAATGCAAAGTAAAAACAACTTAATTACATGCAAATAATAACTTCTACTACTTAAGAAAAACTGAACAATTTTTTCTTAAGATGCAATATTTTTCCTATTATTCAAAACTTAAGTTATATATTTTCCAGGAAGCAGGAGTTTTTGGACTTTAACAAAACTCTGTCCTTTCAAAACCAAATGTCTTAGCCAGTGCATGAAACATACTAACTCATGTATAAACAACGACATATATTTCTATCATGTTTTTGCCATTCCTCAATCTCTTCGCTAACAGACTTTGCATTTCACGTGTGCACATATTCTTCACATCTATACCTTCAATGCCTGGTAAAATTACAGATCTGCAGTAGGCTCCTTATAACAATTTGTTGAATGAATATACAATGGGTGAACAAAGAGTGACCCAAGAGGCTTCTACTTGAAGTTTTTATGCCTGATTCTCCAATGTTTTCCACTTGTACCTGTACTTCACTGCCTTGACTTCCCTTTTGGTATGCTTTCAGTTGTGATCACTTTTACTCTAGCTTGAATCTATGCCAATGGTCAGTTTTGTTTATTTAAATAGCCTCCCTATGACTTCCAGCTATTGTTTCTTTATGATGAATTTAGTAGTTTTCTAAGCAGATATAGTTTTGGCATTTCTACAATGTGATAATTAAAATGCAATCTGTAGTTAAAGTGAAAGAACTCGGATTCAAAAAAAAAGAAAATATCTTCATTCACATTTAAAAATACTGAATTCAGAATTTCCAAAATATAGAGGGAAGTTTGCCTTGCAGAACTCCCTCCAAGTATTGCATGTGTTAAGCTCCACAGAGAAAAATCAGAATCTTTCATCTTATTCCTAGCACTGGCGGCAATGCATTATACACATAAGCTTCCCAAAATATCACTGGGCAATATTAATAAAATGATTTATAGAATGTAGATTCCCAAAATTCTTCATTTACAGAAATAGGATGATAATGTAAAAATACTATTTTTTTGCTTTAAGAAATACAAGTGTAAACCTAAAAATTATAAAAATAACATGGTTCTTATCCTCAAATGTCATGTATAATAATAATTATAAAAATTATTTTGAGTTTTATATATCTCTTTAAAACTTTCAGCATAAACTTCAACGAATCTCTCAAATGGCTTTAAAAAAAAAAAATCAAAGCAGCAGAATTATTTTATTAACTCAACAGAGCTTCCATCAAAACAGTAGCTATTTGTTGTAACTGAGAGGTAGGTATTTTTTATGTCCAACTTCAAATTTAAACGACTTATTCGGTGTCTATTTCATGAATGATATTTAATAGTGGGTCTCTTAAATCAACAAATAGAAATGTGTATTCCTCAGGCTCAGTGTGAACTTTTTAAGCAAATGTTTTAAATCAGTTTTGTAATTTTTTTTTTTTTTTATACTTCAGGTGAAGGCTTACAGAACAAATAGTTTCTCATGAAACAGTAGTACACATATTGTTTTATGACATTGGTTAACAACCCCACAACATGTCAACCA
>NW_004443948.1:8479881-8489560 GCF_000243295.1 Trichechus manatus latirostris | reverse complement strand
TGAGCTGAAGTTGTTTGTTCTCAGATTGAAGAACTCCCTTTAATAATTCTTGTAAGTTTGGTTTGGTTTTTACATATTCCCTTCTTTTCTGTTTATCTGGAAATATCCTAATTTCACCATCATATTTGAATAAGAGTTTTGCAGGATACATTATTCTTGGCTGGCTATTTTTTTCTTTCAAGGTTTTATAAATATCAGCCCATTGCCTTCTTGGCTGCATGGTTTCCACTGAATAATCTGAGCTTAGTCTTATTTTTTCTGCTCTGTATGTGACTTCTTGTTTTTCACGAGCTGCTCTCAGAACTCTTTGTCTTTGCTTTTGGTGAGTGTGATTATATGCCTTGGTGATTTTCTTTTGGGGTTTATCCTATATGGGGTTCGTTGAGCTTCTTGGATGGCCAACTTTTCATCTTTCATGATATTAGGGAAGTTTTCTGTCAGCAATTCTTCAATGATCTTCTCTGTATTTTCTGTTTTCTCCCCCTGTTCTGGAACTTTGATCACTAGAAAATTTCTGCTTTTGATTGTATCCCACATAACTCTCAGTTTCTCTTCATTTTTCTTTGTTCTTTCGTCTGAGTTTTCCTCAGAGTTGTATCCAAGTGTTTGTCCTCAATTCTACTGATCCTGTCTTCCACCGTTTCAAATCTGCTCCTCAGCCCTTCTATGACACAGTCCATTTCTGAAATCTTGTTGTTTATCTTTTTGATTTCTAATTGTTGTTTTTGTATAATTCCGAGTCATGAAATTATTTTAGCATTTTTTTCCTGCATTATTTTCCTGAATTCTTTCAATTTTTTGTCTGTATTTTCCATGAATATTTCTATTTTTTCTTCATTTTCATCTGCTTTTTGCTTCATCTCTTGGAGAATTCTGAGTTTTAGAGATTTTAATTCCCTATTATGTAGTTCTAGTGCATTTTCTTCCACTGGAAAGTCATCTGGTGTTTTATTTTGGATGCTTACTGGAACAATCCTGTCTTGCTTTTGTAAGTGTTTTAATATTGTCTGCTGTCTTCAGGGATTCAGTGGTTAATTTTTTCATTTGTTGATTGTAGATTTATTTGTTTTGTCCTTTTTTTATAATTTGGCTATGTCTGAGCAGGCGGGCTGTGTGTTCTTTGTTGTTGGCCCATCTGTGGGCATGATACTTTTCCCCTCCTTCTCCAATTGGCAGTGTCAGCTGCTCAGATATGGTACAGCAGGAAGGTCTAACTGAAGAGGAGTTACTGGGACGGGGTGTTTGTGGCACTTAATACAGCCACCAGGTCGGGTCAGTAATCAGTGCAGGGCAGGGTCCAGTAGGCCGTGCTTGTGTTGCTTGGTGGTGTGATGTTAAGTGCGCAGTGCAGGTAGGCAGGATGTAGGGGGGAGATTGTTATGTTTGGAGCTGAGATGGATATGGAATAGAGGAGAGAGGAACAGGAGCTAAAAACATACAAACAAACAAAAAAGAGTGCTAGGGAGAGCTTGCCATTGTACTGGAGAGATGAGAGACTATGAAATGGAGACAAACAAAATGGGGAAGAAGAAGAAAAAAAGAAAAGAATGAATAAATAAAAATCTGAAAGCTAAAGAACAGCAAAACTCCCAGGGATCCCACCGGTGCAGCTATGAGGTCTGGGGAAGTTGTTCTCAGGTGTTGCAGTACAGCCTGGCTAGAAGACGTAGAGGTATTCAGTGCCAGGTATTCAGGGAACAGAGAGAAGGAAGGTATAGAGAGACGAGAAACTGAGTCATGAAGAATGACAAAAAGGGAAAAAGAGGGAAAAGAAAAAAAATTAAAAAAAAAAGAGAGAACCTGAAAAGCCCCCCCAAAAAACAGAAAAAAAAAAACCTTGAAAAAAGAAATGCTCTCAGGGATCCCTCTGGACGTCTGCACAAGCCGAGGGGGTAGGCTCCAAGCCTTGCAGCACCGTCTGGCCAGAATGGGCTTCCAACTCAAGAAAAGAAAAGAAAACACACAAACAATTCAAAACAAACAAACAAAAGCCCCGAGATCCCACCAGCATGGCAGCCCAGACCAAGAAGCAGCTCCACACTCAGGAAGCAGAGGAGGCCGAGTGGTGGTGAAGAAGAGTGGGGGTGGGGAAGCGTATATCGCAAATTACTGGAGCTCCGTAGCCCCTCAGGAAGAAGCAAATATTGCACACGGAGCCAGGTATTTGAGGAAAAAGAGGGGGAGATGGTGAGAAGTAAGGAAGAAATCAAAAGAAGCAGAAAAAAAGCAACACCAGCAGCCAACAAATGGCACTCAGAGAGCCAGCCGTTGTGGGCAGGTGGAATCCAAGCAGCTGGTGCTTCCTGGATAAGAGACTGGCCACAGGAAGTAGAGGAGGCTGAGTGGGGATGAAGAAGGGTGGGGGGTGGGAAAGCGTATATCGCAAATTACCAGTTGTTCTGTCTCCCGCTGGAAGCTCTGTGAAGCTGCTTTCTGATAATTCCTATTTTCTGGTCTTTGATAGGAGTCCAAGATGGCAGATCTGTGCTGTGTTAGTTGATCAGGTACCTCTGCATGAATCTCTCCTTACTCTGTTCTCTGTCAGTTTTCTCACTCCATTGGTGCTTGGCTGAGTTCTTTATCTCTTCATTTGATGTTTTATGTTTTCAGGATTGCTGTTTACTCTGTTTGGTTTAGTTTTTCAGGTCTTTGCTGTGGAGGGACGGTGTGGTGCTTCTGCCTAGGGTGCCATTTTTCCTCCTTCCTCATGTTTTGTAATTTTTGACTATGCAGGTTCTCAAAAATACTGAATGGCAATTTTTGACTACTTGAACAAGAAGTCAAAGAAAATAACTAGGTATTAAATATCGTCTTGAATTTAGTAGTTTGATCCATAAAGGTTTATAGTGTCCTGTCTGTTCTTTCAACTAGCCTCCTTTTGGCTTTGTATTTTTCCATTCCAAACAAGTTTCTTTGTTGATTTGTTTTGTCTTGATTTGTTTTTAGTGAATTCAGTTCATAACGAACCAGATGCATCCTTGAAACTTTAAGTCCACCTGTTCTCAGACATGGCTATCTGGGCAAGCAACCACTATACTGCCAGAGTTCCTGAATGAATACAGAAGTACTGACGAGCTTTCCACACCCACAGAGAAATCTGCACAGAGTTCTATCAGATAGTGTTGAAGGGTAATCCTTTTTTTCCTCACATTTCTTTGGGACAATATTTTCAATTTTCTGGCTTACAGTATTCAGAATCTACTGAATTAAGCTATTTTACCTGTAAAGCTTATGTGTATAACTTATGGGAAAAAACAAACTAAGGAACACAGACTTTTAGATATAAAAACAGAATGGAATCATCAAATACTTAACCAGTGTTGGGTTATTTAAGCAAATCATTTATTAAATTAATGTAAATGGTAATTTGCTCATTGAAGATTTTGTAAATATGCAAATGGTCATATGTGAGGATTACAAGAGCTAGCAAGATAGCTAAAGATATTTTTTATATTTTTCTTATGGTATTGTACTTACAAACAGGAATAGTACCAGGCATTATTCTATGTGTTTTATAAATATTAATTCTTCAAATATCTACACAACCTTTCGAGGTATGTGCATTCCTATTATGGACATTTTACAATTGAGAAAATTGAGCACAGACTAATTTGCTTGATGTCAAACTTTTAGTAATTGGCAGAGCCCAGTTTCAGACTCAGTTAGTTCTGTTCCAGAGACAATGCTGTAACAACTGTATTATGTTGTTTGTCCTAATTACTTTGTGTCACTGTAACAAAAATAGCACAAGTAGGAGGCTTTAAAGAACAGAAATTTATTTCCTCACTGTTTTGGAGGCTGGGAGTCCAAATTCAGGTGTTGACATTGCTATGCTCTCTCTCCTTCTGCTACAGATCAAGACCCTTATCTCGTGTATAGCCCCAGGCATTTCTTGGCATTCCATGGCTTGTAGATGGATCCTCACATGATCTCTTCCTCCAGTGTATGTCTCTCTCCATCTATTCTGCTGTTTTCTTAAGACACTATTCAGAAGGGATTAGGTTTAGGGTCCTCCCTGCTACTGTATGAGCTCATTATCATAACAAAAGAAAAATCCTATTTCCGAATAGGGTTACATTCACAGATACAGAGATTGAGGCTTCAATGTATCTTTTTGAGGGACACGATTCATTCTATTAACTACACTGTTTCGCCGCCCAAAATTCAGGTACTTTTCACATGCAAAATACATTCATCCCATCCCAGAATCCCAAAAAGTCTTCACCCATTTCAGCATTCACTCTCAGTCCAAAATCTTATCTTCTGAATCATTTAAATCAGGTGCGGGTGAGAGGCTGAATATAGTCCGTCCTGGGGTAAAAATTCTCTCTCTCTGTGGACCTTTGAAAAATAGAATCTTTCCAAAATATAATGAAACAGACACAGGTGGTCATTACCATTCCAAAAGGGAGAAATTGGAGAGAAAGAAGAGGTCATGGCTAACCAGCAAGCCCAAAAACCAGCAGAGCAAATGCCATTAGTTCCCAAGGTTTGGGAAAAAAAATCCTTTGTTCACTAAGCACATCAGACAATGACCCTACCCTCTGGATATTGGGTGTTGGCCCTACTCTCCAGATACTTGAAGAAGGCACATCAGCCCTGGGCATCAGTCCCCCTAGGCCCTGGCCAACCCATTCTCCCAGACCACTGGAATGGCAGCCCCAATTTATGGAATGGAGTTGGCGGCATCACCCTTTGAATCTTGGGCTGTAGCCTTACCCTTTGAAACTAAGGACTTGACAGCACTGTCCTTCATATTCTTTTTCACAGTCCTGTTGATCTCTGAACTGCTCCTGGAGAAAAACAGAAGTTTATGATCAATTTTCTGCCTGTAGAATATCAAGGATCAGACAGCTTTTCTTTATTTTGTCCTCCTTCTATTCTCTAAGCTAACTGTTTTTTGCTGAGATGGTGGGATTCAGCTGATCAGTCTTTCAAATGATTGTGTAGCTATTCTTAGTGTCTTCCCTAAAGCACGCTTCTTAATTTTTACAAAGGAATTTTTGAAATCTTCAAATTCTGGTTTTTTGGACAGTTCATTTCTCAATCTATCCCCCCCCCCCCACATTTTACTGTAAGTAATGGGGAGAAAACATGCTGCACTATCAAGATTTTGTTTAGGAATCTCTTCAGCTAAATATCAAAGCTCATCATGTACAAGTTCTACTTTCCACAAAACATTTGAACATAATTCAGCCAAATTCTTTATCACTTTATAAAAAGGAACTCCTTTTTCCCAGTGGCTAATAATATGTCCATCATTTCCTTTTCAAGCATCAGTTGAAGTACATTTAATGACCATAATTCTAAAAACATTCTGTTTATGGCAATAGAAGTTTTCCCCACAGCTCTCAATTTTTCTGAGTCCTCATCATAATTTCCTTTTATCCAATAATTCTACCAACAGTCTCTTCAAGGTAATCTAGCTTCTCACTATCAAGTGCCTTAAAACTCAGCCTCTACCCATTACCCAATTCCAAAATTTCTTCCAGACTTTTAGATATTTGTTACAGCAGCACTCCACTTCTCAATTCAAAATTCTTAGTTTCCTAGTGCTTCCATAACAAAAATACCACAAATGGGTGGCTTTAAAGAATAGAAATTTATTATCTGACAGTTAGGAGGCTAAGAGTCCAAATTCAGGGCATCAACAGTATTGACAAGATTTCTCTCTCTCTCTCTTTCTCCCTCTTTCTGTCTGTCAGTTGTAGGGAAGACCTTTGTCTCTTTCAGCTTCTGTAGTCCTAGGTGTTGAATTTCTTGGCATCTCTTGCCTTTAGACAGATTCTCACATGATTTCTTTCCTGTGTGTCTACATCTCTCCTTGTCTATTTTCAATTTTTTTAAGACACCATTCAGAAGGGATTCAGTCTAGGACAAGACTTATTCCAGTATGAACTCTTTAACATAACAAAAGAAAAATCATATTCTAAACAGGGTCACGTTCACAAGCAGAGAGGTTAAAGATGTATAATTTTTAGGGGGACACAATTCAATCCATAACACTTCATAATAAATGAACTAGCAGGAAATTAACTTTGAGAAAGAAGAAAAAATAAAGCCACAATTTGATTATATTAGTTTTGTGGCCAATTGTTGTAAATTATGTTTTCAAAATACTCAGTTTAAACTATATTACTCCAGTATTGAATTTGTATAAAGAAATTAGCCAACATTTATATGGATTTTCAAGAAGATTTAGTATTATTAAGCATGATTACAAATAGGACTTTTTAAGGGTTTGATAGAAGTAAAAAAAATTGAGATTGAACCTATGGCTTGACATCGAAACCATGTACAAATCAATTTGTGACCTTGACAAAATTATAACTTTTTTTGATCTTCACTTTGTTCTTTGGGACAAACCCATGAAAATCAAATAAAAAGGCATTAAACCCAACTGTCAACATTATTTGCATGGTTTTATTTACAACCAGAGGAATTGTTCTGATAGATGTAACCCATTTTATGATGTTCCAGACTGTAGCTAAAAAAAC
This sequence comes from Trichechus manatus latirostris, assembly GCF_000243295.1. NCBI lineage: Eukaryota > Metazoa > Chordata > Mammalia > Sirenia > Trichechidae > Trichechus > Trichechus manatus. The sequence goes on along the minus strand of NW_004443948.1, from coordinate 8,483,063 downwards.
CGCATCCAATTCTCATGTAAAAATACAGGTGTATAAAATAATCCTCTACAATGGAATTGTAAACAAAGTTTTGGAAAAAGAAAAATATTGATTAAAATTTGTCTAAAGTGGAAGCAAAACTCTAGGTAATATTTATAGTAAACTAGGTAATTCTTTCATTGCTAAAATGGCACAAACTTAATTTATTTTTCTCATTGGTGGCTGGTTATTTCAGTTTGGATACTAACTTTAGACATTATTTAGCTTTTTTTTTTTTGGCACTAGCATGTGGCATGGATCAGATACAAAACATTTACTAGGTAAACTAAAAACAAGTGTAATTTGTGTATTTGAATACTGCCTGTCACCTGATTTTCTCATTTGTTTTATCTTAAATTCATTCTAAGATCACTTAAACATTAAATTGGATGTACATAATCTTAAAAACTTCAACAAGTTTTGAATAAGCATATCTTCTTAAGGAATTAATATTATCCCCATAGAATTGTTTAGAGTAAGAGTATTTTCTGAAGGCAAAGGCACCATGTGTAGTTACAACAAAATTCCCATTTAATTATAATGTGACCCAGTGTAAAAAATGATATTAACATGTCAAGTCAATTTCAAGGTCCCCTTTTCTCAGGCTTTTTAGCACAATAAATTTCATGCTAATCAGTTTGATCAGTTAATGTCAATTTTGGAAATTTAGCATCTTTGCATATCTTATGAAACTTGTATGCATATATGTATTAATGGTAAATATGATAATGTAGTACTGTTCAAATTAGTGTTGATACTCTAGCATAATTTGATATTGTTATAATATAGTAAAAAATGCAAATGGGATAGTCATATTATTAAAATGATATTACAATGAATATAAAATAGAAAACATAACCCATAGGAAAAATAGTATGGCAAATTACACCCCAAAATCTCAAAAGTAATTATGTCTACATGTTAGGACTTTTCATGATCAGTATTTCTTTTCTTTTTTGTTTTTTTACTTAAGATATTTTATGTTTGTACTATGTGAATTCATTATCAATTAACTTTGCACATATTAAAGCGATGTGAACTAGATTTTGAATATTTAAGTCTAAATACAAGACCACAAAATAGACTCTGAAAATGCAAAAAGAAAAAATTATAGCAGAACACTTCCACTTCTCCATATGACAGATAGACCCCTTCCTCTCACAGAAAGAAACAATGTAACCTGAATATAATACATAAAGCAACCACCTGAAGGTACTAGAAGATGAACAAAAGCTGACTCTGGTGAGAGTATGCTCATTTGAAGGAGGGTAAAATGGAACAATACAAGTAAGTTTCTATTTCAATGGTGTTTGGTTGTGACCAAGTGAAGTCCATACATTTCAAACAGATTTGAATGAGGGTACATGTCAAAAACTCACAGTCTTTCAGACCTGGGAAATGAAAAGAAGAAAAAAATAAAGCCAGAAGCATTAACACTAAAGACAGTGGAGGAAATACTTCAACAGAAACAAACCAGAGGGAGGTTCCCAAACTGTGCACATAAGGTCCCCATGAGTCAGAGTTGACTCATAGCAACCAACAACTACCAACAACAACAACCACATCAGAATACACATTATTTTCAAATGCACATGACACATGCACCAGGAGCGTTCTTATTCTAATAGACCTACCTCAATAAACTAAACAATTAGCAGAATCATATAGGACACATTTGGACACAATAGAATGACATTAGAACTCAATAACCAGGAATACAATTTGTCATACTGCAGTGGCTTGCATGTTGCTGTGATGCTAGAAGTTATCCCACAGATATTTCAAGTACCAACAGATTCACCCATGGTGGACAGGTTTCTGTGGAGCTTCCAGGCTAAAACAGACTAGGAAGAAGGACCTGGCTATCTACTTCTAAAAAAACTGACCAGTGAAAACCTTATGAAGAGCTGCAGAATATTGTTTGATATAGTGTAGAAAAATGAGGCCCTCAGGTTAGAAGGCACTGAAAATTCCGCTGGGGAAGAACTGCCTCCTCAAAATAGAGTTAACCGTAATAACACGGATGGAGTAAAGCTTTTGGTATCTTCATTTGCTGATGTGGCACGAATCAAAATGAGAATAAACAGCTGCAAACATCCATTAATAATCAAAATGTGGAATGTAGGGAGTATGAATCCAGGAAAATTAGAAGTTGTCAAAAAGAAATGAAACTCTTGAAGATAGATGTCCTAAGCATTAGTGAGCTGAAATGCACTGGTTTTGGTCATTTTAAATTGGACAATCATATGGTCTGCTATGGCAGGAATGACAAATTGAAGAGGAACAGTGTCACATTCATTGTCAAAAAGAACATTTCAAAATCTATTCAGAAATAAAATGCTGTCAGTGATAGGATAATATCCATACACCCACAAGGAAGACCAGTTAATACAACTATCATTCAAATTTACTCACCAACCACCAATGCCAAAGATGAAGAAACTGAAGATTTTTTACAACTTCCGCAGTCTGACATTGATCAAACATGCAATCAAGATGCATTGATAATTAATGGTGATTGCAATAGCAAATTTGGAAACAAAGAAGAAGGATCAGTGGTTGGAAAATATGGTGATAGAAACAACATTGGAGATCACATGATACAATTTTGCAAGACTAACAATAGGGTCACTATAGGGTCGCTATGAGTCGGAATCAACTTGCTGGCAAGGGGAAGGGGAACGACCTATTCATAGGAAATAACTTTTTTTTCAGCAACATAAACAGCAACTATACACTTGGAATTTGTTGGATGAAATACACAGGAATCAAATTGACTACATCTGTGGAAAGACATGATAGAGAAGCTCAACAACATCAGTTGGAACAAGACCCTGGTGGAATATGAAGCAGATCATCAATTGCTCATATGCAAGTTCAAGCTGAAGCTGAGGAAAATTAAAACAATTCCACGAGGGCCATAGATTTGGTGTATTGAACACTAATGATCAAAGAACTGACAAGTTGTAGGATGATACCAAGGATATCATACATAAAGAAAGCAAAAGGTGGGACTCTGGCAAGATGACGCTCTAGGCAGAAGCACCACGCCATCCCTCCACAACAAAGATCCGAAAAACTAAGCCAAACAGAGAATCGACAATCCTGAAACCCTAGAACATCAAATGAAGAGATAAAGAACTCAGCCGAACACCAAACGGAGT
>NW_004443948.1:8459949-8472213 GCF_000243295.1 Trichechus manatus latirostris | reverse complement strand
AAAAGACCAAAATGGATGTCAACAAAGACTCTGGAATTTGCTCTTGAATGTGGAGAAGCTAAAACAAATGGAAGAAATGAAGAAATAAAAGAGCTGAACAGAACATTTCAAACGACACCTCGAGAAGACAAAGTAAAGAGTTATAATGAAATGTGCAAAGACTTCAAGTTAGAAAATCAAAAAGGAAGAACACTCTCAGCATTTCTTAAGCTGAAAGAACTGAAGAAAAAATTCAAGCCTTGAGTTGCAATATTTAAGGATTCTATGGGCAAAATACTGAACGGGAGAGGCGAAGCCAAGATGGCAGAGAAGTCAGAAGCTTCCTGTGGGCCCTCTTACAACAAAAACCCGACAAAGAAAAAAAAAAAAAATTGACTATATATGACAATCTAGTAGCCCTGAACATCAAAGGCAAAGTTTAAGAATCAGGCTGAGTGGCAGGGTGGGGTGTGATGGTTCGGAAGAAGTGAGGAGATGCCAGACCTGACCCAGCAGAAGCAGACACCCTTCAGGCTGGATTGGCTGACGTGCATGGTGAGGCAAGCAGTGGTGCTCGGGAGGCGTTTTCCACATTGGGAGATACTGAGCAGCAGAGAGTCTACTCAGACCTCCAGAACCAGTGAAAAGTGGTACTCATTCAGTAAAAGTTAAGTACATGTGTCTGACCTACCATGCAGGTCAAAAAACACCCCCTTTGGGAAGAACCTCTCTTCCATTTACCTGCCTCCTCCCTGCTCTGCACGGGGTCCTGGGACAGCTTGAGCAATTGCCAAGTCCCTGGGCCAGAAGTAGGAGCTGTCAAGTGCACTGAGATATTCTCCTAGCCTTAGAGAGGGAACAAATTAGCAAACAGGAAACAATAATCTGCCAACTCCCCTAAACTGAGAATTCAGCGTAGACACAGCTCTTTTGCCTGGACTTTGAACGCCATTCACCACTGCATAAACAAGAGTGGGCCCATTTCAACAGCGTAGGGCTTCATTACCACAGTACAACAGGGTATATACCTAAAGCCTAACTTCAACTGTATCAATTATGTGGTGAAGTAGCAGGTTCATGTCATTTGACACTGCTCTGCCCATTAAGCAGGCTCCTCACCTACCCACGTCAGGTGCCTGAGGACTGGTGGCTTCAACCATGCCACCTAGCCATCTGCCACAGGGGTCCAAGAGTAAGTGGTGCCTCCCAGTCCTTACAGCCAACAGCACTGGGTGCTCAAGGTCCAGCTACAAAACTCACCCACCTATGCAATCTAGGGAAGAGGGACACGCTTTCCTCCCAGACACTCAGGGGCAGCTGTCAGCCCCCTGCCATGTTCAGTGAGTGACCCCCTACTGCAGCCAGTTACCTGTGCCTACTCCAATCACCCCTGCATGTCTAGGACTGTAGGTGAGAGCCTGAACCACACACTTGGTGATTGACTACCTGGACACCTGAGCTGAATTCATACAAGAAAACTAAACATACCTGGGCTCACATACACAGTAACAGATCTAAACACCTGGTGATAGGAAATTAGAGCTTCAAAAGTGCCAGTAACCAAACTAGGTTACACTAGCAGCCTATTTAAGCATATCAAAACAAAACAAAACAAGAAGCTAGGACACAGTAAGCAAACATAAAATAAATAAATATAATAACTTATTTATGACTCAGAGACAATAGTCAATACCAAATCACATAAAGAGGCAGACCACGATGGCTTCAGCAAAATCCCAAAACAACGAATCAAGAACTTCTTGGAATTACTGGAGGTAGAACACAAAAGATCAATGTACAGAACTCTTCAAGAGATCAGTAAGGAGATCAGGTAAAATACAGAGCAAGCTAAAGAAGATATAGACAAAGTAATAGAGAAATTTAAGAAGATTAGAGAAGAGCATAATGACAAATTTAACAGGCTGCAAGAATACATAGAGAAACAACAATCAGATATCCAGAAGGCTGACAATAAAATTTCAGAATTAGACAACTCAATAGAAAGTAATAGGAGCAGAATTGAGGCGATAGAAGTCATAATTAGTGAGATTGAATATAAAGCACTTAAAACCAATTTATTTGAGGAAAAATCAGATAAAAGGATTAAGAAAAATGAAGAAACCCCAAGAATTATGTGGGATTCTATCAAGAGAAATAACCTACATGATTGGAGTATGAGAACAGAGGAGGATAACAGAAAATACAGAGAGAATTGTTGAAGATTTGTTGGCAGAAAACTTCCCTGATATCGTGAAAGATAAAAGGATATCTGTCCAAGATGCTCATCGAACCCCACATAAGGTAGATCCTAAAAGAAAGTCACCAGGACATATTATAATCAAACTTGTGAAAACCAAAGATAAAGAGAATTGTAAGAGCAGCTAGAGATAAAGGAAAAGTCATTTACAAAGGAGAGTCAATAAGACTAAGCTCGGACTACTCAGCAGAAACCATTCAGGCAAGAAGGTAAGGGGATGACATACATAAAGCCTTGAAGAAAGAAAATGCCAATCAAGAATTATATATCCATCAAAACTGTCTCTCAAATATGATGGTGAAATTAGGGCATTTCCAGATAAACAGAAGTTTAGGGAATTTGTGAAAACCAAACCAAAATTGCAAGAAATACTAAAGGGAGGCCTCCAGTCAGAAAATCAGTAACATCAGATAACAACCCAAGACTAGAACACAGGACAGAGCAACCAGATATCAACCCAGATAGGGAAGTCACAAAAATAAATCAAAGCTAAAACACTGAAAATAGGGAAACAGAGATGTCAATACATAAAAGATGACAACATTAAAACAAAAAAGAGGGACTAAAAAATGTAGTCATATATCTTTCATATGGAGAGGAAGTCAATGCGATATAAAGAAATAAAAGAGTGGTTTAAACTTAGAAAAATAAGGGTAAATATTAAAGTAACCACAAAGGAAGCTAACAATCCTACACAACAAAATTAAAAACAAGAAAAACATGAAGACTCAGCAGATACAAAATCAACAACAATGAAAAAGATGAAAAGAAAAGTGACTCAGCACAGAAAATTAACTGGAACAAGGAAACCGTCAACAACACATAAAAAAAAGACAACAAAATGACAGCACTAAGCTCATATCTATTAGTAATTATGGACAATGTAAGTGGATTAAATGTATCAATAAAGAGACAGAGAGTAGCAGACTGGGTAAAAAATCATAATCCATCTGTATGTTGCCTATAAGAGACACACCTTAGACTTAAAGACACAAACAAACTAAAACTCAAAGGATGGAAAAAATACATCAAGCAAAAAACACTCAAAAAAGAGCAGGAGCAGCAATATTAATCTCTGATAAAACAGAATTTAAAGTAAATTCTACCACAGAGGACAAGGAACAACACTATATAATGATTAAATGGTCAATATACCCGGAAGATACAAACATAATAAATATTTACACTCCCAATGATAGGGCTCCAAAATACATAAAACAAACTCTAACGGCATTGAAAAGAGAAATAGACAGCTTCACAATAGTAGTAGGAGACGTCAACACACCACTTTTGGTGAAGGACAAAACATACAGAAAGAAGCCCTATAAAGACACAGAAGATCTAAATGCCACAATCAACCAACCTCATTTCATAGACATATACTGAACACTCCACCCAACAGCAGCCAAGTATACTTTTTTTTTTCCAATGCACATGGAATATTCTCCAGAATAAACCACATATTAGGCCATAAAGCAAGCCTTAACAAAATCCAAAGCATCAAAATATTACAAAGCATCTTTTCTGACCATAAAGTCATAAAAGTAGAAATAACAGAAAAAGCAAGGAAAAAAAATCAAACAAGTGGAAACTGAACAACTCCTTGCTTAAAAACTACTGGGTTGTAGAAGAAATTAAGATGGAATAAAGAAATTCACAGAATCAAATGAGAATGAAAACACATACTACCAGAAGCTTTGGACACAACATAAGCAGTGCTCAGAGGTCAGTTTATAGCAATAAATGCACATAACCAAAAAGAAGAAAGGGCCAAAATCAAAACATTAATCTTACAACTGGAACAAGTAGAAAGAGAGCAGTAAAAGAAGCTCCTGGGCACCAGAAGAAATGAAATAATAAGAATTAGAGCAGAATTAAACGACCCAGAGAATAGAAAAACAATTAAAAGAGTTAACAAGACCAAAAATTGGTTCTTTGAAAAGATCGACAAAACCACTAAACCATTGACCAAACTGACAAAAGAAAAACAGGAGAGGAAGCAAATAAGCCGGACAAGACATGAGATGGGCGATATCAAAACAAACCCAACTGAAATTAAAAGAATCATAACAGAATACTATGGAAAAGTGTACTCTAATAAATTTGAAACCTAGAGGAAACGGACAAATTTCTAGAAACTCACCACCTACCTAAACTAACACAGAGGTAGAACAACTAAATGAACCCATAACAAAGAAGAGATTGAGAAGGTAATTAAAAAATTCCCAATAACAACAACAACAACAAAGCCCTGGCCCTGCTGGTTTCATGGCAGAATTCTACCAAATTTTCAGAGAAAAGTTAACACTACTGCTACTAAAGGTATTTCAGAGCATAGAAAAGGATGGAATACCACTAAACTCATTCATTCTATGAAGCCTGCATAACTTTGACACCAAAACCAAGTAAAGACACCAAAAAAATTACATACCAATATCCTTCGTGAACATTGATGCAAAAATCCTCAACAAAATTCTAGCCAATAGAATTCAGCAACATATCAAAACAATAATTAACCATGATCAAGAGGGATTTATACCAGTATGTAGGGATTGTTCAACATTAGAAAAACAATCAATGTAATCCATCACATAAATAAAACAAAAGACAGGAACCATATGATCTTATCAATTGATGCAGAAAAGGCATTTGACAAAGTCCAACATCCATTCATGGTAAAAACTCTCAACAAAATAGGAATAGAAGGGAAATTCCTCAACACAATTAAGGACATTTATACAAAGCCAACCAACCCACCTCATCCTAAATGGAGAGAGTCTGAAAGCATTTCCCTTGAGAACGGGAACCAGACAAGGATGCCCTTTATTACCACTCTTATTCATCATTGTGCTGGAGGTCCTAGCCAGTGCAATTAGGCTAGAAAAAAATAAAGGGCATCCAAAGTGGTACCGAACAAGTAAAAATATCTCTATTTGCAGATGATCTTATACACAGAAAATCCCAAAGAATCCACAGAAAAGCTACTGGAACTAATAAAAGATTTCAGCAAAGTATCAGGATTCAAGATAAACATACAAAAATCAGCTGGATTCCTCTACACCAACAAAGAGAACTTCCAAGAGGAAATCACCAAATCAATACCATTTACAATAGCCTCCAAGAAGATAAAATACTTAGGAATAAATCTAACCAGAGACATAAAAGACCTATACAATGAAAACTGCAAGACACTACTGCAAGAAACCAAAAGAGACCTGCATAAGTGGAAAAATACACCTTGCTCATGGTAGGTAGACTCGACATAGTGAAAATGTCAGTTCTACCCAAAGTAATCTACAGATACAATGCAATCCCAATCCAAATACCACTGGCATTTTTTAATGAGATGGAGAAACAAATCACCAACTTCATATGGAATGGGAGGACGCCCTGGATAAGTAAAGCATTACTCAAGAAGAAGAACAAAGTGGGAGGTCTCAAACTACCTGATTTAAGAATCTATTTATACTGCCACGGTAGTCAGAACAGCCTGGTACTGGTACAACAGATAAACATAGACCAATGGAACAGAATTGAGAATCCAGACATAAATTCATCCACCGTGAGCAGCTGATATTTGACAAAGGCCCAAAATCTGCGTATTGAGGAAAAGACAGTCTCTTTTAACAAATTGTGCTGGCATAACTGGATATCCATCTGCAAAACAACTGAAACAAAATCCGTATCTCACACCACGCACAAAAATTAACTCAAAATGGATCAAAGCTTAAATATAAGATTGAAAACAATAAACATCATGGAATAAAATTAGGGACATCGCTAGGAGCCCTAATACACGGCATAAACATGATATGAACCATAAGTAACAATGCACAAGCACCAGAAGAGAGATTAGAAAACTGGGAGCTCCTGAAAATCAAACACTTAGGCTCATCAAAAGACTTCACCAAAAGAGTAAAAAGAGAACCTACAGACTGGGAAAAAATTTTTGGCTCGACAAATCCGATCAGCATCTAATCTCTAAAATCTACAAGATGCTGCAAAACCTCAATGACAAAAAGACAAATAACCCAATTAAAAAATGGGTGAAGGATATGAACAGGCACTTTGCCAAAGAAGTTTCTCAGGCAGCTAACAGACACATGAAGAAATGTTTATGATCATTAGCCATTAGAGAAATGCAGATCAAAACTACAATGAGATATCATCTCACCACAACAAAGCTAGCATTAATCCAGAAAACACAAAATAATAAATGCTAGAGTGGTTGTGGAGAGACTGAAACACTTATATACTGTTGGTGGGAATGTAAAATGGTACAACCACTTTGGAAATCGATTTGGTGCTTCCTTAAAAAGCTAGAAATAGAAGTACAATATAATCCAGCTATCCCGCTCCTTGGAATATATCCTAGAGAAATAAGAGCCTTCATACAAATAGATATATGTATGCCCATGTTCACTGCAGCACTGTTCACAATAGCAAAAAGATGGAAACAACCTAGGTGCCCATCAACGGATGAATGGATAAACAAATTATGGTATATCCACACAATGGAATACTATGCAATAATAAAGAATAAACGACGAAGCCATGAAACATCTTGTAACATGGAGGAAGCTGGAAGTCATTATGCTGACTGAATTTAGTCAGTCACAGGAGGTCAAATATTGTATAAGACCACTACTATAAGAACTCAAGAAAAGGTTTAAGCACAGAAGAAAACATTCTTTGATGGTTATGAGGGTGGGGAGGGAGGGTGAGGATTATTTACTAATTACATAATAGATACTAATTATCTTGGGTGAGGGGAATGACAGCACAGACTACAGGTGAAGTCAACACAAGTGGACTAAACCAAAGCTAAGAAGTTTCCTGCATACAATCAAACACTTTAAGGGACAGAGTAGAAGGGGTAGGGATCTAGGGACCATGGTTTCAGGGGACATCTAGGTCAAATGGCATAACAAAGCTTGTTAAGAGTGTTCTGTATTCTACTTTGGTGAGTGGTGTCTGAGGTCTTAAAAACTTGCAGGCGGCCAGTAAGATGCATCAGTTGGTCCCAACCACCTGGAGTAAAGGAGAATGAAGAACACCAAGGACTCAAAGAATGTATTAGCCCAAGAGACAGGAAGGGCCACATAAACCAGAGACTTCATCAGCTTCAGACCAGAAGAACTAGATGGTGCCTGGCTACCACCAATAACTGCACTGATGGGGAACATAACGGAGAGTCCCTGATGGAGCAGGAAAAAGGTGGGGTGCAGAACTCAAATTCCAGTAAGAAGACCAGAGTTGCTGGTCTGAGAGTGGAGGAATCCCAGAAAGCATGGCCCCTGGATTCTCTATTAGCCCAGAGCTAAAACAATTTCCGAAGCCAACTCTTCAGACAGGGACTGGACTGGACAGTGGGACATAAAGCGATACTTGTGAGGAGTGCACCTCTTAGCCCAAGTAGATACAAGAGACTAAAATGGCAGCTTCTCTCCGGAGGTGAAATGAGAAGGCAGAGAGGGTTAGGAGCTGGTTGAATGGACACGGAGTATCAGGGGTGGAAAGGAGGAGTATGCTGTCACAGTATGGGGACAGCAATTAGGGTCACATAACAATGCATATATAAATTTTTGTATGGAGACTAACTTGAAAAGTAAACTTCATTTAAACCACAACAATAACAAAATTTTAAAAAATAAAATAAATAAAGAGTTCATAATAGTCCCTTGAGCCCTGGTGGTATACTCAGCTGCTAACTGGAAGTTCCCAGAAACTCTGCTGGAGAAAGGCATGGGGATATGCTTCTATAAAGATTATAGCCACGCAAACCCTCTGGGGCAGTTCTACCATGTCACATGGTCTCAAAAGCACCTAGCAGCAACACCACCACCAATAGTCCATCATTATTATTTCAATTTCTGAGAGTCTATAGTGATATCCTCTATGTCATTTCTAATATTTGTTGTTTGTGTCTTTTCTCTCTCTCTCTTTTTAATTCAGTCTGGAAAGAGATTTATGTATCTTAATATTTATTTTCCCAAAGAATAATCTTTTGGTTTCATTGATTTTTCCTATTGTTTTTGTTTTTCAAATTTATTTCTGCTCCTATCTTTGCAATTACCTTCATTCTGTATTTTTTGTTAATACATTTTTTTAAATTTTAGATTATTATGGTGGAAACTTATTGAGACCTTTTTTCATATCCAATATAAGCATTTAAAACTATACATTTCCCTCTAAATATGTATTAGGCTGATTTCCACAAATTCTGGTATATTGCATTTTACTTATGATTATTTAAAAGTATTTTCTAATTTCACTTGTCATTTCTCCTTTAGTTCAATAATAATTAGAGGAGCGTTGTTTGATGTATAAATATGTGGTGTATTCCTTGTTATTGTTGCCATAAGGTGCCCACTGAGTTGGTTCCGAATCATACAATGCTGTAGTGCGGGTAAGGAGCCCAGGGGCAGTCTCTAAGACTGTGCCCCACTTCTCCAGCCTACGTTGTCGAGAGGGTGGGATAGGATGGGTGTGTCCACCTTGAGGAAATGAGAGGGGAGGGGGTTGATTTGCTGGCAGGCTTTGTCTGGCTCTCCCTTGGACTTGTGTCCAAATGACCCTCCCCCAACCCCCTCCCTCACTACACCTCTGGAGTCATAGGGACCATATGTACAGCAGAATGAAACAATGCCTGGTCCCGTATCTTTCTCACAATCATTGCTGTTTCAGCCCATTGTTGCAGCCACTGTGTCAATCCACTGGAGTGTCTTCCTCTTTTTTGATGATCCTATACATTAGCAGGAGCCCTGGTGGCATGGTGGTTAAGAGCTCAGCTGCTAATCAAAAAGGTCAACAGTTCAAATCCACCAGCTACTCCTTGGAAACACTATGGGAGCAGTTCTGCTCTGTCCCATAGGGTCAATATTAGCTGGAATCCACTTGACGGCAATGGGTTTGGTTTTTATACCTTACCAAGCATGATGTCCTTTCCCAGGGACTGGTGGCTCCTGATAACATATCCAAAGTACACAAGACAAAGTCTTTCCATCCTCCCTTCTAAGGACCATTCTAGCTGTACTTCTTCCAAGAGAGATTTGTTCATTCTTTTGCCAGTCCATGGTGTATTCAATACTCTTCCTCAATACGATATTTTATAGGCATGGATTCTTTTTCAGTCTTCTTTATTCACTGTCCAGCTTTTCCATGCGTATGAGGCGATAGAAAAATACCATGACTTGGGTTGCATCTTAGTTCTCAAAGTGATATGTTTGCTGTTCAACATTTTAAAGAGGTCATTTGCAGCAGATTTGCCCACTGCAATAAGTCTTCTGATTTCTTGACTGCTGCTTTCATGGGTGTTGATTGTGGCTCCAAGTAAAGTGAAATACTTGACAACTTCAGTGTTTTCTCTGTTTATCGTGATGTTGCTTATTGGTCCAGTGGTGAGGATTTTTTCTTTTTTTCAATCCATACTGAAGGCCGTATGTGATTTTCATCAGTAAGTGCTTCAAGTCCTCTTGGCTTTCAGTAACAAAATTCTCTCATCTACATATCTCAGGTTGTTAATGAGTCTTCCTCTTATCCTGATGTCGTGTTCTTCTTCATATAGTCCAGCTTCTCAGATTATTTGCTTAACATATGGATTACATAAATATGATGAAAGGATACAGTCCTTATATACAACTTTCTTGATTTTAAACTATGCAGTATCCACTGGTTCTGTTGAAACTACTGCCTCTTAGTCTAGGTCTAGGTTCTGCATGAGCACAATTAAATGTTCTGGAATTCCCATTCTTCGTAACGTTATTCATAACTTGTTATGATTCACACAGGCGAGTCCCTTTGCATAGTCAATAAAACACAGGTAAATATCTTTCTCGTATTCTCTGCTTTCAGCTAAGATGCATCTAATATCAGCAATGATATCCCTTGTTCCACATCCTCTTCTGAATCAGTCTTCAATTTCTGGCAGTCCCTGTTGATGTAATGCTACAAAAGTTTTTGAATTATTCTCAGCAAAATTTTACTTGTGTGTGATGTTAATGATATTTTTCCATAAGTTCTGCATTCGGTTGGATCACTTCTATTCTGAATGAGCACAAATTTCATGGCATACATGAGTAAGCACTTTCAGCATTGCATCCATTCATTGAAACATCTCAACAGGTATTCCTGGAACCTAGTTTTTCACTAATATGTTCAATGCAGCCTGGGCTTCTTCCTTCAGTACCATCAGTTCTTGATCATCTGCTACCTCCTGAAAGACTTGAACGACGACCAGTTCTTTTTGGTGCAGTGACTCTGTATTGCTTCCATCTTCTTTTGATGCTTTCTGCATGATTCATTTTTTTTTTTATTGTTCTTTAAGTAAAAGTTTACAATTCAAGTAGGTTTCTCATAAAAAAAGTTATGCACACGTTGTTATGTGATCCTAGTTGCTCTCCCTATACTGTGACAGCACACTCCTCCTTTCCACCCCTGATTTCCCATGTCCATTCCACCAGCTCCTGACCCTCTATGCCTTCTCATCTGGTCTCAGAACAGGAGCTGCACATTTAGTCTCATGTATCTACTTGAGCTAAGAAGCACACTCTTCACGAGTATCATTTTATGTCCCATAGTCCACTTTAATCTTTGTCTGAAGAGTTGGCCTAGGGAATGGTTTTAGTTTTGGGCTAACAGAGAGTCTGGGGACCACATCTTCCAGGGTCCCTCCAGTCTCAGTCAAACCAGTAAGTCTGGTCTTTTGATTCGAGTTTGAGTTCTGCACCCTACTTTTCTCCTGCTCCATCAGGGACTATCTGTTGTGTTCCCTGTCAGGGCGGTCATTGGTGGTAGCCTGGCACCATCTACTTCTTGTCTCAGGCTGATGCAGTCTCTGGTTTATGTGGCCTTTTCTGTCTCTTGGGCTCATATTTTCCCTGTGTCTTTGGAGGTCTTCAATCTCCTTTGCTCCAGGTAGGTTGGGACAAATTGATTCATCTTAGAGGGCCACTCACTAGCTTTTAAGACCCCAGATGCCACTCACCAAAGTGGGATGCAGAACAGTTTCTCAATAAACTTTGTTATGGCCATTGACCTAGATGTACCCTGAAACCATGGTCTCCAGACACCCACCCCTGCTACTCTGTCCCTGGAAGTGTTTGGTTGTATTCAGGAAACTTCTTAGCTTTTGGTTTAATCCAGTGGTCCTAATTTCCCCTGAAGTTTGTCTTGTCCTTCCCTTCACCTAAGATAATTCTTGTCTACTCTCTAGTTAGCAAATACCCCTCTCCTTCACCCCCACCCTCGTAAACATCAAAGAATGAGTTCTTCTGTGTTTACACCTTTTCTTGAGTTCCTATAATAGTGGTCTTATACAATATTTATCCTTTTGCAACTGAATAAATTCACTGAGTATAATGCCTTCCAGATTCCTCCATGCTATCAGATATTTCACAGATTCATCATTGTTCTTTCTCGTTGCATAGTATTCCATTGTGTGAGTAAACCATAATTTGTTTATCCATTCATCTGTTGATGAGCACCTAGGTTGTTTCCATTTTTTGCTATTGTAACAGTGCTGTAATGAACATGGGTGTGCATATATCTATTCGTGTGATGCCTCTTATTTCTCAAGGATATATTCCAAGGAGCAGGATTGCTGGATCATATGGTACTTCTATTTCTAGCTTTTTAAGCAAGCACCAAATCATTTTCCAAAGTGGTTGTTCCATTTTATATTCCCACCAACAGTGTATAAGTGTTCCAGTCTCTCCACTACCTCACCAACGTTTACTATTTTGTGTTTTTTGGATGAATGCTAGCTTTGTTGGGGTGAGATGGTATCTCATTGTAGTTTTGATTTGCACTTTTCTAATGGCTAATCATCATGAGCATTTCCTCACGTGTCTGTTAGCCATCTGAATATCTTCTTTGGTGAAGTGCCTGTTCATATCCTTTTCTCATTTTTTAATTGGGCTGTCTTTTTGTTGTTGAGGTTTTGCAGTATCTTGTAGATTTTAGAGATTAGATGCTGATCAGATTTGCCAGAGCCAAAAATTTTTTCCCAGTCTGTAGGTTCTCTTTTT
>NW_004443948.1:8450371-8458518 GCF_000243295.1 Trichechus manatus latirostris | reverse complement strand
TTTACCTGGTTTTGGTATCAGGGTTATCCTGGCTTCATAGAATCAGTTTGGGAGTATTCTATCCTTTTCTATGTTCTGAAATACCTTTAGTAGTAGTGGTGTTAACTCTTCTCTGAAAGTTTGGTAGAATTCTCCAGTGAAGCCATCCGGGCTAGAACTTTTTCTTGTTGGGAGTTTTTCAATTACATTTTCAATCTCTTCTTTTGTTATGGGTTTGTTTGTTTTTTCTACCTCTGTTTGTGTTAGTTTAGGTAGGTAGTGAGTTTCTAGAAATTTGTCTATTTCCTCTAGGTTTTCAAATTTGGTAGAATACACTTTTTCTTACTATTCTTTTATGATTCTTTTAATTTCAGTTGGGTCTGTTGTGATATCGCCCATCTCATGTCTTATTAGGGTTATTTGCTTCCTCTCCTGTTTCTTTTGTCAGTTTGGCCAATGGTTTATCAATTTTTTTGATCTTTTTGAGGAACCAGCTTTTGGTCTTGTTAACTCTTTCAATTGTTTTTCTGTTCTCTATTTCATTTAATTCTGCTCTAATTCTTAATATTTCTTTGCTTCTGGTGTCTAAGGGCTTCTTTTGCTGCTCCCTTACTACTTGTTCCAGTTGTAGGGCTAATGTTTTGATTATGGCCCTTTCTTCTTTTTGGAAGAGTGCATTTATTGCTATAAACTGACCTCTGAGCACTGCTTTTTCTGTGTCCCAAACATTCTGGTAGGATGTGTTTTCATTCTCATTTGATTCTGTGAATTTCTTTTTTCCATCCTTAATTTCTTCTATAACTCAGTAGTTTTTGAGCAAGGTGTTCTTCAGTTTTCTTGTGTTTGATTTTTTTTTCCTTGCTTTTTGTGGTGTTGATTCCTACTTTTATGACTTTATGGTCAGAAAAGATGCTTTGTAATATTTCGATGCTTTGGATTTTGTTAAGGCTTGCTTTATGGCCTACTATGTGGTCTCTTCTGGAGAACGGTCCATGTGTGTTGGAAAAGGAAATATACTTGGCTGCTAATGGATGGAGTGTTTGGTACATGTCTATGAGATGATGCTGGTTGATTATAACATTTAGCTCTTCTGTGTCTTTGTTGAGCTTCTTTCTGCATGTTCTGTCCTTCACCAAAAGTGGTGTGTTGAAGTCTCCTACTACTATTGTGGAGATGTCTATGTCTCTTTTCAGTGTTGTTAGAGTTGTTTTTATGTATTTTGCATCCCTGTCATTGGGTGTGTAAATATTTATTATAGTTATGTTCTCCTGGTGTATTGACCCGTTAATTATTATATAGTGTCTTTCCTTATGCTTTGTGGTGGATTTTACTTTAAAGTCTATTTTGTCAGAGATTAATATTGCCACTCCTGCTCTTTTTTGAATGTTGTTTGCTTAATATATTTTTTTCCATTGTTTGAGTTTTAGGTTGTTTGTGTCTTTATGTCTAAGATGTGTCTCTCGTAGGCAGCATATAGATGGATTGTGTTTTTTTATCCAATCTGCCACTCTCTGTCTCTTTATTGGTGCGTTTAGTCCATTTACATTCAGCATAATTATTGATAGGTATGTATTTAGTACTGTCATTTTGATGCCTTTTTTTGTGTGCTGTTCACAGTTTCTTTGTTCCACTTAATTTTTTGTGTCCACTGATTTTTATTTATGTATTTTCTTTTCAGCTTTTTCATTGTTGTTGATTTTGTGTTTGCTGAGTCTTTATATTTTTCTAGTTTTTTATTTTGACTTGTAGGATTGTTAGTTTCCTTTGTGGTTACCTTAATATTTACACCTATTTTTCTAAGTTTACACCAGTCTTTTATTTCTTTATATCGCCTTGACTTCTTCTTCATATGAAAAATCTATGCCTAAATTTTTTAAATCCCTCTTCTTTGTTTTAATGTTGTCATCTTTTACATATTGACATTTATTTCCCTATTTTCAGTGTTTTAGCTTTTATTTACTTTTGTGACTTCCCTATCTGGGTTGATATCTGGTTTCTCTGTCCTGTGTTCTAGTCTTGGGTTGTTATCTGATGTTACTGATTTTCTAACAGGAGGACTTCCTTTAGTATTTCTTATAATTTTTGTTTGGTTTTTGCAAATTCCCTAAACTTCTGTTTATCTGGAAATGCCCTAATTTCACCATCATATTTGAGAGACAGTTTTGCTGGATATATAATTCTTGGCTGGCAGTTTTCTTCCTCCAAGGCATTGTATATGTCATCCCATTGCCTTCTCGCCTGAATGGTTTCTGCTGAGTAGTCCGAGGTTAGTATTATTGACTCTCCTTTGTAGGTGACTTTTCATTTATCCCTAGCCACTCTTAAAATTCTCTCTATCTTTGCTTTTGGCAAATTTGATTATAATATGTCTTGGTGACTTTCTTTTGAGATCTACCTTATGTGGGGTTCGATGAGCATCTTGGATAGATATCTTGTCATCTTTCACAATATCAGGGAAATTTTCTGCCAACAAATCTTCAACAATTCTTCCTGTATTTTCTGTTATCCCTCTCTGTTCTGGTACTCCAATCACTCATAGGTTATTCCTCTTGATAGAGTCCCACATAATTCTTAGGGTTTCTTCATTTTTTTAAATTCTATCTGCCTTTTCCTCAAATAATTTGGTGTCAAGTGCTTTATCTTAAGTCTCACTAATTCTGACTTCCATTGCCTCAATTTTGCTCCTATGACTTTCTATTGAGTTGTCTAATTCCGAAATTTTATTGTTAATCTTCTGGATTTCCTATTGCTGTCTCTGTATGGATTCTTGCAGCCTGTTATATCTGTCATTATGCTCTTCTCTAATCTTTTTAATTTCCTCAATTGCATGTTCTGCATTTTGCTTAATTTCTTTCCTAAAATTTCTAGACTAGTTCTGCATATTAATCTTTTGTATTCTGCCTTCGGTAATTCCAAGAAATTGTCCTCCTCTGGAAAATTTCCGGATCCTTTATTTTGGGAGCTTGCTGAAGCCATCATAGATTTCTTTTTTATGTGATTTGATATTGACTGTTGTCTCTGAGCCATCAATAAGTTATTATATTTATTTATATTATGTTTGCTTACTGTGTCATAGCTTCTTGTTTTGTTCTGATATGGCCAAATAGACTGCTTGTATGAGCTAGTTTGATTATTGGTGCCTTTGAAGCTCTAATATCCTGTCACCAGGTGGTTAGATCTGTTACTAGGTATGTGAGCTCAAGAGTCTGCCCACTCCTTCTGTATGGATTTAGCTCAGGTGCAAAAGTAGATAGCCACTAAGTGTGTGGTGTAGGCTCTCACTTACAGTCCTAGACAAGCATGTCTGATTGGTGTAGGCACAGGCATCTGGCTGCAGCAGGGGGACATACTCTGAGCAAGGCAGGGGGTTGATGGCTATCTCCAAGTGTCCAGGAGGAAGGCATGTCCCTGTTTCCTAGAGTTCATAGGTGGGTGGGTTTTGCAGCTGGACTATGAGCACCTAATGTTGTTGGCTGTAAGGAGTGGGGGGCACCTCTTATTCATGGACCTCTATCGCAGGTTGTGTGGTGGCGTGTGTGGAACCATCAGTCCCGAGACCCCTGATGTGGGTAGGTGAAGACCTTGCTTCATGGGCAGAGCAGTTTCTGTCAAGAGCCTGCCAATTCACAGCAGATACAGTTGAAGTGAGACTTCCAGTATATACCTTGTTGTACTGCAGTAATGAGGACCTATGCTGTTGAAATGGGCTCACACAAGTCTGTTTAGAGAGAAAGGCACTCAAAGTCCATGGATCTTTTATGCCTGTGCCTAGGCAAAGGAGCTGTGCCTACCCTGGGTTCCTGGCTTATGTGAGCTGGCACTTTATTTTCTCCCCTGTTTGTTAATTTATTCACTCTGCAAGGCAGGGAGAATGGCTCCGTGTGCGTGACGTTTCCTACTTCTGGCCCAGGAGACTTGGCAATTGCTGAAGCCGGTCCGGGACCCAGTGCAGAACAGGGAGAGGGGAAGTAAATAAGAGAGATATTTTTCCCTAAGAGTGGTGTTTTTGACCTGCACAGTAGGCCATACGCAAGTACTTATCTTTCACCAATCCAAGCTGCTTCTTACTGGTTCTGGGTGGCGGTGTAGACTCCCTGGTTCTGGATCTCTCCCAGTGTGGGAAACACACCTCCCGAGCACCGCTGCTTGCCTGCCTCACCTCTCAGACACTAGCTGATCAGGCCTGAAGGGCACAGGCTCTCAATGGGTCAGGACTGGCAACTCCTCGCTGCTCCCAAACCATCTCTCCCTCCCCTACCACTCAGTCCAGTTCTTCAACTCTGCCTTTGATGTTCAGGGCTCCCAGATTGCCATATATAATTGATTTACTTGTTTTTTTGGGTCTTTGTTGTAAGAGGGTCCACTGGAAGTGTGTAACAACTCTGCCATCTTGGCCCCGCCTCTATTATGAACTTATATGCCAATACATTTGACAACCTAGATTAAATAGAAAAATTTTGGAAGACAAAAACTACTAATCCTGATCCTAGAAGAAATTGAAAATTTGAACAACTTCATATCAAATAAGGAAAATAAAATTTAGATTAAAAAACTTTCTGCAATGAAAACTCTAGACTCATCTTCCTTTAACAATGATTTCTGTCAAACACTTTAGGAAGAAATGAAACCAATATTTTATGTCTTTGAGAAAATTGAGAAGTGTATACTATTCTAATTGCATAGTCAGATTACCACATCACAAGAAAGGAAGGTATAAGCTAATGTTCTCCATGAACATAAATGCAAAAATCCTTAGCAAAACATTAGCAAACTGAATACAACAACATATAAAAATGATAAAACATCATGACCAATTAGAGTTTATATCACGAATGAATGGTTTTGTTAACATCTAAAAATCAATACGTGTAAGTCAATAAGTGTAATACTGAGAACATATATTAATATAAAAAAAGAGAAAATCATGAAATAATTTCAACAGATATAAAAAAATAATTTGTCAAAATCCACACATTTTAATGATAAAAAACCCATTGCCATCGAGTTGACTCCAAATCATAGTGACCCTCATTAAAAAAAAAGAATAATATTTCCCATCAACTCAATTCCAACTCATGGCCACCCTATACGTGGCAGAACTACAGGGTTTTCAGTGGCTGATTTTTCAGAAGTAGATCACTTAAGATTTTTTCTGAAGCACTTCTGGGTGTATTCGAACCTCCAACGCCATGGTGAACAGTTACACCACCCAGGGACTCCCACAAACTCAGAGTCAACTAATATGAGAAGGGAACTTTATTGTCCTGATTGAGCACATCTATAAAATGTCTGAAGCTAATATCATACTCAATGGTGAGAGACTTAATGCTTGCTACCAAGGATCAGGAATAAGGCAAGAATGTTCACTTTCACCATTTTCAGTTATCATTGTCCTAGCCAGTGCAATAGGGAAGAAAAAGAAATGAGGCATACACATTTGAAAGGAAAAAAAAAAGGAAAAACTGTCCTATTTGTTAACAACATGGTAGCATACTAAGAAAATACACAAAAATAAAAGCTATACAAAATAATAAATTTTGCATTCTATAATGTTAATATATAACAATCAATTGTATTCTATATACAAAAATGGAAAATTTGAAATTAAAATTGAAAACAAAACTCCATTTACATAGTATCATAAAAATAAAATGATTATGAATAAGTTTAATTAAGGAGGTGCAAGACTTGTTTACTGAAAAAGGCAAAACATTGCATGGTAAATTAAAGAAAACCTAAATAAACTCAGAAATACACATTCAAGGACTGGAGGACTAAATATTTTTAAGATGGTGTCTGTCATGGATTGAACCGTGTCTCCCAAAAATATGTCAACTTGGCTGGGTCCTGATTACCCGTATTGTATGATTGTGTGCCATTTTGTAATCGGATGTGATTTCCTTATGTGTTGTAAACTATCACTATGACGCAATAAGATGGATTAGTGGTAGTTATACTGATGAGGTCCACAAGATTAGATAGTGTCTTAAGCCAGTCTCTTTTGAGATATAGAAGAGAGAAGCGAGCAGAGACACATGGGGACCTCATACCACTAAGAAAGCAGTGCCGGAAGCAGAGTGCATCTTTTGGACCTGAGGTTCCTGTGCTGAGATGCTCTCAGAACAAGGGAAGACTGATGATAAGGACCTTCCTCCAGAGCCAACAATAAGCATAACAAAAAATGCAAAGAATCAATAGTCATTAGAGAAATGCAAATTAAAACCACAAAAATATAACACTGCACGTCTACTAGAATAGCTAAAGTTAAAAGGTCTGACGGTACCAAGATTTGGTGAGGATTTCGAAAAACTAGAACTCATATACACTGCTGGTGAGAATCTAAAATATTACAACCACTTTGGAAAACAGGAGCCCTAGTGGCGTACTGGTTAAGAGCTATGGCTGCGAATCAAAAGGTTGGCAATTTGAAGTCACCAGCACTCCTTGGAAACCCTATGGGGCAGTTCTACTCGGTCCTATAGGGTCGCTATGAGTCGGAATCAACTTGACGGCAACAGGTTTGCAAAACATGGAACAGTAGCTTACAAAACTAAGCATGCAGTTACCATATGACCCAGAATTCCTATTTTTTTGGATTTACTTAATAGAAATAAATACATATCCACACAAAATCATTTGTGTGAATGTTCATAGCAGTGCTACGATATTCCTTATAGCCATATATGGGAAACAACTCAAATATCCATCAGCTGGTGAATGGATAAACGAATTGTGGAATATTCCTATCATGGAATACTAAGCAATAAAAAACAACAAAATATTAATACATTCCACAACATGAATAAGTCTCAGAACATTAAGTTAAGTGAAAGAAGTCAAACACAAAAAAACTATGTACTGTATGATTTCACTTATAGGATGTAACAATAGTGACAAAAATTGCTTGGGGCTGAGATGTCGGAAGTGGATAGAGTGCATGGGGGCATATGGAAATCTTTTACAGTGAAGGATCTGTTTTATAACTTGATTATGATTATAGGTACAGAGTTGTATATAATACTATAATTCATCAAACTGTATACTTCAAACTGGTTAATGTTATTTTAAATAAACAATACCTTAAAAACAAATAGTAAGAAGAATGGTTATGAGTCATCAAAAGAATATTTTATGTGATCAGCAATATATTCCGTTAGCTCTACGGGCATGATTAACACTAACACATTTTGCCAATATGAATTGTCAAAGCTTGTGTCAGTAAAATCTTTATGTGGTCAGATTTTATGATTCACTGAAAATAACAATGAATTATAAGTTAGAAGTTCTTGTACATTTTTTATAAAAAAGTCTATATTTTGCCATTAACCACATTCAAACACTCTTTGCCTGTGTGTTCTTGTCTTCAAAGACAGATTTCTTGAAATACAAAACGTCTAAACTTCCTCCCAGATCTATTTTATTCCTGACATTTTGAGGTATGATTAGAAGTAACCCAATAATAAGTTGTTTATTAATTTACAGACAAGTTGATCCCTAAAGACAAGTTGCAGAATGCAACAAACAATTACAGCACTATTTGGATGAATGCTTTTCTAAAGTCATCTATTTTTTTAGAACTACATTCTTTTAGTTCTGTAAATTCATTGCAAACTTTCACACTTAGCCTTTTGACCTCTGAAGTCCTCTTGTGTTTTGCATTATCATTATTATCTTAAATCCAAAACTTGGTTGGAAAAAACTTCGGAGAGGCTATAGTGTTGATAATTATTGGAAGAGCTAGATTTTTTTTGGGGGGGTAGGTATCTATAGGTCTGAATCAAAATTCCTCTCGTCCGGCTACTAGGTATGTATACTCTTAGGCATCATGTTTAACTGTTTTTCTTTTCTCATCCATATAATGAGAATAATAGTTCCCTTGGAGTTTGATTTTGGAAATGTTAGAGATAGATATGTTCTGTAAATGCTAGCATAGAGTCTGATCCAGAATATTCAGTACGTTAAAAAATTAAATTCATTATTTAGAGATACACTATTACAGTATAAATAAAACTTTTAAAATATGCCTGACTGCAAATATATATACAGAATACTAAGAGGAAAAATATAGCTAACAGTTGTTGTTATTTCCCCATGAAATATCTTGTGATTTTCAAAATTTTCAGTACTAAGCCTAATATTTAAAAGATATTTAAATAAAATTTTATCTT
>NW_004443948.1:8446212-8450271 GCF_000243295.1 Trichechus manatus latirostris | reverse complement strand
TTTTATTTTTTATTTATTATAATACCACATTCAAATGAGTTTTTTTATGTCAAATATACTGAACTGTATAAATAATAGCAGTATTTTGATAGTGAAGTTACATAGGGACTGTATTGTTAGGTCTTTGTATGGTAGACCAGTTTATGTCCAATCTTGACCTAAATTAAATATTTCTAGTTATCAACCTTTACACATAGATTAATTAAAAAAACTGTTTTAGTTTATAAGTATCTAAAATATTGATATTAATTGATTTACATTTAAAATTGAAAAAAAATTACTATGAAATTGAAATAAGCCACAGATGGAAATAGTTCCATCCGACTGTAAATTATACTGTGGTCATTCGTTCAAAATATCTATATTAAACATAAATATAGGAAAACTCTCAGACAGGTACGAGTCTGCTAAAAGCCATTTTACACAGGCAAAGTGTTTAGATAAAATTATTTGGAAATAGGATGTTTACAGAATATATTTTCACAATGCTACCTAACTGTGAATTTGTCAAAAAAAAAAAAGATTTGCTTGAACTCAAATTAATAAATTTTTTTTATAAATACATTTTCTTTCATAATAAATATTTACTTAATGCAAATGTCAAGGATTAAAATTGGATTGAAAATGTTCACGATTGCCTTGAAAGCCCTAAAAAAGGTGAAATTTCTCAGGAATCAGATGTCATTTTTGTAGAAAGTCAATAAATATATTTCGAATGTATAGGCTTTCAAAAACATTTATGTGTTAAACAAAATCTTCTAAAATATTGGAGCTATGAGTTATAGGGCTTCAAAACAAGGGGAAAAAAATCTTCTATGAATAAAACACAATATTCCTTTGTTTTCCCCATCTATTTAAATGCAAAGTGTATCATTTTTCAAAGATGCCTGAGTTATACCAGTGGGTATTGAAATAAAAGTAGGGTCACCTTTACTAGTTCAAATAATTTTCAGTGAGCTCTAAAAAGATGTTTCTCAAGGCTCTGTATTTGTCAGGGGTCCTAGGAGTAATTCTTTCTATGCATTCACGAAGGATTTTGAGAGTGAATCTAGACTTTGTAACAAATAAGCAATATCTCTTTAATTATCGGGGACAAAGTCCTGGCCTAGCTCGTCATTTCTAGCATAGATTAGCAATTTTGGTAAGAATAAGTGATACACAGTCAGGAGAAAAATAATAATACCAAGATAGGTAGACCTAGGCACTTTTAAAATGAATGAATATATCCAATCAAAGTATTACTTACCAAAAAGGTTTAAGAAATTTACCTCTGCTTTAGAGATGAGGAAACAAAAAGAGAGTCACAAAGAGATTAAGTTAGATGTCTAAAGCCACAAAAGGCAGACAAGGCGGAGTCAGACTATAAAACAAGTCAGTTTGCTTTCCATATCTCTATTTATTTCAGTACATTGAAATGGCACTCGTTTAAATCCAAGTAGAAAATTGATGACAACTTCATTTATATGTTAAAACGCAATATTCTTGCTAATCACGAGTAATATGTTGATAGGTAAGAAATCTCATAAATCATGTTGGCTAAATATCAGTAACCTGCTTGGGATATATTTCACTCTATGTACATTTTCATACTGATGTGGTAGATGAGGTTTTTTTCCACAATTTCCTTAAATGTCATGTAAATAAATATGAAATCAGAACTTATTGTCTAAAATAATAGTGTCAAGCAAATCATATGCTGAAAATAAATAGTTTAGGGTGGCAATTGCTATAGTTAGATGAAAATAACAACACCACAACTCATTTGGGAAAGACTAAGAATCTTCAACTGAAAATCATTTTAAAGACAATCCAGTTTCTTTATGAAAGCTTCTTTCATAATGCCCAGAGTCATCGACAAGTGCAAAAATCCTTCACCATATTTACAATAAAAATTTCCCAGCATATACAGGCATTTCTTTTATGCAGCTGAATAAGTTCATTTACCAGAGCAGGTAAAAACAAAGTAGCTTCTAAAGTCAACTTGTTGAACAGCGTGGGATACTAAGCATATGGAGTGATTGCAGAAATATTCTGAAGCACAATCTCATCACGACTATTTCTTCTAGTTTCTTACTGTGTTTGCTTAATGCATTTTTCCTCCGAGTCACATTTTCTAAAACACATTTCCATTTAACAAGGAATTGCTATGTGCATAAAAGGAGCATAACACTGGCATTCCATATACTCAGCGTAAAGGCATCTTTCTTTGTGAAGCATGCAGTAAGAACAGTGAAAGTTAAGTTGTGAGGAGCTAATATATATTTTTTTCTTGTTATGATTTAAGTAATATATTAATATCATAATTTAATAAGACTAACACATTCTCAAGTAAAAGCAATAGAAACATAAAAAAGTCTTATAAAAAAATAATTTCCAGAATGTCACCATAATTTCCAGTACCTTATGATCAGATAAACATCATTCTATATTCATGCATCTCTCTCTTTTTATAAATGAAAGAATATATAGATAAAAGGATGAATGAATGAGTAGAAGAGCTGATAGAAAAGAAAATATATGCATACATAGATGGTATATACATATACAGAGAGACATAAAATGATTTTGTAATAGTACTATACATATATTTATATATATATATCAAAAACCCCAAACCCTGTTACCCTGAAGTTGATTTTGACTCATAGCGACACCACAGTGACCCTATAGGCAGAGAAAAACTGCCCCATAGCGTTCCCAAGGATGGCTGGTGGATTTGAACTGCCAACCTTTTGGTTAGTAGCTGAACTCAACCACTGCACCACCAGGGCCCCGTATATAGCTATCTCCTGGGCTACATAAAAAAATTACTGTAATTTAACTTAAATATATTAAAAAACAATGAAATGCATGACTTCAAATGAGTATTTCTTAAAATATTAATTATTAAAAATCATTTAATGTAAAAATAATTATGAAAACATCACATGATAGAGTATTTTTTATATTATA
This sequence comes from Trichechus manatus latirostris, assembly GCF_000243295.1. Classification (NCBI taxonomy): domain Eukaryota; kingdom Metazoa; phylum Chordata; class Mammalia; order Sirenia; family Trichechidae; genus Trichechus; species Trichechus manatus. Next base: position 8,447,319 of record NW_004443948.1, on the reverse strand, counting down.
GCTTTAAACTTCAAATTTCCAACTAAATTTATTGTCTCTCTCTCTGAAAAAAAGGCACTCAAAGTTCTTTTCACCACCTCGTCCCCTCCAATTTCCATCTCCCACTGTTTGTTGTTTGTATGCGTTTGTTTGTTGTTTTTAAGAGACATTATTCCCTCCTCTACTGGGAGCATGGAAGTCGTTTTGTTTACCTTTTTTTTTTTTTTTTCACTTTTATTGTGTTTTAGGTGAAAGTTTACGGTGCAAATTAGTTTTTCATTCAAAATTTATGCACAAAGTGTTTTGTGACATTGTTTGCAATCTCTGCAATGTGTCAGCACTTTCCCCCTTTCCCGTTCCACCTGGGGCTCTCTGTGTCCATTTGCCCGGTTTTCCTGTCCTTCCCTGCCTGCTTGTCTTTGCTTTTGAGCAGGTGTTACCCATTTAGTCTTGTAGACTTGATTAAACTAAGAAGCATGTTCCTCACATGTGTTATTGTTTGTTTTATAGTCCTGTCTAATCTTTGACTAAAAGGTGGACTTTGGGAGTGGCTTCAGTTCTGAGTTAGCAGGGTGCCAGGGGGCCATAGTCTGGAGGTTCCTCTAGTCTTTTATTTCCTTTTTTATTTTATTTTTTGTTCTCTTCTGGACTATGTTATTTCTTATGAAATTCTGATATTATATTATTCTTATCTTTGTTTCCCGTGTGTGTGTGTGAGTGTGTGTGTGTGTGTGTGTGTGTGTGTGTGTTTATGAGAATGGGGTATGAAACATCCTGATATTTTTAAGGTATTTTTTCTTTTGGTCACTTATTTTCATGCATATTATTATGATATGCATTGATGTAGTTTTCCTTGTGATTATCTTGCTTGCGTTTCATTGAGCTTCTTGAAACTGTGGGCTTATAATTTTTATGAAACTTGAAATCTTTGGCCATTATTTATTCACAAAATTTTCTTATCTCCCTTTTCTGTGGGGATTCAGTTATATGTATTGCTTCATATAGTCTCAAAAGTCACTGGGCACTTTTATTATATTATTATTATTATTATTATTATTATTTGCTGAGTTATTTTTTCCCCATGTGCTTCAGTTTGTGTAGTGCACCCCTCTTTTGCAGTTCTAATCT
>NW_004443948.1:8417486-8445824 GCF_000243295.1 Trichechus manatus latirostris | reverse complement strand
ATATACACTACTTTGTGAACTAAAAATCTTTGTGAACTAAATCCATTATCTCTGTCATTTCTAGGTCTTTTCTGAGTGATGGATATTCTCCTGGCTATAGGTCAGATGTTTCCATTTGTTTGTATGTCTAGTAATCTTTGATTACATGCTGAACATCATGTATGTTACATTGCTGAGTGACTGAATTTTGCTGTCTTCCTTTAAAAATGTAGGGATTTGTCTTGGGCAGGTGTGTAAGAAATTTTCACATCAGCTGTATAGTTTCAATGTCATTTTTAATGTCCATTTCCCTATTTTCTAAGGCTAGTTTATTCCATCTATTGAAGCATCAACTATCTGGAACGTTTTTGAATACCTAGAGGCTCAATAAGGTCTTTTGACTCTGGCTAGTTGAGACTTAATTCTGCTATTGTTGCTGTTGTTGTGAGCCATTATATTGATTCTGACTCATAGCAATCACATGTGACAGAGTAGAATTGCCCCAGAGGGTTTTCTGGGCTGTAATCCTTACAGAAGCCAATTGCCAGGTCTTTCTTCTGCAGAGCTTCTGGGTGGGTCTGAACCATTAACCCTTCGGTTAACAGCTGAGTACTTCATGGTTATGCCACCAGGGCTCCTTTGAATTCTGCTAGCCTTGTGTAAAATCAGAGAGTTTTACAGCTTCATAATAGATCTCCGTCTAGTTTTGTGGAGTTGCACCCAGTCTATCCTCAGATTAATATTCAGCAATAGCCTTAAGGATATCCCTATGTCTATTTTTGGAGTCTTTTTTTGCATAGTTTCCTCTTCTTCAATATTCAGCCGCACCAATTCTAGCCAAATAGACTTGACACAATCTATTCTCTTTGTTCATAACTCAGCAAGTCCACTGTGCTTTTCTTGGGGTCCCTTTTCCTGTTTTAAGGATAACCAAAAAAAAAAAAACCTCTACTTCAATGCATATCATAATAATATTCTTTCTTTCTTTATTTATTCTACCATTTATTCTCAGTGGGTTATGAAAATTTAGAATTATAATTGTAGTTTAGTCTGTTCTCTCTTGCATTTTTCAATATTTGATTAATATGTTTTCAGTCTGTATTAGATGCAGACACATTTAAATCTATAATTTTGCTCACATATAAACTCTACATTATAGTTTTGTTTTGTTTTGTCTTTTACTATGATCTTATATATGTCCTCTAAGAGAACTAAGAGAGGAAAAAAAAAAGACTTTTCTACTTATCCACAGATTTATTATTTTTTGGTTCTGTTCATTTCTTTATGTAGATCAAATTTTCCTCTAGTATCATTTTTCTTCAACTAAAAGATAATATGTTAATACATCCTCTTGTACAGTTCAGCTAGTGATGGATTCACTCAGCTTAGGTTTAATCTTAAAAGGTCTGTATTTCATATCTTTTTTTGGAAAGGTATTTTTGTAAATATAATATTCTCTGGTAATATTTATTTTAATTCTTTAAATATTGTGTGCCTTTTATTGCTGGGTTCCATTGTTCCTGTTGGCATCAGACATAATTTGCATCATTGTTCCTCTGTAAGTTATATTTCTTTTGGGGGGGCTACTTTCAAGATTTTTTCTTTTTATTAGTTTTCAGGATTTTTGCTCTACTATGGTCTCTATGAGTTGGAATTGACTTGATGGCAGTGGGTTTCGTTTTTTTTTTTTTTGGTATTCCTGGATGTGATTTTCTTTGTATTTTACCTTCTTGGGGATAACTGAGATCCTTAGATCTGAAAGTTAATGGTTTTCAACTATTTGGGAACTTGTTGATTGTCAGTTTGGGTCATTATTATTATTATGTCCCAATTATCACTCTATTTTCTTCCATAACTCCAAAATAACGTATGTTAGAAAAGTCTGATATTGTCCCACAGGGTTATGAGCCGCTATTTCTTTTTTTAGGCTCTTATCTGGTTTCCCTTTAATTTGAGTAGTTTCTTATTGATCTGTCTTCAAGTTCCTTGGATCTTTCATTTGCCATCTCTAATCCACTGTTAAGATACTCTAGTAAATTTATCGTTCCTGTTGTTTTATAATTCTGTCCTAAATTGATTTTATTGTTTTCCTTTCTTAGCTGAGGGTCTGCATCTATTCACCCACTGTTATGGGTTGATTTGAGCCCACCAAAGAGATATATTCAAGTCCCAACTCATAGTACTCGTAAATATGACTTTATTTGAAAATAGCATCCTTGCAAACTAGTTAACAGGAGATTATACTGGAGTAGAACGGGCCCTAATCCAATTTGACATGTATCCTTAAAAAAGAGGAAAAAAAGACACAACCAAAGACACACAGGGGAAGAATGGCGATGGGAAGAGAGAGGCAGATACTGGAGCTATGCTGCCACAAACCAAAGAATGCCTGGGGCTATCAGAAGATCAAAGAGAAAAGAAAAGATCTTCCCCTAGAGCCTTGGAGAGATAATGGGCCATTTGATACTCTGATTTCAGACTTTTAGCCTCCAGACCTGTGAGAGAATAAATTTCTATTGTTATAAGTCATTCAGTTAGTAATCATTTGTTATGACAGCCTTAGGAGGCTAGTGTACTTATTAAGACCTTACATTCTTTAATTCCTTGAATGTATTTATAATAGGTATTTTAAAATTTTTTGGCTGTTAAATCTCATGTTGGTGACATTTCAAGTTTTGATTCTGTTGACTTTTTTTCATTGAATACTGGTCACATTTTCTTTTTTCTATTTATTTCAGGTTTTTTATTATTATCATTTTATACAGGATATTATGAATGATATAGTGTAGAGTCTCCTGATTCTGTAATCCTCTTCTAAAGAGTGTTCATCTGTTTCCATAGGTAGCTTAATTACTGGCTAAATAGCTTGATCTTGTGTGGTCTTGGTTTTATGTTTTGATAGAACAGATCTGTGGCATGCACACGGTGTTCCTGAAGCTCCTCTAACCTACCAGGATTTAAACTCCTAACGCTATGTCCTCTGAAAATCTTGTTTTGTTATGTTGTTGGTTAATTTGATAGTTAAGATGTAGAGTATGACATATTCTAAGGTGTGGTTCTTACTTTAAGATATAACATTTCTGGAGAATTAACAAGGTTTCTCTACACTTTTTGGCTGGAAATGAATTATCTCCCAGTGCTGCTTAAACTCTAGCATTTCTATTTTCCTCTCAGCCCCATACCACTTGCTTTCTGACAAGCCTCAAGAAGTCTTGCTTGCATGCTCAACCCACCCCTAGCCAGAGAATTGTTAGAAACTCTCACACCGACATGTGGTGCCTATGTTTCTGCAGCTCCCTCTTTTATTTCTTGCCTCACAGATTCCAGTTGTTTCTTAAGTCCCACACTCTGATACCTGTATTCTTAGCTCAGTAGGAAAGCAGCGGTCTACTTGGACTCCACCTCCCTGTGCTGCAGGTGGAAAAGTGTCCCCTGAAAGAGTGCCATGCCATCTTGGAGCTCACCTCATAGTTTCCCTTGTTTCAGAGCTGTCGTGTACTTACTGTTATCCAAAGTCTAAGAACTATTGCCCATGTAATTGATCAATCAAGTATTATAATTGTTTATGGAGGAAAGCTTACCATATACTCCAGTATCACTTACACTGAGTAGAAAGCCCATCTTATCAATTCTTCCAAACTGAAGATTATTTCTTTTTTTGTGTTGTTTGTTTCAGGAATAAATTCTCTATTTTTTAAAACTCTGTCGCATTTCCAAATTCTCTAATATAGTAAAAACAGATTTTTTCTTTTATTGAATTATTGATTATTTTCATATGTATAAACTTCTCTCATTTTTTTCCTCTAAATTTTCCGAGGCAATTTTAAGCATTTTCTCAAAGTAATTTATTTGGTTCTCAGCTATTTTTTTCTATCATTTCTTGCTATTTGTATTGTCTTTAATAATTCTATATTACTGCCCTTTGGTTGACTTTCCTTTTATAGCCTTGAAATTACTTTTACATCTCTATCCAGTTGTGACATTTATCTGTCGCTTTAGCTATTCATTGATTTTTTTCGTCTTTAAATTTCAGTAATAAAATACAGTTATAGAAAATGTTTTCTTTTATTGTCTATATTTTTTTTGGCTGATATCTCTGTTTCTCAGTGGTTTATGTTTACTATAATATTTGTTTTTTCTTTTGCTCATATTTAATAAGAAGGTTGCTCTTTTAAACTCTCATTTATCTAAAGTTGGACAATTCTTTAGAGTAACTTTCCAGCATATATGAAGCCTGCTTATTCCTCACCCAGAGCTTTATTTTGAGACTGGAGTATTGCATTTTTTGTTTTTCTGTTGTCTGACAGTACAGAAGGGAAAACATAAATTCATCTAGATTCTTGATGGATACACATTCTTGATGTGACAGAAACTATGTGGACAGTCACTTTTTCTGGACAGGAACGGTATTCTACTTTCTTCATGTTTCTTTAAATTCCTCTACCAGGTTTCACTCTATCTATTCAGGGACGTTTCTATTCACATTCAGTTGAGTTATTTTCCCAGCTCACTGGGAATCCCTGGTATTTTTTATTTAGAAATACTGTCAATTCCAAGGACTTACTTTTTCTTTTTCACTAGTCTCTCCTCAGAAGTTGTTCCCACTCCCTTAAAAGTACAGTAGGTAAAAGCTGAGTAACACATGTTGCTTGGACATTTTTTATTACGTGGTAATAGAACAAGGAAATCACTATCCTCCTTTCTCAGGCTACCACCTCCACCTATAGTTCTGTCATATGTAGTGTTTCTTTAGTTTTCAGTTAAGAAGCCCTCGTGCTCAACTGTTAAGAGCTCAGCTGCTAACCGAAGAGTGGATGGTTTGAACCCACCAGTGGCTCCACAGGAGAAAAACCTGGAGATCTGCTCTCATAAAAGTTATAGCCTAGGAATCCCTATGGGGCAGTTCTAATCTGTCTTATAGAGTCACTATGAGTCGGAATCGACTCAACAACACCCACACACAAAAATTTATTTATTATTGAAAATAATATAACTCAGAATTATTGTGCACAGTAACTTTCTTTAAAACATCTTTCTGGAAGAGTAGAAAAAAATGATAAGTTTTCATGCTATCTCACGTTAAGGAGAGAATGTTTTCCCACTGTTTACCTGTTCCTATACTTTTTGGTTTTGTCCAAATTGGGAATACTGGAGAAATTTTCAGAATCCTGAGCATTAAATTTGCTCTACATAGCAATGTTTGGGGTGCATTATTCCTCCTTTTTTTTCCAGAAATATTATCTTGTTTCTCCCTAGCAACCATTTTTAAAGAATATATAGCATAAAAATATTTTGCCTCCCCCTTTTTAATAGTTCTTCTCTTGTTGTTTATGTATGCATGCATGTTTTTTTGCTGCTTTTTTAATTTATTTTTCTTTTATCTTAACAGAGAATTCTATTATCTAGCTTTGCTTTGCTATTTTCTCCTTGCCAAGTATCACTTTTTTAAAAATTAATTTTAAACGCTCATAACTTAATTCATACAATTTATCTAATTTACTTAGAAATTATTACTGACTAAGCAAAATCCATAAGATGGCATGAATTCAACAATTTTGCACTTGGTTGATTGAGTTTCTTCTTTTAAAGTTTAAAAGAGTTTTTCATAGAATATTTTCCAATTTATATTCTTAATTAAAGTTCTTTTTAAATCATTTTTTAAAATATTAGAAATGCTAAACTTTAAGACATGTTTTTTTCATATAATGCTAATAATACATTGAAATATTCTATTATGCTTTTGCAAGTAACATTTATTCTATTATACTATAGTTAGATCCTCAGACAGGATGAAAATTACTTTCTCATGATTTTATAAATAATTATCTCATCATATGGATATCATATAAGATCTAGAATTCTTTCTTTAAAATATACTGAAATGATATGATGTTTTTGTTCATGATTTATTATATTCATTTGTCCTTAGAAGAGAGGAGGAAGGATGAGAAACATTACATCTCCCTTAAGATAGACAGACACCTAAGATAAGCCTGATGACTCACATCCTTTTATAATCTCCTCCCTTTGAGTGAAATCAGAACCTGTGAGTGTGATGAGCTATCATTCTCATGATTATATTATATGGCAAAAAAATTAAAAATGAAGTTAAAGTTGTAACTGAGTTTCCTAATCAGTTGGCTTTGAGTTAATTAAAACGGATATTATCCTGGATATGCCTGACCTAATCAGGATAGCCTGTAAAAGAGGCCAGAAGCAACAGCAGAGGCTCTGCTGGCTGCATTGAAGAACAAGCTGCCATGTTGGGAAGAGAGCAAGGAAAGACGGACAGCTTCTAGTTGCTGAGATCTCTATAGTCTCAAGAAGTGGAATTCTGTCAACAACCACTGGCCTTGGAAAAGAATTCCCAGCCTCAGTTGAAATTGAAGATCTGGCCAATATCATTAGTTCAGCTTCATGATATCCTGAGCAGAAGACACAGCTAACTCATATCCAGACTCCTGACTCATGGAAATTTTGAGATGATGAATGAGTATTGTTTTAAGCCGCTAAGTTTGTGACAATTTTTTACAGAGCAATAGGAAACTAATACAAATTTTGGTAAACATACTCTAGTTATATGTTGATGCCTTAAATTCCATCTCTAATTTCAACCTCTCTAAGAAGCTGCAGTCATATTCTGAAGACCATTTAAATTCCGTTTGTACTGCACTGTATGTGAAAGTGTCCAACATAGGTTTTCATCTTTCCTCAAAAACAGGCTCCTCTAATATTCTGTCTTTATGTCAATGACATCTTGTTATTTTCCCCTGTCTCCTGGCCTAAAACTTTAAAATATTTCTGCTTTAATACACTCCTGTAATCAGTTTTCAAGTATTTATTGACAGCATATTTTCCAAGCACTGTGGTTGTACCTAGGATGATCCAGAAGAAGCATATGTTTCTATAAAACTTTGCTTTTTATACAACACCCTACACTTATGTCATCACGTTTTGAACCTCAAGAGGCAAAGTTGTATTCTTGGTTTGCAGATAAAGAAAACTGAAGGAGAGAGATTAAGTGATTTGTTAATGATCAAGAGATAGTAATTAGCAGAATTCAGAATGTAAATTAAGTCTCCTAACTCCAGGCTCAGTAATCTTTCTGTCACACCACACTCAATATCAAGAAGGGGATATAGCCTAAGGATTTAAAAAGACAGATTTCGGAAGCAAGGAATCTGAGCTTTAATGTATACTGATTTGCTACCTCTGGCTACCTAAGCAATTTACCTAACTTCTTTGTGCCTCAATGTCTTCTGCTGAAGGTGACATAAAATAACTGATTTATAGGCTTGCTATGAGAATTAAATTAATTACTATTGCAAAATTCTAAAATTCAGCTTGTCACACAGTAAGCACAGTATTGAATGGCTCGGTGTTAGTGCCTATTTTCATGGCAATACCTCTAGAAATCTTTCTTAAATCCGCAAGGAATCACCAGAGGATCTGATACTTTTTGAAATCAACCACACTTGCAGAAAAATCTACTTCATTCTAAGAACAACATTTGTCACTACTTATTTTTAACCAAACACCACTAAGAAAGCCACATGTAAGGCAATTTTGAGCAGCTTTTGCTTTGGGAACAAATGTCAAGTATCCTTGTTGTATTGTTCATAGAAAATCACTGTCTTCAGACACACTGAACTAGCTTCACTGTCTACACTCTTAAAATTGAATTTTATTGTGGTCTTCTGATGAGTTGAGTGTCTTTGGAACACTGCATTTGAGATATATTCATCTCTGAATATTCTAAACTCTGCATTTGAGATATATTCATCTTTGCCCTCAAATTAAAACAACCCAGACATCTCATTTCTATACACTTTGAGCATTTTAGTAAAAATTATTTTTGATTGAAAGCCCATTTTTGAACTAAAAAGAGAAATTTATCAAAGGTTACATCAAGATCTAACTTGTGAAAGGTGAGGAGGTTCAGCTAGACCTTGAAGGTACTAAAACCAGTGACATGAAGGTTGTCAGAAACCTAGGCAGTCTCTTTTTTTCAGTTTCTCTCAGGTCTGCTTCTCTCTGCATACAAACATATCAGCTTCTGAATTTTCTGCACACTGGCTTTGTTGTTGGTGTTGATGTTGATGTTGATATTTGTGTGCATATGATTGCAAAAGAGTTAACAACTTATCTTTTGCTTCTGTTCACACAGAGTTTATGGTAAGTCAATTCCAAGTACAAATATCTGGGAGCAATTATCACTCTTACAGTCATTGGTTGATAAGGGTAATGGCCTTGTGAAGTAGACACTTCAAAAGAAGTCATTACATCTCCCCACCATTCAAGATTACTAATTTTTTACCTTTTTTTGTCATTGGCATACTCTGGTGTGCATGTTAACTTCTAAGTTTGTAGCTACAAAGACCCAAATTCTCTTTTTATACCTACTGCCAAAACTCTATTCCTTTATTCATCTCCAGAAAACCAATATCTTCAAGCAGCCCCTGGCTTCTCTACTCTTCAGGTCCACTCTTCGTGGTAACCCCCAGCCATTCCTCTTATCACCAGGACTACCTATTTGTATAAATATGTTTATATGCACCATACATATTTTGCATATTGTATACATATATGGTTGTAGATGTATACATACATTTATAGATAGAGGTAGAGATATTAAAAAAAAAAAAAAGCCAAACCCATTGCTGTCAAGTCAATTCCAACTCATAGCAACCCCACAAGACAGAGAAGAACTGCCCCATAGAGTTTCCAAGGCTGTCAGTCTTTAAGGAAGCCGACTGCTACGTTTTTCTCCCACAGAGCCGCTGGTGACTTCCACCCACCCACCTTTCAGTCAGGAGCCCAGTGCTTAACCACTGCTCCACCAGGGCTGCTAGATATAGACAGAGGTAGAGACACATATAGATAGATAGAGAGATTATTTTTTAACTGACACTTTCCAAAACAGTCTAATATAATTTCCTTTTTCTGCCTTTCATTGCCTTCATTAATTTGATCTTACTCCCTAAACAATTGTTTCTTCTATTACTACTCAGCATAGTACTTTAGTCCCTATTAATAGCATTTTTGTAATGAAAACCTAATCCTGTTTTTACCAGATAAAAGTTATTTGTTATACCATTTTTTATAATCCATTTTCTCTCCTTCAATTTCCAGATCACAGTCATTTTCCTCTCATGAAATATAAACATGTTGTTCCTCAATTTACCCTAAAAAGTAATTTCTCAGCATTCATGAAAAAAAATGGGAGTAAACTAAATGATAAATAATATATTTAGGAATGGTAAAATACTTACTACCTGATATTAAATTTAAAGAGCTAGAAATACACGTGCAAATAATTTGTTTTTTTGTGCCTTTGTCTTCCTATCTATACTCCATATATCTCAATATATATACATATAATATGTGTGTGTGTATGTATACAGTTAACACTCAAAACCATGCAGAAAAAGAGAATCTACGTATTAATATATTAGAAGTGTATGTACTTACAAATGTAACACTTTTTTAAAATGCCCATTTTATTACACTGTCTTCCCGGGAAAATTCAATATCCTGCAAATTACTTGATTGGACAGACAGATATACAGTATGCAAAATATTTGAGCTAATGAATGGAAGTAAAATGGTGGGTCATAGACCATGCATAAATGGTCACTTATTAAAAATATAATTGTAATCAAAGTTAGTTTTTAAAGTAAGACTCTTTTTTCAATATATTGTTTTGTATTCCTATCTGAAAACAAAATAAATGAAAAATTTTATCTTTATCAATGCCCTATACAAAGTATGATATAACCAAAAAATCCAAACCCTTTGCCGTCAAGTCAATTCCAACTCACAGCGACCCTATAGAACAGAACAGAACTGCCCCATAGGGTTTCCAAGGATCAGCTAGTGGATTCAAACTACCAACCTTTTGGTTCGCAGCCAAACACTTAGCCACTGTACCACCAGGGCCCCAAAGTATGATACAGGAATTTAAAAAAAAATTCTTAAATACTCAAAAAATGAATTATTTTTAAATAATGAGTCTAATAGCTGTTTATCTGAAAATCATTAGTGTGTCACCAAGTATTACTTTAAAATTTCAGTTAAAAAATCTCTTAGGCAACCTCAGAACAAACGACTATCTATCACCTCTGTTACACACCTAAACAATGGCTTCTGTCCTTGTCTCTCTGTCCGTATCTTTCTCTGTCTTATTTTCTCTTTCTTATCCCTTTAAAAACAAACATACAAACACATTTTTTCATTCCAGATGGTATTTACATGGTCTAAGAGTTAAAGTTATTTCCTTTTTCAAACTTTCTTCAAACAGCTTCTAAGGTCTTTATTTAGAAGTTGTCATCTTTTAGTTCTTTATGTAATTAAACTGTTTTTCATTTATGTATAAAACTCAATGAAATGGAAATTCTTTCTGCTTCAAGACATTCTGAACTAGATAATCTCAGCATTATCTAATTGAAGTAGCTTATTCTCATCATTAACTATCACTTAAGGGTTGTCGATCCCTCATGAAATAACCAGGAGCAAAAAAAGATATTTAGGGCTAACATCAGGCAGTAATATGCTGATTTTTTGTGTTTTGTTACCTTGGCAGAGAGTAAATTAGAGTCTCTCAGAAACAATGTGGAATATCTCAAAATTGATTATATCTAAATATCTTACTAACTCATTTTGAAATATAGCTTTTCAAAATCTATGATTACAGTTTAATTGTAGACTTATAAAGTTATAACTTTCCTTTCTGTAGAGGAAGTTTGTATCTTCCTAATATTTTTCAGCTCTTATTTCATTTGAATAATTTACTTAGTAGCTTTTTAAACCAGTTATTCAAAAAAATTACCATAAAATTACTTCTATTTTGTGGAGTTTTAAAAGTAGCAATTGGAATGTTTTTCTCCTCAAAGAACTAGTTGAGTTACCCTTAACAATGAAAATCCCTATTATCATTTCTCTTGCTCTAAAAATGTGATGTATACTTTGTGTATATTTACACACTCATGCATATACACAGAAAAATACATACATTTACACACACTATAACCAGTTTGTTCCTTTAGAGCTGATCTTTCTATTTCATCAACAATTTCCTGCAGCATGTTACAATGGGAATTAAGGGAAAAAGAGGAAAATGGTAAAAGTGACCCACATCAATCCCTGTTAAGAATAATATCATTTTAACCTTTAAGGGAAACTTTCTAAGGACTGCTCATGTGGAAATAACAGCAGATTCTAATACAGTTGTTAGAATAGTATGAAAAGAGTTACTGCACTGAGACACTGATGAGTCCTCGGAGGTACATCTGAACAACAACGCCAGATGGCTGTAGAGATCATTCTAATGATACTGCTGTAGTCAACCCTTCATTGTCATCAACATGGCAATGCCCCTCTGCATTCTATAAACCCTATGACCTGGGCCTGCCCCATAGCCGCATTTTTATTGGTAGGAATCAACTTTGTTTTACCAAGGTGGGTCTTGAAAAATGCCAATTCATTTGTAAATAAGTAAAAATTCGGTGGGAATAGATAAACCAAAAAAGCCCTAACCTGTTACTGTTGAGTTGATTCTGATTCATAGAGACCCTTTTAGGACAGAGCAGAATTGCCCCAAAGGGTTTCTAAGACTGTAAATCTAAACAGAAGTAGACTGCCACATCTATCTCCTGAGGAGCGGTTGGTGAGTTCAAACTGCCAACCATTCAGTTAGCAGCAGATTGCTTAACCACTGGGTCACCAGGGCTCCTTTGGTGCAAGTAAAGAACCATCTAAAATTCATTTCTAGTGCCCTGATAATCCTCCCCACTCAACACCTGTATATATAATCTTGAGAAAGACCTTTCCTGTTGATTAGGGAATACTTCGTTTAAACCTCTTTCTTTTTCTTAGCCAATTCATTTTGATTGTCTTATTCAGGACATCTTTGGGAATGTTTCTTCACGATCATTGGTTTTGATATGGTCACGTGATAAGTTCCAATCCATATTGTAATTCAGGTCAGGTAACACATTAGTAGAAATTATAGTGTAGATGTAACATATAGATAAATGGGCCCTTTCATTTACTCTGTCACTACAACTCTGCCCACTATCTTCCATTAAACCAAAATTTTCTAGTACATTATTAAATAATTTTACACAGTTATGTTTCTAACAAGGAACCCTAGTGGAGTAAATGGTGAAGTGCTTGGCTGCTCACCATGGCCATTTGAAACCACCCAGTGACTCCATGGGAAAAAGACCTGGCAATCTGTTTGCATAAATATTAAGCCAAGAAAACACTATGGAGCACTTCTACTCTGTCACATGAGGTCACTATGAGTCATAATAGACTTGATGACACTCAATAACAGCATGTTTTCTCACATGCAACACCCTTTTTAAATTGGTTATTGGAAAACATTTTCTGTATTAGACACAAAAATATTAACATAACATATATAACTTTGCATTACTTTGTGTTCTAAATTCTGTCAAATTTGTCTGACTCAGTTGATTTTCCAAAAGCATATGAGATAACTTGTTATTTGAAACATTACTTAAAATTTTGCATGCAATATGTGTCATAACTCAAGTATTCCTTTGGAACATAAAGATGTTGTGAAAAAGAAAATTCATCTCTTCTTCTCCATCATTTGAGATGTCCTATTCTTCATCCATTTTGTTCTTCTAGACCTATGGAAAAGACCATATTACCCATCAACATTTCCCTGACATTCTCTGTTAAGGTTTCTCTCATTCTATTTAACTTCTGTTTATCTTTATCTTGTTTATAGCATAATGATTTTTACTTTGAAAAATAGTTATTTGTATAACTAGGTTCTTCTCTTTATGGACCTAAAACACTTTAAGCTTAATGTCTAGAACTTCTTAACTTTTATATCTTTCATAATAATTGTCATGATGTTTTGCATCCGTTATATACCCAATTAAAGGCTACCAAATAATAAAACAATCAATATGTCTGGAAAAGAGTGCGTACCAGTGAAGAGTTGTAGAACATTCTTTTCACCCCAAAAAACACCCAGTAAACATTAAGCAGCCAATCCCCATTCTCCCCACCCTCCAGTCCCTGGCAAACACTAATCTACTTTCTGTTGCTATGGGTTTGCCTATTCTGGATATTTTATATAAATGGAATGATACAATATGTGGCCTTTTATGCTCTTTTTTATCCAATAAATATAATGTTTTCAAGTTCCATTCATGTTATAGCATGTATCAATACTTCTTTCCTTTTCATGTGTGAATAATATTCCATTCCGTGGCTAGACCACAATTTCTTTTTCCATTCATCCATTGATGGACGTTTGGCTTGCTTCCACTTTTTGACTATTACCAATAATGCTACTGTGAATATCTGTGTACAAATTTGAGTGGAAAGATATTTTGAATTCTTTTGTGTACATACCTATGACCACCTAGCTGCTTCACAGCAGAAAGACTTGGTGATACCCTCCCATAGAGATTACATCCTAGAAAGTCCTATTGGACAACTCTACTCTGTCTCATGGGGTCCCTCTAAGTCAAAAATAGACTTGACAGAACCTAGCAACAACAGAATTGCTAGGTCGCATGGAAATTATGTTTCAGTTTTTGATGGACTATAAAACTGTTTCTCAAAGGCACTGCATCATTTTACATTCCCACCAGCAATGCATGAGGTTTCCAATCCCTACATCCCAGCCAACACTTGTCATTTTTCATCTTTTTCTAATAGCCATCTTGTTGTTTTTGTTGTTAGTTGTGTCGAGTTGATTCGGACTCATGGTGACCCTATGTGTGTGGAGTAGAACTGCTCTATAGGGTTTTTAAGGCTGTGACCTTTTGGAAGCAGATCCCGAGTCCTGTGTTCCCAGATTCCCTATGGGAGGTTTCCCATTGGCAGTCTTTTCGCTAGTAGTCCAGAGCTCATTCATTGGCGCCACCCAGGGATTCTGTAGCCACCCAAGTGAGTGCAAAGTGGTATCACACTGAGGTTTTAATTTGCGTTTCTGTAATTACTAATAATGTTAAGCAACTTTTCTTGTACTTCTTAGCCATTTATGTAGCTTTTTTTTTCTTGAGAAATGCCTATTCAAATTTTTTGTCCATTTTTAAATTGTGAGTGTGTATGGTTTATTGTTGATTTGTAAGAGTTATTTATGTATTGTGGATACTTAGTCCCTGATCAAATTTATCATTATAAAAATATTTTCTTTCATTTTTTGGGCTTTCTCTTTGGAACTACAAAAGTTTTTAATTTAGATGAAACTATTTATTTTTCTGATACGTTCTTTTATTTTTTTAATATATTCATTCTATTTCATTAAAATTTGCTTGTCTTAATTTATTGATTTGATTTCCACTATCGCAAGGAGAACTGCATTTTGAGAAAAACAAAACGAACACATTTAACCAATTGCCATTGACTCAATTCTGACTCATGGTGACCCCACGTGTGTCAGAGCAGAGCTGGGCTCCATTGGGTTTTCAGTGGATGATTTTTTGGAAGTAGATCATCAGACCTTTCTTCCAAGTCACCTCTGGGTAGACCCAAAGCACCAACTTTTTGGTTAGCAGACAGGGTGTTAAACATTTGCAAAGCCAGGGATTCTAGAACAGTTTTAGAGCCCTGATATTCATTGAGACCATCATGGACGTGAGCGTGCATAGAAAGGAGACACAAGGACTTAGCCTTTTAAAACTCCAAAATTCAGTGGCAATAAAGATGTGGAAGAAATTCAGGGCCAAGTGTTCAGAGTTTCTATAAAAATACAGACCAATTGTGTCAAAATTTTATTAAGTTACATGAGAACTTAGAAATAAACATCTCATCTGTTCAAATTTTCATAGTCTCCAGAATTAGCATTATTCCTTCAGTGGACTAGAGGTGAAGGAAAGAAGAATATTAATTGTGGAGTAAGATTTATTAGCTTATAGTCACAGATAATATATTTCTAACTGTTTTACCATGGACTCACCTTGTAATTATTGTCATCATTTCTTTTTGCTAACTAAACTCATTTTTATTTTTATTTTGTGTTGTGTGACAGGAGGAATTATTTTCCAGCTTGATGGGCATCATTTCTTTTGGAAAGTTTTCAGGCGTTCAATAACTCATAACAATTTGGTGAATTCTTTATTGTGATTGCAGCATTGACAAAAATATACACTGAAACGTGTCATTAGTCAAAAGATAAGTTATTTTTAACTGCCTTTCACAGGTACCATTCTAATCAGACATAAAAACTATGCATTACACCTGTAAGTGTGTCATTTTCAAGTTTTATTTGTCTTTTAAATAAATCAAGGAGATATTATTTTGTAGGGAGAGGGGGTGCTTTAGTCAAATAAATATTATAGAAACAAAACAAAGCAATAAAACGGAACAAATACGGTTCGTATTCTTAGGTCATATTCCTGTCTGTGCCAGTGATCTGTTTGTCTGCAGGGCCTCTCACCATGGAAGTCAGGCACTGGACAGAAATATTGGACTGTAAAAATAATAAATGGGCAGTGAAACTTCTGTCTTATCTTTAGAATATAGTGCCTGTGTCAAGCTGAACACTGAAGGACTTCTACCAGGATTGTGAGCAGAGTTAAATGTTGGTCAATGCTGATGAAGTTTAATTTCTGTAGCATTTCTTGATTATTGTCATGCCTCTTCTTCAACTGTCTTTGGAAATAGAGCTAGCAGACAAATTACAAACTAATTTTGTATATAAAAATGTAAGGGCTATTTTATTTTCCAGCACCAGACATGGCTTATCAATGGAATAATAGAGTTCTATTTATTGTTTGATAACTTCAAGCCAATCAGTATTTAGATTTAAAAAGTTACTGTCATCAAGAGCCATCCTTGTTGGTATCACTTGCCAAAATTAGAGACTGTATGTTCAAACACTCAAAATTAAATAGGGTATAAATGTTGAAGAATATTGAGGAGTAAGGGTGGTGAATTTATTCCGGACTTATATGAGCTGAAGTTATATTGAAAGCAGTATTTGGAGGCAGGATCAGCATCACAGGCTGAATCTATCTAGCAATCAGACACGGCAGAGCTGCAACTTTCGTACACAGTTCTGTGCCAGGTACAAATAAAATATGCTTGTTTGATGCAAAAATTGATTGCCAACTACCATAAGCTCTTCATTGGCAGCATTTTTCTTTGTAAAAGGCATAGCATAGTGACATAGAGTGTTATGAGATGTAAGATTGCTAACAACTTGGACAAAAATGCATGTTCTGTCTTTAGTCTTTTTACACAGTGGTAATCTAGATCCATCAAAGTTAAAGATTTTGAGAACTATAAAAACTGTGAAAATATCCTCTTGTTTAGTATGTTAATACTGATAATAGATATATTGATGGTGTTCAAATTAACTGCCTATTTCATTTTAATGTTCATTGTTCAGACTAGAGCATCTCAAAAATCGGCCATGATAAATTATGCCATCGTGCAAGTGATTTGGATAGAAGAACAACATGAGTTGAACAATATCACAACATGTGCATCTGTTGGATTCTCCAGTTGCAATATGTATTTCAACTACAGTTGTAGCTTATCTATAGTTTCTTATTTGAGTAGCATGTGTTTCTAATTTTATACCATATACCAGACACAATTTTAAAGATATTTCAGTCTTCACAAAATCCTATCATGTATTTGAAGTATTTGTTATGTGTGACTTATGGCACAGACCTTGCATTAGGTGACATAATGCAAAGGTGAGCAAAACAGAGCTAGTCACTGTCCCAATAAAGTCATCACTACAGTGGGGTAGGTAGAAATTAATAAAATAACCACACAAGTTAACTGAGTCTTATTGATTTTAGACAAATTGCCTAATATTAGAAATTTAGTAACTTGCAATGCAGAAAAATAACTCAGTTCTGTCGCATTTCAGACACCATGTTCTTAAAGACTGAGTTATAGCTTCTATTTCCACTGAACAGTTACTTTGTTCACTGAAAGTACAGATTTCTCAGCTTTACAAATATATTTGCATTTTACTGGAAAATGCTTGAAATTTAGTCCCTTCAAATATAAAAAGTATTTTAAAAAACTTTTTAAATGAAAATTAGTAATTTTCAGTGGTAGCTTTAAACAAAATTTGTTATGGAAAGTTTGTCATACATTATCAGGAGTTAGCTGCAGATTTTTGTAGCTGAGGAGGTTCTTTTTCCAGCTTTGCACAATAAAAAATACATCTCAATCAAGAGTTTTAACTATAACAATAAATATTAGTCAGAATAAGCTAGATCATTTTGTTATTGTGGTAATATATAAAACACATTATTTCAGTAGATTAACAAAAAATGTATTTCTTTATCACATTAAAATCGATGTGGATCAAGATGCTCTCCAAGTGTTGACACTTGTCTCCAAGTGTCTTTCACCTTGTGACACTGCCATGGTAAATGTGATATGGACGATTTTGCAAAGGGTTTTTGGTGAAACCTGAGTTAATGTGTACTACTTCCTACAATCACACAGGCCAGAACCACGTCAGATCGCCTCAATCTTACTGCTAGAGAGGCTGGGAAATATCTTCCTATGCACCCAGAGAGAGAAATACAAAACAAGATTTGATACATAGCATTTCCATTATAATCTTCTTTTTTCCTTTTTGGGAGGGGAAGGGTAACATCGATAATTATCAATTTAAAAACAATTTATTTTAAACACATTATTATCACAATACCAAATAAGTAATTGCAGTCAGCTCTGGTTATTGGAGGTAGAAACATTCTATCAAGTCCTCTGGAACACTGAATTAGCAAATATCAAACCAGACTTTTCCAATCCCAGCTGGAAATGTTTCACTGCTCTGCATATGTGCATGTCTGCAAATGACTTCAAAAGAGCTGGAAATATTTTTAGTGAATAGGAGAATTCAGGAATATGGAATTCGAAAATAATGAGGATCAATTGTATTTCCCATTTCTCCAGTTAATTAGATTACAATATAACTGCATTCTAAATCAGTCTGAAAAACTGGTCAGTATATAGATATTAGTGATTTAAATGTGCAAAACAAATGTATCTGAAAAAAAAAAAAAGAGGGAGAAGTTACAGGGGGAATGGCAGAGCACAAATAACACAGATATTAGAATCCTTACAAACATCTCCTTAGCAGACAAAACAGTCATCTGGCCACATACGTTAAGACTACAGTTTTCCATCATATTATGGTATTATTTAATAAAAAAGAATGATCCAGAAATGACAGAGAGAAACTTCCAAAAGTACAACTCCAAAAACTTCTAAAAAATACAACTTCAAAAGAAACAGCAACAATTCTTCCCCACTCACACTTTACTGGATCCAGTATATCAAATAGAGCCTGAGACATTGTATGTTTGTTGCTGTTGTTGTTGTTTCCAGCTAAAATTTTATTACCAGTGTTATTCATTATACATAATTTTAATGGAATTTTCTCTGAAGATGAATGCTTCTTTCTTCTTTAATTAACATATGTCTCAAGAAATATCTAGCAAGATTTCCAAATGTAGAAATATTTTCAAGTACTTCGTTTCTAAATAGATGTTACCAAAATATTCCAGGTTAAAGCATATTCAAATAAAACAAAACCAGCTGCCTTTGAGTCAATTTCAACTCATGGCAACGCTGCACTACAGAGGGTTTTCAATGGTTGTGATCTTTTTGGGAAACCCTGGCGGTGTAGTGGTTAAGAGCTATAGCTGCTAACCAAAAGGCTGGCAGTTCAAATCCACCGGGTACTCCTTGGAAACCCTATGGGGCAGTTCTACTCTGTCCTACAGAGTCACTAAGAGTCAGAGTCGCCTCAACAGCAACGTGTTGCTGTTTGTTTTGTTGCGATCTTCTGGAAGTAGATTAACTGGTCTATCTTCCGAGGGCTTCTGAGTGGATTTGAACTGTCAACTGTTTTGTTTAGTAGCCCAGCACTTAACTGTACGTGTCGTTCAGGGATTCCTGAAACATATTAGAGAGCTTAAATATTTTCACTGGTGTTTGTAATACTTGCACAGCCCAGAAAACCAAGATGTCTCCAAGTTAAAAATAAAACAGAATTTACTGTTAATTTGTTTTAGTAATTTTACTAAATATAGTTTAGAAAAATAGTGGCCTTCCTTAAGTGAATGAAGAACTGAAATGTGGACAAAGTGTTCATATAATTCTATACCACGTTAAAGGTAAAACAAGTAACTTAGATTTATATATGCCAACATGGAAACATCTCAATAATACAAAGTTTACTGAAAAGCAGCATTGACTGGTACTTGCAAAAATATACCATTATGTAAACTTTTTAAAAATAGTTAACAATTGAAGTATTTATGTGTAAAATGAGTATTATCCTGGTTGCCTGAGAATTGTGGTTGAATCAGGGGAAGGATCTGGCATGGGTGCTAAAGTAGACTTGGAATTTAACTGAAGTTTTATCTATATATAATTTAATTATATTTTGTTGTTGTTCAGAATATACACAGCAGAACATACATCAGTTCAACAATTTCTACATGTATAATAGACAAATGACCCAGTCGAAAAATGGGTGAAATACTTGAATAGACATTTCACCAAAGAGGGCATTCAAATGGCCATCAAACACATGAAAAGATGCTCAAAGTGCAAATCAAAACCACAATGAGATACGATAACACTCCCACTAGGATGGCTAAGATTTAAAAAAAGAAAGAAAAAAAACAACAAATGTTGGTGAGGATGTGGGGAAATTGAAATCCTTGTTCATTGCTTGTGAGAAAGCAAAATGGTACAGCCATTGTGGAAAACTGTGTGGCAATTCCTGAAAAAATTAAAAACAGAACTACTGTAAACCAAAACCAAACCAAACCTGGTGCCGTCAAGTTGATTCCTACTCACAGCGACCCTCTAGAACAGATTAGAACTGCTCCATAGGCTTTCCAAGGAGTGCCTGGTGGATTCCAACTGCAGACCTTTTGTTAGCAACTGTAGCTCGTAACTAGTACGCCGCCTGTGTTTCCAGAACTACCGTATGACTCAGAAATTCCACTGTTAGGAATATACCCAAGGTACGTGAAAACAGGGTCATAAACAGACATAAGCACAGCAATGTTCAATGAACCATTATTTACAATAACCAAAAGGTGGAATCAACCTAAATGCCCATCAGTGAATGAATGGATAAACAAAATGTGGTACATACATAAAATGGAATACTGTTCAGCCAGAAAGAGAAACGATGTCTTCATACATGGCAACAGCGTGACTAAAGCTTGAAGACATTATGGTGAGTGAAACAAGTCAATCACAAAAAGACAAATATTGTATGACCTCACTTATATAAAAAGACAAGAACAGGCAAATGTATAGAGACCAAAGTTTATTTATTAGTGGTTATCAGGGGCGAGAAGGAGGGAGAAAGGGGGTTTTTGCTTATGGAGCACTGACTTTTGGTTTACAGGGTTGGAAAACTCGAGTTGATTAACTGTAGGGTTGCACAGCAGATTAGTATAATTTTTGTCAATAAGTAGTATACCTGTAAAAAGTAGAATTGACAAAATTTGTGTGATAGATACAACAAAAACGAAGAGCAGCTTCTGAGGTTGCTCACGTACAACCAAACACCTCATGAAATCAAGTATCTTGGTTTGGAGGTTTAGGTCCTGGTTTCATGGAACATCCCAATGAATTGGCCTAATACCATGTTTACTGTTTTTAGTCTATCTCCTAGTTCCTTGGGTGGGTCTTACAAGCCTGCAAGCGGCCATCCAATGTACAATTGGTCTCTATTCACTTGGAGAAACAGAGAAAGGAGCGTCAGAAATAGGAGGAAGAAATGGAATGTGTGGCTAATGTCTCCATGAAGAGTGGCTTTCTTTAGATGAGACCAGATGAACTAGATGTTACTAAGCTGAATGTTTTTTGACTGAAGTATTTTAATTCATTTGTATAGAGAATGTAGTACACAAGTTAACATTTATCAACTGTAAATTATGTATAAACATCTATTTGGTTACTTATTTTTGTATGTGTTCTGTACTTTTTAAATGTATCTTTTTAAAAAGAAAATATTGGAAAAATTTCCCAGAACATTCACTTTTGAAATTCTGAAGATATTTTTAAATACTATATGCTAGTTCCAGGGAATATCTGGAATTTTTTTGGTATAAAATATCTATGCCAGTATAGGCAATAAATAAATGTCTCTTTTTTTTAAAGTGAAGATGATTAACATATTAGACAAATCCATTTCCAAGAATTCTGGTTATCAAGTGGAAGTGTCCTAGCATCCCTGTGTGTATAATGATCACAGGAGATGGAGTCAGGAGGAGGAGACGTGTGTATTGAGTTTTGGATATTTCAGGAGATTAAAGCTGTTAAAGCTGTAGCTATAAAACTGGGATGAGCAAATAAGCTGACTGATTCTTACCATTAGATGAAAGAATTTAATTTACTATGAATAGGCTCTGTGGATTGAAGAGTAATGGAAGAGAAATATTTGGGAGACGTTTTATCTTTTAAAGTAGGTTGGAGCAAGAGTGTATTAACTGAGGTCAAAGAAAAGTGAAATTGTCAGCCTTGCTAATTTTGTAGACAGGTCTTTCCTCCCTGAGAGAATAGCCATCTGGTGAGGAGAGTCTTCTTATCATGTTACAATCCTTTAATTTAGAACCTTGCTCTGGAGTGTAAGGTTATTACTAACATGATTAATAATATTTCTAAACAACTATGAAGATATGATCATTTACATACTAAGCAAAATTTATTTAGGTAAGATTGAGCAGAGGAAGCTAATTATTGTTATTTACCTCCAAAGACCTGAGGCATGTGTATATACATGCATGTGTGTGCACCTTACTTGTTTTAATCCCTGTTTTTCAAATGCAATGACTTGGATTTTAAGATGTTAAGGAAATTGAAGAAAGTCATATGTAGAAACCTGCAGAGCTGAAATACTATTCTAGAACTGAGTGACTGATCCCAAAACCCCTACTCTAAATTTAAATGTAAACAGAATGTGCTTATATACGTACATGATAAACTAATCCAACTAATAAAATCTAAATACTCTAATAATTAAGGTGATAAATGATAATATAACTAAAGGAATGAATATAAATAAAGAAGTTTTTTTTTTTATTTCTGTTTTTCAGGTGCACTTTAGGTACAGCAGGGTGCAGTGGAAAGAATAAGAACGATCCATGTTAAAAAAACAAAACAAAAATTGCCCCATAGGGTTTCCAAGGAATAGCTGGTGGATTTGAACTGCTGACCTTTTGGTTAGCAGCCGAATGCTTAACCACTGCCCACCAGAGCTCTGGATCCATGAAAGAGTCCCTAAAAATTAACATTCAGTCTCTGCCTCATTTTTCTAATAATTAAAATGGAGGAGGGAAAACTGTTTTATAATAAGGATTAAATGGTTTATAATAAGGATTAAATGGAAAAATATATGCAAGTTTTGTTGTTTTTGTTGTTAGGTGCCATCGAGTCATGTATAACAAAACAAAAGGTTGCCTAGTCCCATGTCATCCTCACAATTGTTGCTATATTTGAGTCCACTGTTGCAGCCACTGTGTCAATCCGTCTCATTGAGAGTTCCGTCTTTTTTGCTGACCCTCTCCTTTACCAAGCATAGGGTCCTTCTCCAGTGATTGGTCCCTCCCGATGACATGTCCAATTTAAGTGAGATGAAATCTCGCCAACCTGGCTTCTAAGGAGCATTCTGGCTGTACTTTCTCCAAAACAGATTTGTTCATTCTTCTGGCCGTCCATGGTATTCAATATTCTTCACCAACACCGCAGTTCAAATGCACAAATTCGTCTTCAGTCTTCCTTTATCATTGTCCAGCTTTCACATGTACATGGGACAAGGGAAAATACCATGGCTTGGGTCAGGTGCACCTCAGTCCTCCAAGTGGCATCTTTGTTTTTTCAACACTTTAAAGATGTCTTTTGCCACAGATTTGCCAGCTGTAATAGATCGTTTGATTTCTTGACTGCTGCTTCTATTGGCATTGATTGTTTATCCAAGCAGAATAACATCACTGACAACTTCAAATTCTTCACTGTTTATTGTGAGCTTTATGTGTCCAGTTGTGAGGATTTTTATTTTTTTCACTTTATGGTGTAATCCATTCTGAGGGCTGTTGCCTTTTACCTTCATCAGTAAGTGCTTCAAGCTGTCTTCATTTTCAGCAAGCAAGGTTGTGCCATCTGCCCATCATAAGGTAGGCAGGTAATATTATTATGGGACATATCACTGCTCTATACTATACCTTCATACAAATTAAATGGAATAAAACAGGAGAAATAGAAGCAGAATATGGGATAAGACATTTGTAATTTAGTTAACTTTTTGTAAAGATATGCTTGATCCCTGGACCCTGTTAGTGTTCTTCATTTTGAGGATATCAGTTCTGGACTGAGGCCTAAGCCTTCACACTCTCCTTTATTTGCCTGAAATAATCAGTAATTTTTTAACCGAGCTATAGACCTGCAGTCAATGGCGTGAGAAGGTCAATGAAACAGAAAAGCCATGATTAGCAGCCCTGTTCTCTTAAATTAACTTGTGCGTCAATACACAGTTGCACTTTTACTGTTAAATATGATTTTTCCAAACTTGTTCCTGGATATAATAGAAATCAGAAAACCATGTTTTATTCCCTGTTTTTCTATTAATTCACTGTGTGGACTTGAGCTACTAAATTATTCTTTCACTATTTTTTTTTGTGTTACCTATTTAAAAAACAAAAACAAAAAACTTTTCTATGCTTTTTAACTCTGTTGGAGTTCTCCCTCACCATGGCAATTGCTTTGATTTTCATGCACATAGAATCAACATTCATTACAAGCTTTAAAAAAAAACTCTATCAACTTATATATTAATTTTGGTGTTTATTCTTTCCTTTTACTCAGTGAACTGCAGGATAAATTAGTTCTCCAAACCTCTACATTGTTCCAGTAATGAAGAAAGATTATTGGACTGATAGTTTAAAAAAAAAAAAATCTCCAAAAATATTTTCAAGATTGTGGTCTTTAACATTTTTATTTAAAATCTTTTTTAGAGTTAGTGAATGGCTTCATCCTGAGACAGGATGAGAAAAGAGGTCACAAGAGACTTAAAGTCAAGCATACAGAAGTGGTAGGGAACACTGACTGAGCAGCAGGGTCTGAGCTGGTGGAGCAGATTTCTTTTACATTCTTCAGTTAGCCAGGTGGATGGGACAGATTAGGGAGAATTCAGGTGGCAAATATTATTCTAGGCAATTTGACCAAATAGATGTTGTTTAGGGCATGCCTATCAGACCTCAAAAGGAGAGGTGACAAGAGCATGGAAGACCACCAGAAATCAAACATATATAATTGTGTTAAGGCATATTCAGAATGGGAGAATAACTGCATTGTTATGTAGAGGAAGTTTCCTACGAATTGCATAAGCACATGGGTGCTTGGGATTCACTTTCAGAGTTCTGGATCTAGTTTGGAGTTGTTAACTGAAGTGAGAAGGCATTGGATGAGCCCACAAGTCATGCATGAGCTTTCAGATACCAGATGTAGGAGGACAACTTGCTTACAAATATAACCGGATAGGGGACTAAAAACAAAGGAATTCTCCTATATTCTCAATATCTTCAAATTGCACTCTTTTGTCTCTTCATCTCTAACAAAAACATTGCTTCACCTGAAATTCCCTGAAGTAAAGTTGTTCATTCTTTTCCACCCCATAAAGGCCAGAGAATTTCGTAAATATATTTATTCTGTATTACTATTTTCAGATAACAACTTGTCCAACTTCATAAAAATTTTTATTTCATCAAAGTTCATGAAATCTTACAGTACCATTCTCTTCATTTTTTCTGATATCATAAAGCCCTCTTCAATTCTTGCTCCATACTCATTGAGGATTTTAGCAACATACCCTGCTCCTTACTAAGCCCGATCATCATTTTACATGATTTTGATGCTCATATCAATGACCTAAACAAAATGTTAGCATTCAGGTTTCTTAATCTCAGTAATACTCCAGTTAATCCACCCATTTCCAAGTCCAGACTCAAAATTTGTCACTCTTCTTTGAAATTTGTAACAAGATTGACTAGTATCCACACAAACCTTCTCACAACCAAAATAACAGGTTTTTAACATCTTTATTGAAGTATGATTAACCTAAATAAGCTGTATATATTTAATGTGGAAGGTTTGATAAATTTATACATATAGGTATAGGTATAGTATAGGTATAGGTATGGTATAGGTATAGATAGATATAGATACAGATATAAATACAGATACAGATATAGAAGTAGATACCACCCATCTGTCAGTTTGTTGTAATGTGGTGGCTTGCATGTTGCTATGATGCTAGAAGCTAAGCCACCGGCCACCCATGGTGGATAGGTTTCAAGGGAGTTTCCAGACTAAGACAGACTAGGAAGGAAGATCTGGTGATCTACTTGGAAAAGTCAACCAATGAAAACTTTATGGATAGTAAAAGAACCTTGTTCGTTATAAGTGTTGGAAGATGAGCCCCTCAGGTTGGAAGGCACTCAAATAGAACTGGGAAAGAACTGCCTCCTCAAAGTAGCAAAAAACTCATGGCTGTGGAGTTGATTCTGACTACAGGACAGAGTAGAACTGCCCTCAGGGTTTTCCAAGGCTATAATCTTAACGGAAGCAGACTGCCACGTTTTTCTTCTGTACAATGAGCTTTGGGTTAGCAAGCCAGCACTTAACCACTGACCCATCTCAAAGTAGAATGACCTTAATGATGCGTATCGAGTAAAGCCTCTGGGATCTTTATTTATTGAAGTGGCATGACTCATCCATTAGTAATTGGAAGGTAGAATATACAAAACATGAATCAAGGAAAATTGGAAGTTATCAAAAATGAAATGGAACACGTGAAGATCAATATCCTAGGCATTAGTGAGTGAAGCAGACTGCTGTAGGCCATTTTGAATCCAAATATCATATGGTCTACTATGCAGGAATGACAAATGGAAGAGAAACAACGTTGCATTCATCATCATTTCAAAAGATCTATCCTGAAGTACAATGCTTTCAGTGATAGGTTAATACCCATATACCTACAAGGAAGACTATTTAATATGACTATTATTCAAATTTACACATCAACCACAAATGCCAAAGATAAGACATTGAATAGTTTTATGAACTGCTGCGATTGAAATTGATCAAATGTCAAGCTGAAGCTGAAGCAAATCAAAGCTAATCCACAACAGCCAAAGTACAACATTGAATACAGCCTCCCTGGAAACAGAGACCATTTTATGAATAGATTTGACCCACTGAACACTAAAGACCAAAGACCAAAAGAGTAGTGGAATGACTTGAAGGACATCATATATGGAGAAATTAACAGGTCATTAAAAGGACAGGAAAGAAAGAAAAGACTGAAAGTCGAAGTTCACTCGACAACAACTAACAACATACGTACATACATATATATGTGTGTATATATATATGTATGTATATACATATGTCTTAAAACCATCACCACAGTCAAGAAAATAAATATACTATCACCCTAAAACATTTCCTCATGTCCCTTTGCAACCCTTTCCTCTTGTCTCTCCCTATACTTCCATCCCAGGCGATCACTTACATGCTTTCTGTTCTTAAATATTAGATTGCATATTCTATAATTTCATATAAACAAAATCACACAATATGTACTATTTTCTTTTTGCCTAGCATTTTTCTTTCAGAATAATGATTTTGAGATTCAATTTCTTATTTTGTGTGGAAATAGCACATTCCTTTTTACTGGTGAGTACTATTCCATTTTATGAATGTTCCTCAATGTCTTCATTCTTTCACATATTGATAGACTTTTGCTTTGTTTCCAGTTTTTGGCTATCACCAATTAAGTCGATATGAACATTTATGCATAAGCCTTCATATGGAATTTACTCCATACAAACATAGTTGATTTTATATTGGATAAATTACTGGGAGTAAAATGGCTGAAATATATAGTAGATTTATATTTAACTTACAAAACAATTACCTTTTTGTCCCAAAGTATTTTTACATTCCCTTCCATAGTATATGACATTTTCAGTTCCTCCACGTCCTTGCCATAGATTAATTTTTTAAAAAACGTTTAAATGTTAAATTGCATCAGTTTTTTTTAATATAATGAAACAAACTTGTATTCTTGCAGTAAAACCCATTTTGTCATTACATATTATCATTCATATATAGATAGATGCAAACATACACAGATACAAAAATATGCATATATTTTATTTACTAAAACATTTTTAAGGATGTTTTAATCTATGTTCATTAAAGGCATTGGTCTGTTTTCTTTTCTTGTGATGTCTTTTTCTAGTTTGGTTTTAAAGATAATGATAGCTTCATAGAATGACTTGAAAGGTATCTCTGTGTCTACAATTTTCTAAAAGAGTTTATGTAGAATTAGTATTATTTCTTCCTTAAATATTGGTAGAATTTACTAGTGAAGTCATGTAGGCCTGCTGTTTTCACTGTGAGAAGAGTTTTAAATTCAAATTAAGTTTATTTTATACATACGGGCTGTTTAGGGTGTCTCACAGAGCCCTGGTTGTGCAGTGGTTAAGAGCTACAGCTGCTAAACAAAAGGTCAGCAGTTGGAATCCACCAGGCGCTCTTTAGAAACCTATGGGGCAGTTCCATTCTGCTCTACAGGGTCACTATACAACAAGAAAAAATTACTTCCTATAAGGAGCCCTGGTGGTGCAGTGGTTAAGCACTTGGCTACTAACCAAAAGATTGGTATTTCGACCCACCCACTGCTCCAAGGGAGAAAGATGTGGCAGTCTGCTTCCATAAAGATTACAGACTTGGAAACCCTATAGGGCAGTTCTACCCTGTCCTAAAGTCTCATTATGAGTTGGAATTGACTCCACGGAAATGGGTATTACTTCTTACATTAGCTTTAGTTGTTTGTGTATTCCAAGGAATGTAACTATTTCATATAAATTTTTGAAATTACTGGCATATATTGTTTGTAATATTCTTATTATTCTTTTAATATCTGAAGTAGTGTTGGTAGTTTTCTCATTCCTAATACTAGAAATGTATCTTCTTAGTTTTTTATTTTTTTGTTGTACTTCAGGTGAAGGATTAAAGAACAAATAGTTTCTCATAAAACAGTAGTACACGTTGTTTTATGACATTGGTTAACAACCCCACAACATGTCAACCCTCTAACTTCTCAAGCTTTTTTTTTGGTGAAAATACACATAGCCAAAGATACACCATTTCAAAAATTTCTACATGCACAATTCAGTGACATTGACTACGCTCTTCCAATTGTGCTGTTATTCCCACTTAAGATGAAGGCTTACAGAACAAAATAGTTTCTCATTTAACAGTTACTACAAATGTTGCCCTATGACAATCATTTACAAT
>NW_004443948.1:8387036-8414769 GCF_000243295.1 Trichechus manatus latirostris | reverse complement strand
TTTCAAATCTGCTTCTCAGCCCTTCTATGACACCGTCCATTTCTGAAATCTTGTTGTTTATCTTTTGGATTTCTAATTGTTGTCTTTGTATAATTTCTAGTTGTGAATTTATTTTGGCATTTTGTTCCCGCCCTATTTTCCTGAATTATTCCATTTTTTTGTCTATATTTTCCATGAATTTGTCTAGTTTTTCCTCGTGTTTGTCAGCTTTTTGCCTCAGCTCTTGGAGAATTATGAGTATTAGAGTTTTGAATTCCCTATCAGGTAGTTCTAGTGCCTTTTCTTCCACTGTAAAGTTATCGGTGTTTTATGTTGGACACCTACTGGAACCATCGTGTTCTGTTTTTGTAGATGTTTTGATATTGCCTGTTGTCTTCAGGGCATTCAGTAGTTATTTTTCTCATTTGTTGAATGTAGATTTATTTGTTTCATCCCTTTTTTAAAACAAATTTGACTATATCTGAGCAGGTGGACTCTGTGTTCTTTGTTGTCAGCTCATCTGTGGGCACAATAGTTTTCGCCTCCTTCTCCAATTGGCAGTGTCAGTCACTCAGATATGGTACGGCAGGGCAAGTGTAGCTGAGTAGGAGTTACTGGGATGGGTTGTTTGTTGCACTTACTACAACCACTAGAGGAGGTTGGTAATCAGTGCAGGGCAGGTTCCAGGAGGCCATGCCTGTGCTGCTTGGTGGTTTGGTGTCAAGCGCACAGTGCAGGTAGGCAGGATGCAGCGGGGAGATTGTTATGTGTGGAACTTAGATGGATATGGGAGAAAGGAGAGAGGAACAGGAGCCAAAAACATACAAGCAAACAAAAAAGAATGCTAGGGGAGTTTCCTTTGGAGTGGAGAGATGAGAGACTATGAGATGGAGAAAAACAAAAAGTGGAAGAGGAAGGAAAAAAAAAAAGAAAAGATTGAACAAATAATAATCAGAAAGGGAAAAGAACAGCAAAGTTCCTATGGATCCCACCAGTGCGGCTATGAGGTCTGGGAAAATTGTTCTCAGGTGTTGCAGTACAGCCTGGCTAGAAGGCATAGAGGTATACGACACCAGGTATTCAGGGAACAGAAAGAGAAGGAAGATATAGAGGGTCAAGAATTTGAGTAATGAAGAAAGACAAAATGGGAAAAAGAGGGAAAAGAAAACAAAACAAATTTAAAAAAAAGAACAAGAAAGGCCCCCCAAAAAACAGAAAAAAAAAACAATGAAAAAGAAATGCTCTCAGGGATCCCTCTGCACGTCTGTGCAAGCTGAGGGGTAAGTCTCCTTGTCACGGAGTACCGCCTGGCCAGAAAGGGCTCTCAACTCAAGAAAAGGAAAAGAAAACAAACAAACAGTTCAAAACAAATGACTGAACAAAAGCCCTGGTATTCCACCAGCATGGCAACCCAGACCGGTAAGCAGCTCCACACTCTAACGGAGCTCCACGGCCCCTCAGGAAGAAGCAAAGATGGCTCTTGGAGGCAGGTATTTGAGTGAAAGGAGGGGGAGGTGGTGAGAGGTAAGGAAGAAATCAAAAGAGGCAGAAAAAAAATCAAGACTAGCAGCCAACAAATGGCACTCAGAGAGCCAGCTAGTGCTGGCTGGTGTTTCTCGGAGAAGAGACTGTGTCCGCGGGAAGCAGAGGGGGCTGAGTGTGGGTGAAGAAGGTTAGGGAGTGGGAAAGCATATATCACAAATTACCAGAGTTCTGCAGCCCTTCAGGAAGAAGCAAAGATGGCTCACAGAGCCAGGAATTTAAGTGAAAGGAGGGGGAGGTGGTGAGAGGTAAGGAAGAAATCAAAAGAAGTGGAAAAAAAGCAACACCAGCAGCCAACAAATCGCACTCAGAGAGCCAGCCCATTCGGGTGTGTGGAATCCAAGCAGCCGTTGTTTCCCGGTGAAGAGATTGTGGCCGCGGGAAGCAGAGGAGGCCGATTGGGGGTGAAGGAGGGTGGGGGGTGGGAAAGTGTATTTCACAAATTACCAGTTCTTTTGTCTCCCTCTGGATGCTCCATGAGGCTGCTTTCTCGTACCCCATTTGCTGGTCTCCGATAGAAGTCCAAGATGGCAGATCTGCACTGCATTTGCTGGTAGGGGACCTCTGCATGAATCTCTCCTCACTCTCTTGTTCTCTGTCAGTTTTCTCACTCCATCTGGTGCTTGGCTGAGTTCTTTACCTCTTCATTTGATGGTTTAGGGTTTCAGGATTGTTGTATTCTCTGTTCGGCTTAGTTTTTCGGATCTTTGCTGTGGAGGGAGGGTGTGGTGCTTCTGCCTAGAGAGCCATTTTGCCGGAACTACCTCTTCTTTGTTTTTTATGTTTGTTTCTCACTTTCTCTCTTTTCATTATCTTTCTGTCTTTGTCATTCTGATTGCTGAGTTATCTATTTTACTGATTGTCTTAGGCTGGGTTCTCTAGAGAAGCAAAGCCAATAAAGTGTATAAATACATATACATATATATATAGAGAGAGATTTATATCAAGGAAACAGCTCATGCAATTGTAGAGGCTAGAATGTCCCAAGTTTGTGGATCAGGGTAGAGGCATCTCCCAAGTCATGCAGCCACAGAAGCTGGCAAGCCCAAGATCGGCAGATTGGAGAGCAGAGCTCCCGCTCACAGGCTGTGAAGCTTGATGAATTCCAAGACTGGCAGGCAAGACCACAAGTTTTCTCCTGATTCACGTAGCTGAAGGGGCTGGCGAACCCAAGATTGGCAGGTCAGAGAGCAGGGCTCCACTCACAGGCTGTGAAGATCAATGAATCCCAAGTACAGCAGTTAAGCTGACAGCTCAAGTCCCAAGAACCAGAGATAAGATGACAGGAGGCAGCCGCAGGATCTGAACAAAAAGCCAGTATATCTGCTTATATTCAGATGCAGGCCACACCCCCAAGAAGACTCCCTTTCGTCTGACTGGCTACTCACAGTATATTCAATCATGGGAGTGATAACATTAAAACACTGAGAATCATGGCCTAGCCAAGTTGACACACAATCTTAACCATCGCACTGATCTTCTCAAAAAACTTGCTGTGGTTTCATTTTTTTTCTCTTTTTTTTTTTGTCCTATACGGAAATTAACTAATTCCCATTCTGATGTTTATTTTTTTCTTATATTCTGATCATTTTGTGTGTCATTTGATTTTCTTTTCTAGCTTCTTCAGGTGAGAACTGAGGTGATTGATTTAAGTCTTGTTTTTAAATAGGTATTTAGTGTTAGAAAATTTTCATTACTGCTTTAGTGACATGCTACAAATTTTCATGTATTATATTTTTATTTTCCTATTGTTCTATATACTTTCTAATTTTTCCTTTGAATTGTCGTTTTTTAACCCAAGGATTATATAGAAGTATGTTTTTATTACTGTTTTCCAAATATCTGTGGATTTCCAGGATATCTTTCTGCTCTTGATTTCTAATTTATTTCTGTTGTGGTAATAGGACATACTTTGTATTACTTGATTCTCTTAAAATCCATTGGTTGAGATTAGTTTTATGGAACATCTTCCACGTACACTTTAAAATAATTGTATAATCTGCTGTTGGGTGAAATGTTTTATAAATGTCAAAGTATTAATTTGGTTATGCTGTTCAAGTCTTCTGTACCCTTATTGATTTTCTTTTTATTTGTCATATAAATTTATCATAGAAAAGTATTAAAATATTAAACTATATTTGTAAATTGTTCTATTTCTCCTTTCACTTATATCAGTTTTTGCTTTGTGTAATTTTAGCTCTGTTAATAGGTGCATATACATTCTGGATTTTCATGTTCTCTTCACGAAATTAACCTTTCATCACTATGAAATGATTTTCTTTATCGCTAGCAATAGTATTTGCTCTGAAATAGTTCTTTCTTTTTTTTTTTTGGATAACTATAGCCAGTATAGGTTTCTTTTGATTAATGTCAATATGACATACCTTTTCCCATCCTTTTATATTTATCATATTTGTGCCTTTACATTTAAGATGAATATCTTGGAGGCATCATATTGTCAGGTTTTGCTTTTTAATTGAATTTAATAATTTCTGCCACTTAATGTAGTGTTTTGATTAGGTACATTTAATGTGATTATGATATAATTATGCTGAAATCTTAGATATAACTATTAGGTTTCTGTTCATTCTATCTGCTCTTTGCTTCCTTTTTTTCTATTTTTATGACTCCTTTTGCATTAATTTATTACATTTTATGATTCAATTTTATCTCTCTCATTAGTTTATTAACTAAAACTCTTCGTTTTGCTCTTTCAATGGTTACTTTTGGTTGAAAGTATACATCTTTAACGTATCACAGTTTCTTTCATGCATTCTATAAGAACATTAAAATAGTATTCAGGCTCCAGGCTTCTGTTCTATTGTTGTCATACATTTTATATCCATGTATGTTACAAGTCCCAAACTATATTGCTATTATTTTTGCCTAAATAGTCAAATACATTTAAGGACTTTTAAACAATAAAACATAAATCAAGAGAATGTGAGGTCACAGAACAGAGTAGAAGGAAGCTTTCAAGAGGAATGCTGCTAATAGTACAAGTTTTGTTCCCAGATCTGGGAAGCACTAAATATCATTCATTGGGTTTAAGAAAAGGCTGTTTTATATGACCTTTGAAAAAGTAGTTTTATTAAAATACTGTACTAGGGGTGAGGAAGTAACCTGGTCAGCCATTTATTCTTTTAAGAAGTTTGGTTATTTTGAGAATGAAAATATATAGATGGAAAAATATATTAAGAAATTTCTATTTTCCAATTCCAATAGTGTTCTCTGTTAACAACTGCTTTTATTTTCATTTTTTTTTGCTGATGTTGCATCATTCATGAAGTAATTATGCTTTATAATTTATTATACTTATTAATAACATGATAAGGTTTTATCTCAAAATTTCTGTTTTAAATATTTTTATTGCAATATTTTATTTATTAGTTTTGCCTGGTATCCATTTTTTCATATTTCAGTATTTAGTAAACAATTTTTAAGTGTATATATGGGCTATTACTTTGCTTTTTCTCTTATAGATATTTCTCTTATAGATACAGCTTCTGGAACTAAGTGTTTTTTATTTTTAACTTCATGCCTTCTTTCCACCTTAGGAATTTTGTCTTTTCTTTTACCCATAATGATTGTGTCTTTTCTTATAAATTTTTTTCTCTCAGTGAAACTGGTAATTTTTAAGCTCAATCTTTGACTAGTTTTCTCTATTTCTATCATTGTGATCCCTAGGTAGAGTAAATGATTTGCACTACAACTGCTAACCAAAAGGTCGGTAGTTCAAATCCACCATCCGCTCCTTGGAAACCTTATGGTACAGTTCTACTCTGTCCTATATGGTCACTATGAGTCAGAATAGACTACGGCAATAAGTTTGTGTGTGTGTGTGTGTGTGTGTGTGTGTGTGTGTGTGTGTGTGTGTGTTTTAACTAATCTAAAGGTTAGCTGTTCACACCTATCCGGGGGTACTAGGGAAAAAGACCTTATAATCTGCTTCTATTAAGATTACAGCCAAGAATACTCAGTGGAGCAGTTCTACTCTGTAACGCATGCGTTTTCTATCAGTCAGAATTAACTCAACAGCAACTTTTTTGTTGTTTTTACTTCTATCACCAGCTCCCACAATTTTAATTTGTTATTCTCTTGAACAATGGAATAATTTAAACATTTATTTTCATGATATCATTCATCTTACTCTTATTTTAACTCAGCTCTTAAATTCTAGGTTTTTTTGCTTTCTTCTTTTAAATTATTCGTATCAACTAGCAGCTCAACTTTTATCATAGCTATATTTAATTAATTGCTCAGGTAGCTATTTAATTCTGCCTTATTTATTGAATACACTTCCCTTTTGGGCAGTAAAAAAAAGTCTGTTATTAATTCCCAAATCCTTAACAATAGCAAGGAGAATTGTTCTAGATATACTTACTGATGATAGAAGTAAAAGAAATTATCTCAATTTAATCTCTCATTGCACTGTATAATGCTGGTAAATTCATTTAACAACTGGCTTTCCATGAGACGATGGCAATCTAATTTGTAGTTTTTGCCAATTTCTGTGGGATATATACTTCCAACATGGCCAATTTCGAGCTACTAAAGTGACATCAACCAGCTCACAGAGTTACTGAAAATGTAACATTTGGCTCTCAGAAGCTGGTTCCCAGCTCTAGCACACCACCTAGTTATGGCTTTATGAACCTGGGTAGTGTAAATGGTGCAAACCATTAACACACTTCCTGCTAACTGAAAGGTTGGTGGTTGGAGTCCACCCAGAGGCAATTCAGAAGAAAGGCCTCATGATCTACTTCTGAAAAATCAGTTATTGAAAAAATTATACAGCATAGTTCTACTCTGCCACAAAGGAGGTCACCGTGATTTGGAATCACCTTAATTGCAACTTGTCTGAAACCTGCTTCAAAGATTCAAAGAGGTCATTCATTTTTTTTTGACATCTGACACATTTTTTTTGTCATTCATTTTCAACACACTTCTTATTTTCAAACATTTTATTGTCATGAGAAAGCTTTCTAAAATGTTATATGCTTTTCCTTGTCTTCAGCTTCTGCCTGACATTTTGAATATGGAAATTATAGTCTCTGAGTACATACAGAAGGAAGAAAGAAAAAGATGCTCAACTTTGACTATGACTTCCTCTGGAGTACTTACAGCTAAGTGAGGGTTACTGCTGTATTATTTTCTCCAGAATTAGAAAAAGATAAATACACTTACTCAATGTTCCCCATCTCCAGTCACCCATGGTTTCAGGGTACAAAAGGAAGAAGTTCATAATTTATTCACAATGTCAGTGTTATTGCTGGAAATTTTATTCATTTTAGTATATGTTCTTCATTTATCTTTACTTTCCATTTTTAGTTCTGCTGCCAGTTGTCATCTCTTTTGGATATCTCT
This sequence comes from Trichechus manatus latirostris, assembly GCF_000243295.1. Lineage (NCBI taxonomy): Eukaryota > Metazoa > Chordata > Mammalia > Sirenia > Trichechidae > Trichechus > Trichechus manatus. Next base: position 8,407,881 of record NW_004443948.1, on the reverse strand, counting down.
CTGTTATATTTACAAGATAGTACAATTATTTATGATCATTGTTTAATAAATCCTTAATATTGTTTTGTTAGGTGACATCCAGTCAGTTCCAACTGATAGCAACCTTGTACAATAGAATCAAACACTGCCTGAGCCATCCTTACAGTAATTGCTATGGTTGAGCCCATTGTTGCAGCGACTGTGTTAATCCATCTCACTTAGGGTCTTCCTCTTTTTCACTGACCCTTTACCTTACCAAGCATGATGTCCTTCTCCAGGGACCGGTCCCTCCTGATAACATGTCCAAAGTACGTGAGATGAAATCTCCCCATCCTCACTTCTAAGGAGCATTTTGGCTGTACTTCTTCCAGGACAGATTTGTTTGTTCTTCTGGCAGTCCATGGTATATTTAATATTCTTCACCAACACTGCAATTCAAAGACATCAGTTCTTCTTCGGTCTTCCTTATTCATTGTCCAGCTCTCGGAAGCATCTGAGGCAATTGAAAACACTGTGGCTTGGGTCAGGCACACCTTAGTCCTCAAAGTGACATCTTTGCTTTTCAACATTTTAAAGTGGTATTTTGATGAAAACATAAAATCCTTTCTAGACACAATAAATCTTTAATAGGGAGTAAAAGGCCTGTCTTACTTTTCGTTTAGAGTTTTTAATTTAATTATTATCGAAGGAGAAATTTTACACATATTTCTTACAGATTTTTAAATCACATATCGTTCTTATGTGTGCCTAAAAATGAAAATGTAAGTAAAATACATTGGTTAGAGTATATCTCAAAGCTTTTAATATTCAGAGCCCCTGTCTATAGAGCCACTTATCTACTCAGAGTTGTCAGGGCTCATCACTGGCAAGAGCTGTGCTCTGTATCTTCAAGAGTGTTGGTGATGCAGCCTTTTGTTAAGAGAGTTGCACTATTATCTCCATTTCTGTAGGCTCAAAATAATCTCATTCCCAAGCTCAATTAAAACCCTAAGAAAATTAGTAATAAAATATCAGGTATGTCCTGGCCATTTTCTGCGTTTGAACACTAATGAAGAAATTTACCTGTTATTATTGTGAAGGAAGGTCAATTTTTTCTTTCTAATTAAAAATATAAAAACTATCTTTTTCTATTATTTTTAATATAGAATTGTACTGGAGGATCTTCCCTTGATAAATTTTTTAATATACTCTCTATTCCATTTTTAGTTCAGGAAAATTGGATAATATAATATGACTATGTATGTGGAAGGAAAATTTTACTTTCTTACCTCCCATAGAATCTGTAAACTGTTATATAAACATAATTACATGTTTCCATTGATTTCTCTGAACTCTCTCTGAGGTCACTCTTATTTTTATCCCGAGGAGGCAATTTGACCTCTGGTTCTCCAGAGTTACCTAGAAGAGTAATTATTTAAAATTTGTATGATACCATTTCCTTAACAGCTAAGGTTTTGATTAACTATCTAAAGTTTGATAGGAGATAAACATTGAAGTGCATGGAGACCAATGCATACGTAATCAGAGAATGAAGGATTTCCAGTCTCCTTTCTTTAAAGAATTGATAATTTTCTTAAATATCCCTCTGTTATTGTCTTTTTATATTTCCCATGAAAATAAACCATTAACGAGAGATTAAAATAAAAAAAAAAAAACTAGAATAAGAGAAGAATCATTTACCTAGTATACCAAGAAACCAAACCTATTGCCGTCCAGTCGATTCTGACTCAGCGTGATTCTACAGGACAGAGTAGAACTGCCCATAGGGTTTCCAAGGCTGTAAATCTTTATGGAAGCAGACTGCCACATCTTTCTCCAGTGGAATGGCTGGTGGGTTTCAACTGCCGACCTTTCAGTTAGCAGTCAAGCACTTAACAACTGCACCAGCAAGGCTCTTCTATTTAAGTATAGACACCTTCATAAAAAATACAGCAGAATTAAACTACCATAAAATATTTCAAATCATATATTCAGATGTAATATAGCATTTTGTTTTCTGAAATTAGGCTTAGTTTCTGAATCTATCCTTGAGCTTCCTTCTGCCTTCTGGCAGAAATATCATATTAGCTAATCTCTTGTTCACACAGTTATTTCAGACTTAAATCAATAATTTGAGATTTTTTCCTAGGCATGACTATAAGACTCCGTGGGATTTTTGGTCTTTCTGTCTCTCTAATGTCTCATAAGACTATGCCTGGAAATAGAAAGCATGGTTTGTCTGTCCCTTAAGTGACACACAGCTATGACTATTCTACTGCTCCTATGTCATGCTGACATAGAAAACTCTGGGAGAAAACACTTCCCAGAGTAACAGATAGAATGCTCATAACAGGTCATTGTTACTTTCAAATTGCTGATCATATCTAGAGATTTGATATCCCCACACATTTGGATCTAACTTAGTATAGGTATATAAGCAAGTTGGAGAAATGATTTTAGAGCCTTTTCTCAACATCTATTTTGTCTCTCTTCCTCCAACTCAGTGGTTCCTTGTTTAGAATGGAGATGCAGGGAAGAGTTTTTGAGCAGAATGGATTGAGGACTGTATTTTCTTAATTAGATACTATCCAAATTTCATTATCTTACAACTTGACTGTGGAGTTTTATCTTACAATACGAGAATGATTAATTTTTGTGTTTCTGTGGAAAACTCACTTTAGGGGAAATTCTATTCTTATATGATACTATGCAGACAGAAGAGAACAATAGGTCTAAAAAGGGATGGTGTGGGAAAATATAAATTAATAATTCACAATATCTTTGTGATTATGTGAAAGGACATTTGAACTAATTCACAAGATTTGGATTTATTGAAGTTTGATATTTCAGGAGATTATGCAAGAAAAAAGACTTAAAGATTAATGGCTAAATTTCAAGGTATACAATTCTGGTGCAATATTTTAAGTAGGAACAACAAATACATTTGAGACATCTGCAGATCTGGAGATCTGAAGAGCGAAGTTAATTAATCAGTCTATGATTAGACATGGCAGACTTGGAGCCTCCCAAGGATGCAATGGGATCAAGATCAGTGTCTTTCCCTGACTTTGTGGCTCTTTCAAAACTTGGCTTTCCTTTCTGCTCTTATCTCTTCTTTTTCTAGGAACCATTCTGCCTTGATTTATTTTAAACTATGCCAGTAAATTTTCTGGCAATTTGTTATGTATAGAGTATGGCACCTTTCTCCCTTATCCTATTTGAATGATCTCAGCCTCTGCATTTTCTTGTAAAGCTACAATAAATCATAACATTTTATCCAAATCTATTTCATTCAACTCCAATTGAAATGTACCGTAAATGTAAGAATCAAATAGAATTAATACCTATGTTTCAATGTTTTAAATTGAGAATTATGTAAGTCAAATTTACTTAACATCGGGAACATCTATGTAGGTGTCTTTAAATTCCCCTAAATCTTCCTTCGATATCCTCTTTGCCTCTAGAAACCAAAGTCATTGAAAGCTTCACCAAGCTCTTTTTTATTTCCCTCATTAGTATAAGTTTCAATTTGTGCAATTCTCTGGATTCAAAGAATGCCCTTTAAGACTCCTAAATTCACGACACTTGAGGTCTGCAGCATGTGCAAGCAGCAGCAGAGTACAGAGCTTTAAATTATTGCTTATCTAAAACTGAACATCTCCACGCTCAGCTAGAATCATTTAAATTTGGGATCTCTATCTTAGTAATGTACAGCTGGAGATTTAACCAGTCATGAACTTGACAGCAGGCTTCCTTAAGGGGCCAGGATTTCAACGTGTAGTTAACGTTTTTTGTCTACTTTTGGGTCTCCTTTTTTCTTTTTGTTTTTTGTTTTTTATCAGAGTCTAAGCCATCTGTTCCTCGAGCAGAAGTTAAGGGGCTAAAGAAGATTCTCTTCCTGAATGACAGCCTCCAAATGGCATGACACTGCAGAATTTTATGAGTATTGCAATATCAGAAAGTTGTGATCTAAGATAACATAAAATAACCAGAAAACGTAAGGAAACTTGAAAAATAACATCAAAAGAAAACCTACCTTAAATTACCAGGAGAGAAGGTACAGAATCAGTGCTGTCATAACATAAATAACCTGGTCATTCAATACAAGTGACAATGAGATATATCCTATATGGTGAATTATGACATTTGTTTCCCAGTCAATAATTTAGCTTGCGTAACCGGAAGCAATAGAAAGCTACATCTTGGAAATATAAAGGTATCTTTACTAAATTTTCAAGCCACAAAAAAATCCATCTGCTAATGTGGAAAAGAGGTAGTATGAATATAAGACTCTATAAAGTCTTTACTTAGGTACACTTTTGGGACCACACTTCTGACTTCTGACAAGCAGAGACCCTTATAACTTGGTACTAGGCCTGGGCCAACAAGGTAGCACGCACTTGGCTCAAAGTAGAGGTCGATGTCTGCCACACACTAACTTTCATGGAAAAAGGCTCTTCCAGCAGAACAGATGGCATGCCACAGCTCAACTTTCTGTGCCTCTCTTTCATAGATTTTTTTTTTTTTTTTTAATTCAGTCTGGCTCTTTCTCTGTGTGTTTATTTATTTAATTATTTTATCCTGTGCAAGGGCATCATGCAACCATCTGTGCAGCCCTGTAATGGCCTACTTGTTTACCAATGACAGCAAAAGCCTTCTTACAACCAGCTCTGGTCATCATAAATGTCTTTTTTTTGCTAGAGTCAGACAATTCATGTTCCTTTTTCAAATGACTTGAATTGTTCATTTAATGCTTTATATTTATTGTGTTTCATGAACCTAAACTATTGTATATTAGGTAGATTTGCATTTCCTTAAAAATAAGCTCATTTATTTATGGAACACATGAAATTTTTAACCCAAGTTAAAACTCCATTATCTTTCAAAAAGCATTAAATCTTTTCAATGAACACCATGGTATCTACAAAAACTTAGTATATGAGCAACTTCCCACTGGACTTACTAAACTAGTTTAATTTTTAAAAATTTAAAAGTATTTCTTCAACTCATAGTTTGATAAAGAGTCATTATCAGTGTTGGGATGAAGTAATTGAACACTTTTATCTCAAAAAAGGACTTTTCCTGGTCATAATAAAGTAAAAAAAAAAATCACGAACTACAACTATTTTGTTTCCAAAACTTTATTATTGCAGTTCTGTAAGATAAAAGCTATATTTCGTTTAGTAATTAATAGTTTCCTAATAGATATTATGTTTTTTTAAGTTGTGATGTGATAGTGTCGTTAGTTTAGATAAATGTAATAGGTAATATTGAGATTATTTATTCTTTAAGGTACAAAACTATGTAACTTCTTGATAAAAGTTAAATTTTAATGTTTCTTATAGCAAAAATACTACAAAATTATTATTATATTTAATTACAATAGTATAAATTGATAGTTGTATAGCAAAATAAATGCATATTGTAAAATTTGGGGAGAGGCATCATTTTTTACTGTTTGCCTCCAATTTTCTTGAGTAAAATAATTTCTCGAAAGCATGATAAAATGCTCATGTTTATTTTTAGAGGTTTTTGTACTCATTGTATAATTTCTTATATACAATATGGGTCACTTTGTTTTTGAAATAGTATTTGGCAGGTCTAATACTCTAATAAATGATTTACCTGAACACGAAGGACATTCATTTTCTTATCCTCAGTGACACATCTTTTTTTCCAAAGACACATTTTTTTTTCAAAAAATAACCAGATAGCATACTTTTCTTGCTATGGGTCATTTTTTCTTGTCACCATCTTACAGATACCAGTTTGTCCTCTTCACCTTTTTCTGCCATCATTTTCTTGACTATCTTGCAGTTACTATATATACTCCACTCATAGCTAGAAAAGTAATTCTTAATCATAATCATTATAAAAGCAGGTTTTAAAAGGAATGGTGATTACCCTTCATCTGAAAATATACTCAGACTATCAAAAAATCTATGAATGGCTCCACTATGCAATATTTGACTTTCTGCAGGAAACAAGATTTTGTCAAACGGGGGTCATTTATTCAGACTCAGGCATTTTAAATTAGCTTAGCATGTATATTATCTCTTTATATAACAGAGAAAACAAAATTCAACATGAGTGAGCAGTTTATTTTCAGAAATTTTAATAGGGTGCAGATTAATTGGCTCCAAAGTGTGAATTAATATAGGACAATACAAATGATAGAATTGATTATAAAACACCCAGCAGAGCAGTAAAATTCATCATGTAGCTAAGAAGATAAAGAGAAAATAAACAGAAGAGTTTAAATGGGAATAGATAAGCAAGTAACATAGACTTATTAGAGCAATTAAAGATGTGGAGAGATCCACTGAAAGCAACCATACCCGTTTCATGCCTGTTGTGGTACCACTGGCTCTGTTTCCTGGCAACAAGGTCTTCTGAGACCCCTGTTGGGGACAAAACTGATATTAAGCAATCTTCTGTGTCTAACAACCTGTCTCGTTTCTAGTGGTTGAGCTAGAAAACACAATTAAATACATTTACTTGCCCACAAAGCTAGGAACAGGAATAGGTAGTTATTTTTTATTGCTGCTGCTGTTCGTTACATAAAAGAAGTAAATATTTCTGGAAGATAAAAGACACTTCTTTGTGTAGAAGTCAACACTATATGGAAATGCAAACATTATAAATGTGAATGTTTTTGATAAATGGTCAGTGTGCTTCAGATTTATGTAAAACATTATTTAGCACATTAGTACTTCAGTAACTAACACATGAAAGTTAATATCACCAAGACAACACATTAGAGCAAGTATTTGTTTTCAAATACTGTAATAATTTAAAGAGCCTTGGTGGCACAATGGTTAAGCACTCTGCTGCTAACTGAAAAGGTGACAGAACCCACCCAGAGACTTTTTGGGAGAAAGACCTGCTGATTTGCTCCCGTAAAGTTTACAGCCTAGAAAACCCTATGGGGCAGTTCTACTCTGTCACATGGGATCACTGTAAATCAGAATTGACTCAACAGCCCACAACAACAATATAATATTTAATAAATATTTGTTACATGAATAAATCAGCAATATGTGTTCCCCTCAACTAAGGTTTTCACAAAGGACTTAACATCAATTTTATTAAAAATGAGGCCATGAAAAATAATATCCATAGATGGTGGCCTGAAATCTATGTTGTCCAGCAATTCTAAGTTTTATAACTTGACACAGCCAGGGAATCAAGATATTTCCATATTGAGATCTAATTATTTTAGTTTTTCACAGAATCAAATTTATTGACTATTACTTATGCATTATGCTTTCAATTTGCTTTAAGGAGCGTTATCTCACTTGGCCATAAGAAATCACCACTGCGTTTGTAGTAAGGATAATTTTGAGACCATTAGTGACTATAATGCAGAGTGACCTACTTACTAGGGGACCCAGGAGATCTTTTTCACTCTTCTGTACCAGGAAAGCCATGCTTCTCCTAATCAAATGCATGGATATGATGAATCCTTTGGTCAATTCATATAATATTCCATAATCACTCCCCATTATGACTACTAAGAAGGTCAAAGACAAATTCGTGGCTTATCGAAATGACGTAGTACTTAAGGTATACATGTTTAACAAACTAACCATATGCTTTAAACTAATGTTTCTATTTTTAGTTGCCCTCCACCCCATTTTCTTTTCATATTTTTTTTTTTTTTTTTGGTATATGCATCTCTGGAAACTGTATCAAATTTTTGACTAGGATGATGTATAATATAAATAATAAATGTATACATACAAAAATCCCATTGCCATCAGTCAATTCTGACTCATAGTGACCCTATACATAAATACATATAAAAATAATATTTTAAACAAAGTACCAGCTTAATAAATATTGAATTGAATTGAATAAATAAACAGACATGTAAAATTATCTGTGTAACTTAAAGGGTAAACTTTACTCACTGAAGACATTAGTTATGAATAGGGAATTTGGAATAAGATACAGTAAAAGAAACTTGACTCAAGAGATTTTTTTTTACCCAGCTATTTAAGACACATATACGATATACACGTAAGATATATGCATGTATATGTCAACATGCATTATAAGAATAGATTGTGTTTTTATAGATCCTGTTATAGAAAAAAGAAAATTCCCAGCCAATAAAGATAATAATCTGCAGATGAAATATTTAAGCTACTTATTTTGGGGAAAGATAAATGTAGTTTACAAAACCCAACTGGCATCCTACATTTTGCTAATTCAATTTTATAATTTTTAGAGAAAATTTTATTTTCTCATTTATGTCACATTATTATATTTAGATAATTTTGCTTAAGCCACTAACTAACATAATAATGTGAGAGGAAAGCAGCACTTACTGAACTCCTATGCTCCAAATTTTTTGTAAATATTTTTTATCAATTAATAATCAATTATTATCAGAATAATGCAGCTTAGCTGACCATCTAAAAATTCATTGGCTTAAAAAAAAAAGTTTGTTCTCATTTATGCATCTGTGCTCTGCTGCTGTATTTTGGCTGGACTCAGCTAGGTGACTCCAAGGTTCAGGTTAGGTCCAGGTCTTTACCAAATGTCTCTCATACTCCTTTGACCAGTAGGCCAGCTGGGGCACATTCTTCTCATAGTGGTGACAGAAGTGCAAGATGACAAGCCCAATATCACATGTATATTTCAAGTCTCTGCATGAAATATATATTGACATATACATGCTATATGTATGTCACTGGCCAACATAAGTCACATGACCAAGGCTAAAAATCAAGGATGGGGAAGTACATTCTACCTCTAATAACAGATATTAGAAGCTGTTGTGCCAAAAGGTGAAGATTAAGGAGAAATAAAGATTTGGGGCCAAAATGCTTTCATCTTCTCCCCCAAATCCCTAAAGCTGTCATCAAATCAGGATATTAGTCTTGCGTCCAGGATCCTATGATCAACATCAAAGTTGGCATGTAACTCCATATAATATGGAAAACCAGATATTACATTGAGTTTTCTATGTCCATACATTTTTCTATTAACTCCAAAGAGGGGCAGGCAGAAAATTTTATTTGACTTTCAATGGTAAGAGCCAAATAAAATGAAGATACTCAATAAGCATTGATGCATGATGCATGTTTTACTGTAGGAACCCACCAAAGTGCCTTAAACAATATGTTAAATGCATGTTCATACACATATGTTGATTTGCAAACAATGTATTGAATACATTGAAAAATAGTCTAAAGATAAAGAAAATTAATTGTGTCTCATTGGGATCAATAGAACTCCAAGAGTTTCATAGAAAAGGCGGGGGCAGAACAAAAAAGGAACCATCTGTCAGTCTACGAATAGTAAATTTTTAAATATTTTCATACTTTTTTTTTTCGTTAGAAGGAGAAAGAGCAAAGGAAAACTATAACCATGTGTAGGCTAGCAATTGAGTGTACTGCCATTTAAAATATGTATTAAGTCAGAGATAACTCTGTCCTGAATAGCATGACTACGAAAATGTTCTGATTTAGCAAACTTGCTAAGTTAAGAAATTGAACCACTAGTAATTAGACTTTCTGAGTAGGCGTAAGGAAAAAATAAGTCCAGAGGGGAGGGGGGAAAGAAAAGCACCTTTTAAGAAAGATGAGTCACTGAAAACTTTGTCCTGCTTTAACATAATTAGAAGTGCCTTTCTGGGAGTGGCGATAAGGGTCTGAGAGTAAGAGGATAAGCCGTAAAGGGTCTGAGAGTTAGACACTAAAGCTGCTTTAGTTTTCATATTCAGTCTCTTTGGATAATGTTTTGAGAACGTGCCATGTTTTCTGATGTCCTTATACAAGTCTTAGTGGAAACTAAGTGGAGGTTGATCTTTGTCAAGAAGGTCATTCCCACTGCACCTGCCATTAGGCAAATATCTCTCCAGAAATCAGCTTGGTGTCTTCTTTATAAATTGCCACAAGTTCTCCTATTTTCATATAAATCAGGGCCAGATTTTCTTGGGAGTGAAAACATAAAGGTAGAAAGTTGTCTTTATTGTCCCTCAGTAACTTTTTATTTCCTTCTGCCTAAACAGCTCTTTGCTCAGATACCTAGATGTCTCCTTTCTGAGTTTTGCTTGCCACTGACACCTTCTGAGGCACTCTTCTCTCTATGGAAGGGCACTCTCCTATCACCGTCACTTTTTGTACCTTTACCATGTTTGTTCTTCATGACAGTTGTCCCAACTTGATATATGGCATATTTCCTATTTATGGTATCTGCCCTCACTTGGATATAAGCTCCATAAAAACAAGGAGTAAGTCTTTGGATTCATGGTTGTCCCACAGTACTAGCACAGTGGTTAGCCTTTGTTGAACAAATTAATAAATTTCCTCCTTCCTCTATACCCAGCCTATATCTGAAATATTTGGTGGAGTTCCTTGAAATAAACTTGAAGTATTACTTGTTCTAGGAACTTGGTCCAGCACCAACTATATTTTACTATAATTCCTACATGAATATCAACAACAGTAAATGTTTTAATATCTAAAGAATATGTCTCAATGGTGAAACTTCAAAAGAAAGAGAAAGATATATTTTGAACATCTTCAGTGCTAACCACAACTAATATCATAGTGATAGCCTGGGCATTGTCTACAAAAATTGGCATATTTGTCTCATACTTACTATCATATTTTTCCTCTTCAATAAAAAGAAAATGCAGAAAAATAAAAGGTGCATAAAAAAAGTTAAGTACTTGAAGTATATGAATTATTAGTGCATTTCTTAGCAGGCAAAAAAGTAGAAGCATGTTTCTTCAGATAGGGACTTAAAATAATATAAAGAAAATTCTTTTAATACTTTTATTGAGGCAAAATATTTGCAGAAATATCAGATACAGCTTATTTTGTCACTATTATTACATATGCAATTTTTCAAAAAATCTGGAAAATTCAGAGCTTTAAGTTGGCCAACCAAAAGACATTTAGTATTACTTTAGGAATTGGCTAAAGTTCAAAGTGTGAGGAAGGTAATACATGAAATAACCATCGTTTTTCTTTTGATAATGACTTCACAAGGAAATCATGTGGAGTCTTAGTGAAGAACCCATTTAATAACTGTTCTGAATAAATAGAGCCTGCTTTCTTTTTATGTATGTAGATGAGAAATTTGAAAATTTATTTGATTAATGTAAGAAAATAATCACTAATATCATACTAACTCTGCTTCAGAAAGACTTCTATCATTAATGAAAATGTTTTCATAACAAGTGCTCCTTCAATGGTCCCATCCCTCCTGAGATTAAAGAACTAGTCATATATAAAAATAAAGGAGATCTCTCCAACATCTACAATAACACTTTATACTGTCTTTTAAATAACCATGGCTATTAGTATTTAACATTACCATGAAAATTAAGATTTCATGGTCAGCCTATGTAAAAAAACATTTTTTGCATACTCGGCTTAAAATTAGAATCAGCTTAATCCGCTTAACAGGCTGAAACCTCTCTGAAAAGATATCACCATATTTTTATGCAAATAATGAGTGCCTACTGTGTTTGTTTGCCCACTGTGCCCTTCCCTCGAGAGACACCCTCACATGGGACGTCACGCCAATCTCTTCAACATGTTCTGTAAAAAATATTAGCATAAAACCCATTGCAGTCCAGTCGATTCCTACTCATAGCGACCCTATATAACAGAGTAGAACTGCCCCATAGGGTTCCCAAGGGGTGCCTGGTGGATTCAAACTGTTGATCTTTTGGTTAGCAGCCAAACTCTTTACCACTACGCCACCAGTGTCCAAAAATTCCTTGCAGTGAGGAGGGAGAGTGGGCTTGACCAGGAAACAAACACAGAAGACACACATAATTTACATAAAAATACAGTAAATGGTATTATCAGTTGACTTCTTACTAATTGTTGATGCAATTTAATATTATTTGCATATTAAAATATTTATTATTTTAATATTCATTTAGGAATTCTATTAATAAATGCAAAATATATTTATAAATATTTTGTTGCTGTTGTTTTTAGGTGCCTTCAAATCAGTTCCGACTCATAGTGACCCTATGTATAACAGTACAAAACACTACCTGGTCTTGTGTCATCCTTACAGTTGCTGCTATGTTTAAGTCCATTGTTGCAGCCACTGTGTCAATCCAGCTTCCTCTTTTTCTCTGACCCCCTACTTTACCAAGCATGACGTCCTTCTCCAGGAACTGGTCCCTCTTGATAACATGTCTAAAGTACGTGAGATGAAGTCTCCCTATCCTCAATTCTAAGGAGCATTCTGGCTGTACTTCTCCCAAGACACACTTTTTTTCTTCTGGCAGTCCATGGTATATTCAATATTCTTCACCAACATAATCCAAAGGCAAACAATTCTTCTTGGGTCTTCCTCATTCATTGTCCAGCCCTTGCATGCATATGAAGCAATTGAAAAATACCATGGGTTGGGTCAGGCACACCCTAGTCCTCTAAGTGACATCCTTGCTTCTTAACACTTTAAAGAGGTCTTTTTCAGCAGATGTGCCCAATGCGATAAATCTTTTGATTTCTTGACTGCTGCTTCCGTGGGTGTTGATAGTGGATACAAGTAAAATGAAATCCTTGACAACTTCAGTATCTTCTCTGTTTATAGTGATGTTGCTTATTGGTCCAGTTGCTAGGAGTTTTGTTTTTTTCATATTGAGGTATAATCCATACTGTAGGCTGGAGTCTTTGATCTTCATCAGTAAATGCTTGAAGTCCTCTTCGCTTTTAGCAAGCAAGTTTATGTCATCTGCATATTGCAGATTGTTGATGAGTCTTCCTCCAATCCTGATGTAAATATTTAGAATACAATATATAATAGAATTGTGTGTTGGTGTATTTGTGTATGGGCATGGACATGTTTGATATAGTAACCTTCTGACATAAAGCTTCTTATATTACTCTTACTTGGAAGAGTTTTATGCATATATTGTCAGCTGTAAAATGTTATATTCTCATCAAATCTGTGAGTTTCTATATAGGTTGAACTAAATTTACACACTAGCAAACATATCAAGAAATATACTGGGAACTTATGATACAAAGTTCCAGTTACAATAAACTTATTTTAGGTAAAAAGTCATAAATAATCTCATTTATATTTGTATATATATTGACAGACAATAGTGACAACCTAAAGATACATCAGTCAGGTTTCTCCAGAAAAATAAATTTTTAAGAATTGGTTCATATGACGGAGGGCTGGCAATTCTAAAATCCACAGGGTAGACCGACCAGCAGGCTGGAAACTCAGGCAAGATTTGATGCTTCCGTCTTGAGGCAGAATTTATTTTTCTCTGAGAAACCTTAGTTTACGCTCTTATGGATAACTGGATAATTTCCTTTACTTAAAGTCAGTTCAACGGCAGTTGCCTGGCTTAGTTTGAAATGGTGGTTATAACAGGTACCTGACCCAGAACTGTGTTGGTTTGAATTCTAGGGTTCCTGTGTAATCTATTAGCAAATCTAACACGTTGCTTGGTATCTGTGACCTCTATTTTTCATATGCAAAAAAGACACATTTCTGACCTCATATTTTGTCAAGATTACTTAAGATAATGTAAGTCAAGTGTCATACACATTGAAACAATTCCACAAATGTCCCCTCCCTCAGTTTTTTGACTTACCTTAAAATTCATAGTAGAGAAAACTCAAACTAATTTTGATTTCCCCACACCCCCCCAAAAAAAGAAAGTCTTAGCTATTTTGGATGGATGCTTGCTGCTGGCAATAAATTCTATAAAAATATAAAATATTTAAAGCAATAGTATGCACACTTCTTTGAACATATATATTGTTCTATTCAAAATGGATACTAGAAGCATTTGCTTTAGTTCAGCTCTGTGATTTAAAAAAAAACCACTTGATATAAACTTATTTATAAAATAATTTTATTCATCTACTGACATTTCAGACCTTAGGAATGATGAAAGTGGATTCATTTTTCCTCAGTTTGTGAACAGCACGTATAGGAGCACAGACCAGAACAGAAATCACACCAAACTCATGGCAGCAGCTAGTAACATGTGGTACGCATGTCATTAAATCTCTTCCACTCTCAGAATGCATGTGATTAGTTCCAAGCCTTTTTCAGACCACAGATAACCAGAATAAACCTATGGGAACATGTAGTGAGCTATATTTATAATGGAGAATTAGAGTCTTCTGCAAATTTTGTAGTGTGTTTTCTCCATTAACAATAACACCAAAAGCAGTAGTATAGAATAATAAATGCCACTGATAGCAAGTCTAACCACAGAAAGTCCTGCACTTGAGTAATGAGGCTATGTCTTCTGCTAATCTGTATTTCCCACATTATTGAGCAAACCAATATCATGAGAAGAAATAAGAACATATTCATGCCTTCTAAATGCTTGAAGTTAGGATGCTTAGAATCATCCTCAGTGTTTTGGTTTTATCACTCTGTTATATTCTAAATGCTATTCTAAGGCCTACATTCATTTTTTCAAATTCAAATTGTATAAAATTTTTACACTTTGAAATTATGACCAATGTAAACTTCACTGGCCTTTTTCTGGTGATTTTATCTCCTGTGCTGTGAACTATTTTTCCCAACAGTGAGAGAAATGACAATTCCCCTTACAGACGGAGGAAACAAGCAAAATTCTTCAGTAAGTAGAAGCCTGACCAAGATAGATCCAAATTTGGAAAATCATACTGAGAAAAAGGAAGCTTAATATAGGGTAGAAAATTCTGGTTAACTCTTGCCTGTGGATGGGTCCCCAGAGGTCTGAATTAATACTCAGAAAGATACAGAAAAATGTATAGGAACCAGTAGAATTGACTAATGCATTTATAAACACATTCTCTTGGGTGCAAAATCATCACCATTTTGACTCATATAGCTATATATATTACCCAGTAAATAAACTAGACCAATTTCTTATTCGTGGGTTATCTGATTTTAAATATCATCTCTAAAATCAGGAAAAGCACAAGTGTACACATACATAGAGTTGATTTTGTTATGTAATTATTGAATGCTGTACTGGGGTAAGCTAAACAACATCCTAATAATTTACTTTTTTCAAATATGATAGTTGCTTAATGCAATGATTCTAAGTATATTTTGAAGGAAGAATTATTTTGATAATTCTACTCTTCTGTGGTCATTCTTCACTTTAAAAATATACACACATAATTTAAACTACTCTGCTGCTGCAGTTATAATACATTTGCCTAAGATGAAGGGCATGGAAAGACTGAAGTGTATTTTCTTTTAGGCATAAATACATGTAATTAAATAATATTTCAGCAATTGCTGTTTCATCGTTTTTGGTTTAAATTACTGCTTGATTTTCTCCAGAAACCAGACTTGATTACACTTTGGAACAGCTTTATATTACTTTTAAGTTTTATTGAAAATCATTAAATATTAATTGAATTCAGTCATAATAACATTGCATTTATCATAAGGTTATCGATAGAGCACAGTTTCAAAGTATCTTTCTTGAATGTTCCCTTTTTCAACTTTATAAAAAAATAATACAAACTTCTTAGGATACATTCACTAACATACTCAAGTAAGAATCTTATTTTCTTAATTGCCCAATCTTTCCTTGCTTGCAAAATCATTTCCAATTAAGGGAGGTATTTTAACTTAGAAGTAAAGATTTTATAAGTAGTAGGTGTGGTAAATAATTGACTGTTCAAGAAACAACTGTGGAGGCTCAGAAATGTCGGTTCATATAGACATTAACATTGTGTCCTATTTTTACTGCATGAACTCCCATTAGACAGAAAACTATTTAACAGATTCATTATGTTAACTTGGGATACTTTTTATTTAAGGCAAGATATGAACTCAGAAATAGAGATGGAGATGGAGATATATATATTTATATATACACACACACAGACATATATATATATATATATATACACATACAAACAAAAAGCAAACTCACTGCTACCGAGACAACTCCGACTCATAGTGACCCCATAGAGTGGTTTCCAAGGCTGTAAAACTCTACGAAACAGAGTGCCACATCTTTCTCCTACGGAGTCAGACACATATCCCAACTAAGTTTCTGCCCTCCCTGCCCACACACACTGCTTATGTATAAAGTATATGAACTATCCCGTTAATAAAAACCATTGTCACTGAGTCGATTCAGACTCATACTGACACCGTAGGACAGTGTAGAACTGCCACATAGCGTTTTCAAGGTTGTAATCTCTATGGAAGCTGACTGGCACATCTTTCTCCTGTGGAGCGGCTGGTGGCTTCCAACCACCGTTCTTTTGGTTAGTAGCTGAGCGCTTAACCACAGCACCACCAGGGCTCCTTATATGGAATATATTCACTAAAAAAATATACTCTCTTTTGTTATGGTTTGTACTCCCAGCCTAAGTGTGGCGTTGTCCTACCAATTTTTTTTTAGTGATTATCAAAGCTTATCAATCTTTGTGTTCAATTCCCTGGAATCACTGAAATCTTATACCACTGTCTATACTGACATCTGGGAAATTTTTAACTATGCATAAACTTTCCTGCTTTTAAACTTTCCTTAGAAGCTGTTTCTTTAAGCAAGACAATGCATGGAATAATTTTATCTCACATTCTACAGTCTCCAAGAATAGTTAAGACTCCCAGGTATTAACCGGAATTTTCTTCTCTCGTGTTCAAGAAGTCTGCATGAAGTAAGGCAAACACTGTTTCTTTTTTCTCATGACATTGGATTTTTATATCCTAACAAAGACATGCTCTCACCTGTCAGTTTTTCACCTAAAGTGCCCTAAGTGAGAACGAGAGTGTCCTAAGTGTAACCTAAGTTCAATTTCTGTCACTTGACACAGACCTGTCCTGTGTATACTCTATTCGTACTTCTTCCCATAGAAACTTACCAGAAAGGGATAGCTTAGAGTAGTTATTCTTTCCTAAGGGAAACTAAAAGAATCCATGGCAAATATGCTGCTTTATCTTTCTTCTGGGCTTGAGAACTTGCTTTTCTTTTTTTCCCAATGGCTGTAACAAAACTACATCTTGATCTTTTCATTCTGATGAAGCTGTCATTTGGAATTGTTTTCAAGGCTGCTAGATTTTAAACTTGATTCATTGCTGAGGTTGGCTTCAGGGTATAAAATTATAGATCCTAGAACTTACTGTTGAAGGGACCTGAGAACAAACACACGGAGATATAACCTTTAACAATGCAGTGCTCCACATTTGGAAAATGTTATCTACTGGTTTTATAAATATAGTTAAACTGAGATAATCCTGATATCTTTTCTATAGGACACTTTACATTTAAATAATTTTAATGAGAAAGTGGTCGTAAGAGAATAATGTAGAGATTGTTTAGATATATAAAACATTCTTTATGTGATCCTTTGAAAAACATATACAAATAACCTTGGGTTTCAGATGATTCCTATACTCTTAAATGGAGAAACAATGCCCAGGACAATAACTTTTTAGTTTTCTTCTCAGTACAAGTGACATCTTCAGCATCTGGAATTGATGAGCAAGTGACTTAATGATTCATTGAAACAGGATGTATTAAACTGTAAGAACTGAGTCATGCTTCTTAGGCAAGAAATGAATATATAAGTAGAGGTCCTTCTGT
Source organism: Trichechus manatus latirostris (assembly GCF_000243295.1). Lineage (NCBI taxonomy): Eukaryota > Metazoa > Chordata > Mammalia > Sirenia > Trichechidae > Trichechus > Trichechus manatus. The sequence goes on along the minus strand of NW_004443948.1, from coordinate 8,390,366 downwards.
TTCTTTTTTTTTTTTTTTTAATTACCAGTTGTAGTAAATATTTTAGTGATAAATCAAATAATTGTCATTTATTAATTTAATCCATATTAAATCTGTTCCCTTCCCATCACACACGCTCCTGGTTACAATCTTTAGCATTTTTTGTTTGCAAAGTGCTACAAAATTATTAGAAAGTATAATTTCTACCATCAAGAGAGATTTGGGTACAAAATACGAAAGAATTTCACAAATAAAAAGGAAAAAATTATTAAATTACACAAGAATAATATACCTTTGCTTTCATAGAAAAACGTTTCACTTTTGAAGAAGGAAAATGAAATTTAAATAGCTGCATCTTGATTTTTAGAAAAAATAACAACTGAAAAATTATTTTAAAATAATCTGTATATTAAATATTTTAAGAATTACTACTATAGAAAAACTTCCATTAATAATAACATTACTAATACATCAATATTCCCATAAAAAGTTCTTGATGATTCAGATAGTGGCCATTTCCAGGTACTATATACAAGAAAGTGTAAAACTTCTTATTTCCTCAAATTAAAAACTTAGTGACTCATTGGCCAACCTAATTAGAACCCCATAGTAAACTCTCAATAAATATGACAAATTGACCAAAAATACTATTTTCATCTCTCAATCCTCTTTAAATAAATCATATATGAATATAATTTCTATAAATAGACACAAACAAATAAAAGGAAGGTGGAGTAAATGACAACAGAAAATCTTTCAAAGAATGAACACCAAGAACAAATAACTGACTGGAGAGCAAAATATAAAATATTTGCCAAAAGAAATTCAGATAGAAATTGTTCCAACTCATCAGTATTATGAGGCTGAACACTTGAAGACACCAATTATCATGGAAAATTGGGATGACTCATGGGGCTAAAACAAAGGATTTGGGTAAAGATCTGTATGTGAAATAATCACACCACCAGTTCTTTTCTTCACCCTGTGAAGCCACAAAATGGAAACCCTCAATCCTCCTCAAGAAAACTTGAAGCAGATCTCCAGAAAAACAGAACCAGAGAGGCTCTGGAATAGGAAGGTCAGGCAGAACAGAAATCAAACATGAGATTAAGCAGGCTAAATAAAAAATTACTTGCTTAAGAGTGGAGCTTCCAATTTCTTTTCTCTGCTCAGCTGTTGGAGTATTAATAGCCAGGCATATGTTTCCCAGACATTTGGAGAATTGTTTACCTAGAAACAGAAATTCACCAATAAAAACTCTGAGATTCAATGTTCCTTTATAAAAAATGAGAATGTCATTTCTGCCCAGGACACCACAAAACAAACTAGGCAACGAGGTCTGGCCATGCCTTAATCTTCAATATAAATTGAAAGTCATGGGTCACCATCATGAAATGCTGCATTATAAAATAAAGGAACAAGAAGCTAGCACAAACCCAAACAAGGATGACAGCAATGAAAATGGGGAGAGAGAAATGGAACCATATTCGAATCTTCTCAATTAATGAGGGGAAGTTTGCAGGCCACTATCTGAATCATCAAGAATTTTTTATGGGAATATTGATGTATAAGAGAGAAGGAAGAAAAAGATAGAAGCAGAATAGTCTCAATTGAACAGGGTTTTTGAAAAAAGCAATGAAACCATGAGCTAACTGCTTAAGCATAATAAACAGAGTATTTGAAAATAAGTAGTGTCCACCTGAGAAGGCAGTTGGAAAAGTAGTATGTCCAGGAATCGGCCACTTCTGAAGAGGGTTTATTCCTGAAAAACATGTACAAATTGAGTTGCAGATTATAAACTCCCACCATTCCATCACCTTGTAGGACCAAAATGTAATAAATAATTTACCACATGAGAGTCTGCCTAACGCAGAAGAATTGGGAGGAGAAGGCGACAAGGAAAAAGAATAAAGGTATATTTGCATTTTCCACTCATCATGTTTTATACTTCTGTCTTGGAAGAAGTACAGCCAAAATGCTCCTTAGAAGCAAGGATGGCAAGACTTTGTCACACATACTAAGGACATGTTATCAGGAGGGACTAGTCCCTGGAGAAGGTCATCATGTTGCTAAAGCAAAAGGTCAGCCAAAAAGAGGAAGCCCCTCAAGGAGATGGACTGACAAAGTGGCTGCAACAATGGCTCAAACATAGCAAGGATTGTGAGGATGGTGCAAGACCAGGCAAGTGTTTTGTTCTGTTGTACATAAGGCTCACTATGAGTCAGAACCACCTACACGACACCTAACAATAACACATTTTATATATCCTATTTAGAATTCCCCAACACTCTTTCATCAAGTTTTTTTTTTTGCTTAATTCCAATTTAAATTATTTTGTAACACAAAACAGATTGCAACTAGAACTTTTGAAGGTATATATAACAACATTTTTAGGCTCAGCAAATCAATAGTTAAGTCTGATTGTCTCCTACATACCCTACTATTGACAAATAATATCAACAGCATCTATCCCAGTCACCAGGGAGGTATTTTGCAACCTTAACCCTAATGATTAAAAATGTTTGGGAGAAGACCTTAAGTATTTGTATCTAATAAATTGGTAAATAGAGAAGATTTGTAATTTGTAGCAATATTTTTCAATAAGGCAAGCTAACACAAATTAATTCTGTATTTTGAATTACTGCATATCACATTAAATGTGCATTTATATCAACTGAAATGAAATACTACCTACCACATATCTACACTTCTTGACAAAATTAATTTTAGAAGCTTTTTGACTCCTGCTTATTTTTTTCTGAAAAGTGCAATACTACTCTACCAATCAAACTATCACTCAGAACAAATCTGCAAAGGAAGTTTTTGATTTGTTTGCTTGCTTTTCTAAATGTTTTAAACAAAATATTTATTTTCAGTGATATTATCTGGCATAACAGAAATGCTTGGCCTTCATAAAAATTTTCTTAAAGCATTTTTTTTAAGGGGATTTATGGCAAAAGTCCATTGTAACTACCCCTGGGAACACTGGGTAGCTCATATATAAAATTATTTTTAACAAATGAATCAGAAGATTGATTTTAGAAGGAGCATGGAATATTCTCTAAATACAAACTTTTTTTTTTTAATTGTACTTCAGGTGAAGGCTTTATGACATTGGTTAACAACCCCACAACATGTCAACCCTCGCCATTCTCGATCTTTTTTTTTGGTGAAAATATACATAGCCAAAGGTACACCATTTCAAAAATTTCTACATGTACAGTTCAGTGACATCGACTATGCTCTTTCAGTTGTGCTGCTATTCTCACTTTAGCTGAAGGCTTACAGAACAAAATAGTTTCTCATTTAACAGTCAGTACACATATTGCACTATGACAATGGTTAACAACC
>NW_004443948.1:8360023-8383791 GCF_000243295.1 Trichechus manatus latirostris | reverse complement strand
TTCCTGAATTCTTCCAATTTTTTGTCTGTATTTTCCATGAATTTGTCTATTTTTTCCTCATGTTTGTCAGTTTTTTGCCTCACCTCTTGGAGAATTCTGAGTATTAGAGATTTGAATTCCCTATCAGGTAGTTCTAGTGCCTTTTCTTCCACTGGAAAGTTATCTGATGTTTTATTTTGGACATTTACTGGAACCACCTTTTCCTGTTTTTGTAAATGTTTTGATATTGTCTGCTGTCTTCAGGGTATTCATTATTTATCTTTCTTGTTTGGAGTGTAGTTTTTTAGTTTTGTCCCTTTTTTTTTAAATTTGGCTAAGTCTGAGCAGTCAGGCTTTGTGTTTTTTGTTGTTTGCTCATCTGTGGGCACAATACTTTTCACCTCCTTCTCCAACTGGCAGGGTTAGTCACTCAGATATGGTACAGCAGGGCAGGTCTAGTTGAAGAGGAGTTAATGGGACGGATTGTTTGTGGCACTTACTACAGCCACCAGCACAGGTTGGTAATCAGTGCAGGGCAGGTTCCAGTAGGCCGTGCCTGTGCTGCTTGGTGGTGTGATGTTAAGTGCACCATGCAAGTAGGTAGGATGTAGCAGGGAGATTGTTATGTGTGGAGCTAAGATGGATATGGGAGAGATGAGAGTGGAACCAGAGCCAAAAACATACAAACAAACAAAAACAAATCCTAGGGGAGCTTGCCATTAGAGTGGAGAGATGAGAGACTATGAAATGGAGAAAAACAAAAAGGGGAAGAGGAAGAAAAAAAAGAAAAGAAAAGAATGAATAAATAAAAATCAGAAAGGTTTAAGAATAACAAAGTCCCTAGGGATCCCACCAGTGTGGCTATGAGGTCTAAGGAAGTTGTTCTCAGGTGTTGCAGTACAGCCTGGCTAGAAGGGGTAGAGGTATACATGCCAGGTATTCAGGGAACAGAAAGAGAAGGAAGACATAGAGAAATGAGAAACTGAGTAATGAAGAAAGACAAAAAGGGAAAAAGAGAGAAAAGAAAACAATGCAAATTAAAAAAAGAAATAACAAGAAAAGCTCCCAAAAAAAACAAAAAAAAAAGGAAAAAAAAAAAAAACCAACGAGGGAAAAAAAGCCCTCGGGTATCCCTCTGCATGTCTGTGTAAGCCGAGGGGTTAGTTTCCAAGCCAAGCAGCACGGCCTGGCCAGAACGGGCTTCCAACTCAAGAATAGGAAAAGAAAACAAACAAACAATTCAAAACAAACGAACGAACAAAAGCCCCAGTATCCCACCAGAGTGGCAGCCCAGACTGGGGAGCAGCTCCACACTCGAACAGAGCTCCGAAGCCCTTCAGGAAGAAGCAAAGATAGCTCACGGAGCCAGGTATTTGAGTGAAAGGAGGGGGAGGTGGTGAGAGGTAAGGAAGAAATCAAAAGAAGTGGATAAAAGCAACACCAGCAGCCAACAAATGTTACTCAGAGAGCCAGCCTGTTCAGATGGGTGGAATCCAAGCAGCTTGTGCTTCCCGGACAAGATATCTTGGCTGTCGGAAGCAGAGGAGTCCAAGTGGGGGTGAAGAAGGGTGGGTATTGGGAAAGCATATATCCCAAATTACCAGTTGTTTTGTCTCCCGCTGGAAGCTCCATGAAGCTGCTTTCTCCTACCCCCTGTTTGCTGGTCTCTGATTTGAGTCCAAGATGGTGGATCCGCGCTGCTTTAGCTGATAGGGGACCTCTGCATGAATCTCTCCTCACTCCCCATTCTCTGTCAGTTTTCTCACTCCATTTGGTGCTTGGCTGAGTTCTTTGTCTCTTCATTTGATGTTTTAGGGTTTCAGGATTGTTGTTTTCTCTGTTCGGTTTAGTTTTTTGGATCTTTGCTGTGGAGGGTTGGTGTGGTGCTTCTGACTAGAGCGCCATTTTGCCAGAAGTCTCTCTAAACACAAATTTTGAACAAAAGCAATAAGAAAATGATAAAATCAAAATCCATTCAGTAAAGTTATCCTAGTTTAAGGGTATACGTCTTGAGACCTGTAAGTAATAATACCAACATATCAAAAAGGATAGTTATCAGACTTGAAAAAAGATCAAAAGGATTGCTAGATATCTAGAGAATTTCACATGTGCTGTTTTCACATAAAAAATGAGGCAAAATAAGTAAATGTAGTTTTAAGTACAATGGAGGTATTTCAGATTTTATTTGATCAAAATGATTTTGAAGATCTATTACAGGCTTCCCCATTTATCACCATCTTAATGCTGCCCCAATCAAATTTTCTTTTAAAAGTATGGCTACTGTTTGTCTTTTCTAGTTTCTAACATCCTCATTACCCTATTGCACTTTCTTACATTTGAGAATCCAGAGCTCATTCATACTGAAGCCTAATTGGCTGATGTTGGCTTTTTCCTCAGAGGAGTTTCAGATCCATCCAAATATCAATCACAAAGTTTAATAAAGAACAAGCAGTGGCTTTTCAGGCATCAGAAATTTATCACAATTTGTTTGATATTGCTTTATTTATTTTTTTTGAAAAGGAGGATTGATTATTTAGTAATCAAAAACAATATACAAAAATTGTCTTATGCTTTATTATATTCATGAGAAATATGGGTATTAATATATTTTATATTTTATTTTATTTCTGTAATTATTAACTAGTTAATCCAAGGTAAAAAATGACTTTTAATACAAGCTGAACAGTTAGTTGTTGAACATAATTTTAAAGTCCCATCATTTTTTTAAATAGGTTACATATGCATCAGCCTTAAATACTGCAAATACTTTAGAGATTTATTTCTATGTTATTTCTTGGCTTGGTATATGCTTAGACTTGTGTTGATTTGAATAGGGTGTTAATATCGATTGGACTTACTTAAAAGTTCTACTGGAGTTACTTTTTTGATGATATTACATAAGCATCTAAAATGGAAACTTTGCCTTCCTTCTGACAAGGGGATTGTGGGATTGAAGGGTCAAAACCTGGAATAAACAGATAAAGAAAAGCGTATATTCCGATCTCCATTCTATAGGCCAAAGACTACCATATAGTTTGAAAAGAATACAAAGGGACCTTTGTCTAACTTTCCATTTGGCTCTCTAAAGAAAGTTGAATCCAAGAAAAATCAGCAATATGATATGATTAGGCCAAAGAAGTGGACTATGGAAAGGGACAAAAACATACTACATGTTATAAAGAAAGGCTCAGAGATTCGCTGAATATTGGCAGAGGAGCTTGGTAAAGGGGGTTAATCTGGCAGGGACCCCATGGGGGAAAAACCACATGGTGGACTTTCCTTCCTTGACTGAGCCAAAGAGAATAAATCACAATTAGAATAGGACAGGCTTCAGATGCCAGCACATCTCTTATTAACTAGGAGAGTCATCTGTAGACACCAAAGGAAGTGAAAGGCAGTTTCAAAGCCTTTTTCCTCTGTTGCCATGAGAGCTGCTTAAGCTGTTCTCTACTCTGACATCATCCTCGAAAGCAGAGAGAAGAGTAGAGGAAAATACAAAAGAAACAATTTATTCTCAAGGGAGAAGTTATCACCTACAGAGACTGTTTAAGCTTTCAGATCACACTAGATTGGTCTGAATTAAGAAACCGTCCTAAATCCAGCCCTTTGCTCTGTCCCCATAGCTTGGCTGAAGTCTCATAAGGCAGACCATATCATCTATTACAAATTTTTACACATCTGATTACAGCATGTAAACCCTGCTGCAATATAAAAGTTCCTACAAAATAAGGACAAGTCAGTTTAATTTGCATAATAAAAACAAGAGGCAGGTGTTCTTTTAAAAAAGTATTATTTGCTGCTACAGGAAACTTGTTGATTTGTATATTACACTTCTGATTGTCGTTATTACAAAGCAATGTGACTAATAATTTGTACTTACATAAATGTACTTGTGTATATATTTTTTGTCTAACTTTTAACTAAAAAGTTGTACTTTTAAAAGGAGAAATGCTTCAGAATTGAAACAATATGAACACTTAGCACATGTGAGGGATAGAAGTGCTACACATTTTTGCAAGGATTCAAATTTAAAATTATGAAATTTTGCCTAAAAAATCAACAAAATGAGGATTCTATAAAGCATTTTGAGATAGATATTTCACTCTATTCTACCTTTGATACCTTACAGTAGACCAAGGCCTGGTCTCAGAGCATAGAAAACGTACTGTTACAGATTGAATTGTGTCCCCCTAAAATATGAATTGAATTCCTGGACCTTGTACCTGGGAATATGATACTATTTGGAAATAGAATTTTTCTCTTGTTGTGTTAATCAGGCCATACCAGTGTAAGGTGGGCCCTAAACCTAATCACTTCTGAGTTATAAAGAGACCAGAAAAGACACAGAGACACATACTGGTGAAGAAAGAGACAATATGAATCAAGGAACCAAGGAACACCTGGGGCTATGAACAAGGAAGGAATTGATGCTGCAGAGACCCTGATTTGAACCTTTAGTCTTTAGAAATATGAGAAAATAAATGTCTGTTCTTTTAAGTCACCCAGTTGTGGCATTTATGATGCAGCATCACTAGGTAACTAAGACAGATACTTACACCAGGCTCTTTTATCCCGAAGTTCAGTTCTCCAAGGAAATTCTTCCCTGAATAGTTTTGCTCATGAGAAAAGAAAGTATCTGAGTCATATGGGAAGATGGAAGAATTTCAACTTTCTCCAAAGTTACAGGATAAATTAAAAATCCCATAGATTTCTTTAGCCTTTTCTATTTTGCCCTTGGCAATACAGCATAATCAGACTATCTGCTTTTGAAGAAGGAGTTATTTGCATATTTTAGAAAGGATCCATTACAGGTAAAACCCAAGAAATGAGTATTAGGTCTAAATCATTTGCTAAAAGAAGGGAAATGGAGAAAAACATGATTCTTTTAATTTAACCTGTAGGGAAATGCTGCAGTGACCCCATTATTATATTTAAAAGTGCCAAGCCTACTATGACAAATGACCAGAGAGGAATATGAGAAGTAGGACCCAAAGTATGCAAGGGAGTCTGAAGACTTCACGAATACTCATACTTTTAAAGCTTTTCCTCTGTTTTAGTCGTTAAAATTTGGTAAGATTTTGTCAGCCTGGCCAATGGTTTTGTGTGGCTGTGTGGCGGTGTCTTGGAGGGTGTATTGAGAGAGAAAGAAAGATAATCTGTAAGGAAGAAAAAAGTATATGAAAATATTGACCTTAAGCATACCCTTGACAGGGCCTGTATGAAGATGCACAGGATTTAGACAGCTAAATTTGAAAAAGATTTGAGTGTCAACAAGATGAAATGATGTCATTCACATTAGTTGAAGACACAGATATTTTGACACTTTTTTTTTTCTTTCTTTAATTTTAAGATTTTCCCTCCAGGAGTCTAAGTAAATACTTTTTGTGCCTTGCCACATGGGACCTATCATACCTGCTCAGCTTAAAGAACACATGGCTAAAAAAAGAAACCTCAAATGTACTCTGCACGTGCACCTTCCAAATTGCCCTAAAGTTTATTATACTTAAAGCAGAAATAATTGCTGCAGATATCTGCCTGTCCCCTTTTGTATTGAACAGTGGTTCCTGCACAATGATCAACACTGAAGTGCCCCCATTATAAGTAGCTATTACTTTTTTTTTTTTTTTAAGGGAACAGGTATTTGACGATCTGCCAAAAGCATCTTAGCAAGTCTAAAAGACATTCATACTGTGAAAAATATTCACGCAACAAAAGGTGTATTGACAAGTGGGTAAGTAATTGGTTTCATGCCTTGGACTGCCCACAGGGTTTTGTTTTGTTTAAAAAGAAAAAAAATTCTCACTCTCTTTTCCTGAATAATATTTCTGGCAGTGTCAGTTTTAAAACGTGGTCTGCTTTTTTCAACACCTTGTGTGGAAAAGGTCTTAAAGATACTGTTATGAGTTGAATTATGTCCCCCAAAAATATGTGTTATAAATCATAACCTCTCTATAAGTTGGAATCTACTTGACAGCACTGGGTTTGTTTTGTTTTTGTTTTTGTTTTTATGCCTGTGATTATAATCCTATTTAGGAATGGGTTGTCCTTGTTATGTCAGTGAAGCAGAATTAGTGTAGAATGTATATTGAGTCAATGTCTTTTGAGATATAAAAGGGATCAGACAAGCAAGCAGAGGAGAGATGGGGTAAGATAGATGACAAGATTTCCAAGGAACCAGGAATCAGAAGCTGAAGACACAAGGTCTTTCCTCCAGAGCCGACAGAGAAAGCCTTCCCCTAGAGTCAGTGCTCTGAATTTAGACTTTTACCTTTCCAAACGTGAGAAAATAAATTTCTGTTTGTTAAAGCCATCTACTTGTGTTATTTTTGTTAAAGAAGCACTAGTTAACTAAGAAGGAATTTGGTACCAAAAGAGTGGGGTGCTGTTCTAATGGATACCTAAAATGGGGAAGCCATTTGGTATTTGGTAATGAGTAGTGTCAGTTTGTGTATTGTGATGGCTTTCATGTTGCTGGGATTGGAAGCTATGCCACCAATATTTCAAATACCAACAAGGTCACCCATGGTGGACACTTTTCAGCGAGCTTCCAGACTAAGGCAGACTAGGAAGAAGCTGGTGGTCTTCTTCTGAAAAAATTGGTCAGTGAAAACCTTATGAATAGCAGCATAACATTGTGATATAGTACCCTCAGATAGGAAGGCCCTGAAAATACAACTGGGGAAGAGCTTCCTCCTCAAAGTAGGGTTGACCTTAATGAAGTGGATGTGGTAAAGCTCTCAGGACCTTCATTTGCCAATGTAGCATGACTCAAAATGAGAAGAAACAGCTGCAAACATCCATTAATAATCAGAACATGGAATGTAGCAAATATGAACTAGGAAAATTGGAAGTCATCCAAAAATGAAATGAAACACATAAAGATCGACATCCTAGACTTCAGTGAGCTGAAATGGACTGGTATTGGCCATTTTGCATCAGACAATCATTTGATCTACTATGCTGGGAATGACAAATTGAAGAGGAATGGCATTGCATTCATCATCAAAAAGAACATTTCAAGATCTAACCTAAAGTACGATGCTGTCAGTGACAGGATAATATCCATATGCTTACAAGGAAGACCAGTTAATACAACTGTTATTCAAATTTAGGCACCAACAACTAATGTCAAAGATGAGGAAACTGAAGATTTTTACCAACTTCTGCAAACTGTAATTTATGAAACATGTAATCAAGATCCATTGATAATTACTGGTGATTGGAATGCAAAAGTTGGAAACAAAGAAAAAGGATCTGTAGATGGACAATATAGCCTTGGAGTACAGAAATGATGCTTGATGACAGAAACAGATGATAGAATCTTGCAAGACCAATGACTTATTCATTGCAAATATCTTTTTTCAACAACATAAATGGTGACTGTACACATGGACCACACCAGATGGAAAACACAAGAATCAAATTGACTACATCTGTGGGAAGACGTGCTGGAAAAGCTCAATATCATCGGGGAGAAAAAGGCCAGGGGCAGATTGTGGAACAGACCATCGATAGATTAGATTTGATGCATTGAACACTAATGATAGAAGACCAGATGAGTTGTGGGATGACCTTAAGGACATCATACATAAAGAAAGCAAAAGGTCATTAAACAGATGGTAAAGAAATAAAAGAAGAAAGTGGATGTCAGAAGACACTCTGAAGCTTGCTCTTGAACACAAAGTAGCTAAAGCAAACAGAAGAAATGATGAAGTAAAATACAGGACAGAAGATTCCAAAGAATGGCTTGAGATGACAAAGTAAAGTATTATAATGAAATATATAGACGTGGAAGAAACCAAAAGGGAAGAACCCGCTCAGAATTTCTCAAGCCAAAAGAACTGAAGAAAAAGATTTAGCTTCGAGTTGCAATATTGAAGTATTCTATGGGCAAAATACTACTCAGGAAGCATCAAAGGAAGATAGAAGGAATACACAGAGTCACTGCACCAAAAAGAAATGGTCGACATTCAACCATTTCAGGAGGTAAAATATGATCAAGAGTCAATTGCATTGAAGGAAAAAGCACAAGCTGCACTGAAGACATTGGTGAAAAACAAGACTCCGGAAATTGACAGACTACCAATTGAGATGTTTCAACAAACGGATGCAGCACTCGAGGTAATCACTTGTTCATGCCAAGAAATTTGAAATACAGCAACCTGGCCAAACGACTGGAAGAAATCCATATTTGTGCCCATTCCAAAGTAAGCTGATCCAACAGAATACGGAAATTATCGAACAGTATCATTAGTATCACAGACAAGTAAAATTTTGCTGAGGGTAATTAAAAAAATGTTTGTAGTGGTGCGTTGACAGGGAACTGCCACAAATTCAAGCAGGATTCAGAAGAGGATGTGGAACAAGGGATATCATTGCTAACGTCAAATGGATCTTGGCTGAAAGCAGAGAATATCAGAAAGATGTTTACCTGTGTTTTATTGACTATGCAAAGGCCTTCGACTGTGTAGATCATAATGAATCATGGATAACATTGCGAAGAATGAGAATTCCAAACACTTAATTGTGCTTTTGCAGAACCTGTACCTAGACCAAGAGGAAGCTGTTTGAATGAAACAAGGGGATGCTGTGTGGTTTAAAATCAGGAAAAGTATGTGTCAGGACTGTATCTTTTTATCATTTATTCATTCGGTATACTGAGCAAATAATCTGAGAAGCTGTACTATATGAAGAAGAACATGGCATCGGTATTGGTGGGAGACTCATTAACAACCTGCGATATGCAGATGGCACAACCTTGCTTGCTGAAAGCAAAAGGATTTGAAGCACTTACTGATGAAGATCAAAGACTACAGACTTCAGTGTGGATTTTATCTCAACATAAAGAAAACAAAAATCCTCGCAACTGGACCGATAAAATCACGATAAATGGAGAAGAGATAGTTGTTGTCTAGGATTTCATTTTGCTTCTATCCACAATGAACACCCATGAAGCAGTAGTCAGGGAATCAAAGCATGTATTGCATTGGGCAAAAACCTCTTTAAATTGTTAAAAAGCAAAGATGTCATTTTGAGGACTAAGGCGTGCCTGACCCAAGACATGATTTTTTCAATTGCCTCATATGCATGTGAAAGCTGGGCAATGAATAAGGAGGACCGAATAATTGATGTCTTTGAATTATGGTATTGTTGAAGAGTATTGAATATGCCATGGACTCTCAGAAGAAAGAACAAGTCTGTCTTGGATGAAGTACAGCCAGGGGTCTCCTTGGAAATGAGGATGGTGAGACTGTCTCAAGTACTTTGGACATGTTTTCAGGAGAGATCAGTCCCTGGAGAAGGACATCATGCTGGTAAGTTAGAGGGTCAGCAAAAAAGACGAAGACCCTCAATGACATGGAGTGACACAGTGGCTGCAAAAATGGGCTCAAACATAGCAACAATTGTGAGGATGGCGCAGGACCGTTCAGTTGTACATATGGTCAACTCGAGTCGGAATCAACTCTATGGCAAATAATAACAACAGTGATGAGTAGAAGCTGGAAGAGTTTTAAAGTACCTGATAGCAAAGGCCTAGATTGCCTTGAAGTGACTGTTGGTAGTATTATGGATGTCAAAGGTAATTCTGGTGAGGTCTCAAAAGGTAGTGAGGAAAGCTATCGAGAAAGTCTCTATTATCTTAGAGAATACATATGGCACCAGCAACATAGTGTTGCTAGAAATGTGGATGTTATATGTGCTTCTGGTGTGGCTTTAAAAGAAAATGATTAACATGTGATTGGACAGTGGAGGAAGGGTGATACTCTTTATACAGTGACAATGAACTTGTCTGAATTATGTTCAAATGTTTGGTGAAAGGTAGAACTTGTAAGTGATGAACTTGGATATCTAGCTAACCAGATTTCTAAGTAAGCTTTTAAAGGGGCCACATAGTTTCTCCTTGCTGCTTATAGTAAAATCTGAGAGGAAAGACCAAAAAATAAAAATAAAAAAAGCCAAATCTGTTGCTGTCAAGTCTATTCCAACTCATAGAGACCCTGTAGGATGGAGTAGAACTGCCTCATAGGTTTCCAGGGAGTGGCTGGTGGATTTGAACTGCCAACCTTTTTATTGTCAGCCAAGATGGACTTAAAAATGAGCTGGACAAAATGAAAACAAAACTTAAAGATCTGAAAAATTATGTTGTACAAACTAAGGACACACATCCTAGAATTTTCACCAAAAACATGGCTGCACAATCTTTCTTAAATCGATCAAGCCTGTGAGCGATGAATTAAACAACTACCACAGCCAAAAACCCATCAGCTTAGACTGTAAGAGACAGAGAAAGAACGAAAGGAGAGAACATTGTCTTCCTCTTAGAATTCTATAGGCAGGAGACAGGTCAAATTAGCTACATCTGTTGTCCTCCAAGAAAAGAAAAGACTATCCATAGAGCAGCTTGGAGATCAGCAGAACTGTCAGGAGGAGCAAGGGAAACAGGAGCTTCTCTGTTTCAAAGGGTAGGGCCACAGTTTCCTGAACCTCAAAGGGTGGAGCCACAGCCTCCTAGGTTTCAAAGAGTATGATCTTCGCCAACTAGATTCTGGGTTCCAGAATGTGGGGCTGCCATTAAGTTGTCCCAGGGGGATGGAGCTGCTGCCCAGAGCTGAGTGGGTGGGGCTGTCGTGTTCAAGAGGCAGAAGGACAGAGCCTGCTGGGCTGACGGTGTGGGGTGGCCACTCAGATGGATGAGGAGAATGGAGCCACCCAAAGCCAAGGGAGCAGAGTTGCTGTCCTAGTCGGTCTGGAAGGTGGAGCTGAAGCATAGAACCATGGGGCCTCCAGAGGACATGGCCAACACCCATAGTCTGAAGGGCACAGACATTATCCAAATAGTCCCAAAGAACAGGGAATTATTTTCAAACCTGAGAGCTAATGCAAATTGTTCTGCTAGGTTTTCAACTAGCTTAGTGCCCATTATCACTTCTTTTGCTCAAATTTCTCCCATTTGTAATAGAAATGTCTAACTTGTGTCTGTTCCACCATTGAATTTTGGAAACAGATAACTTGTAGTCTGGATTTCAGAGATTCACAGATGAAGAGGAATTTTGTTCCAGGATTAAATACATCTCAGGTCTCACCCTTATTTGATTTAGATGATTAAGAAGATGAGATTTTGGAGGTGTTGATTTAAGACTTTTGGACGATGTGGTAGAGTCAATTCGTTTTGCATGTGGCAAAGACATGAATTTTAGGGGTACAAGGGTGGAATGTTATGGATTGAATCCTGTCCCCCCAAAAAACATGTGTTGTAAATGCTGACCTCTAAACCTGTGGGTGGGCCCTGGTGTCACAGTAGTTAAAAGCTACGACTACTAAACAAAAGCTTGGCAGTTCCAATCTGTTAGCCATTCCTTGGAAACTCTATGGGGCAGTTCTACTATGCCCTATAGGGTCGCTATGCATCGGAATTCACTCAGTGGCAATGAGTTTGTTTTCTCTGGGTTATGCCTGCATTTATAATCCCATTTGGGAGTGGGTTGTCTTTGTTATGTTAATGAGGCAGGATTAGTGTAGGGTGTATCTTGAGTCAATCCCTTGTGAGATATAAAAGGGATCAAACAAGTAAACAGAAGAGATACAGGGTAAAATAGATGGGAAAACACAAGGAGATCTTCAAGGAACCAGGAAGCAGACGCTGAAGAGACAAAGACCTTCCTGCAGACCCCACAGAGAGAAAGCTTTTATCTAGAGCCATCAGTCTGAATTTGGACTTCTAGCCTCCTAAACTATGAAAAAATAAATTTCCCTTTGTTAAAGCCATACACTTGTGGTATTTCTGATATAGCAGCGTTAGATAACTAGACAGTGTGTGAAAAGAAAGAAAAAGGAGAGGGCTAATAAGCGGAAAGTAGAGAGGGAAGGAGACTGTGGGAGGGAGAGAAGAAGCCAGGGATGGAGGGAGGGAAGGATAGAGGGAGGGAGAAAAAACACAGTAAAAATAAAACAATAAAACATAAAAAGCACAACTAAAACAAAATTTAAAAACATCTTTTTTTAAAGAAGTAATCCTGTGCAACTTACTCCATTTCAGTCTCTTTTTCTCTTCTGAAGCATGATAATAGTAGGGGTACAGTGACACTGCTGTGATAAATTCAGATTACCTGTGCAGTTTGCATAAACATTTTATGTGTCTCCCAATCAGTCTGTGTGAAATGTTTTGGACTAGGAGCAGACTGTGGAATGCACTTTGAGTAAATTGCACTAAATCTGAGGCCATACTGGTCACTCAGTAACTGAGGGTGAAGAAACACTCAGCTTGTCCTCTTTGACCATATCATTTTGAATTTTTAAAATGTTTTATAATTCTTTGGGTTCACTTTGTGCCTCTTATAGTGTTCTGCTGAGTCTGGTATATTATTTTCATAATTTACTAAAACAACTCTGCAAAGTATACAGTCAATAAAAAGTTTGAAACCAATTTTAATGGCAAAGTGCAGAAACTCTTAGAAATTCTGTACCGTAAATTTCCCCTCCCCCGCCCCCATGGTGGTGCAAATTGTTAATAGTTAACACCCTCAGCTATTAACAAAAAGGCTGAAGGTTTGAGTTCACTCAGAGATGCCTCAAAAGAAAAGTTTGTTGATCTACTTCAGAAAAATTAGTCAGAGCATAGTTCTACTCTGCCATAAATGTGGTTGCAATGAATTGGAGTTGACTAGGTCACAACTAGCTTCTTTTCTAGCTACCAACGGTACACACATATACCTATTTTACTCTAATCTTTATGATGTAAAATTATTTTTGAAATCTCATAGTAAATCCAAGCTAAGCTATGAGGGACCCATTAATATTAAAGTTTCAGGTAGGAAAATTGACGTTCAGAAGCATAGTTACTTACTCAATATAACACAACTACTAATATGAAGACAAATGTGAAGCATGATTCATCTAACTCCAAAGTCTACTAACTTCCCACTGGGCTGGAATAGCAATCTGTTCCTCATCTCTGCCTACTAATACACATTGTTGCCAAACATTTTGAGGCAGAGACCAGAAGATTCAGACACATAAGCAGTAAACTATGTAGAAAGTATAAATAGACTTTACCATTTTAGATAATAAATCTCATGGAAGTGTGCTTCTTGCGGGTAAACAAAAAACAAAACAAAACAAAAAAAAACACCACCACCAAAATCCTGCCCTTCACATGGCAAACTAACTGACTTCTAGGAAAGCTATTTCTTCTCCCCCTACCCCACTTCTGTGATGATTAATGTTATGTATCAACTTGATTAGGTTATGATTTTAAATGACCTGGCAGTTATGTAAGAAAGTAGTTCGGCAATTATGTAATGATGTAGTTGGCAATTATGTAATGAGGTAATCATCCTCCTTTTCATGATCTAATGTAGTCAGCCCCCATTTTGTGATCTGATGTGAGTAGCTAATCAGTTGAAAAAGAGTTTTCTTGGAAGTATGGCCTGTATCCAATATATATACAGATGTTCTGGCAAAGCTCGCTTGCTCTGGATCCTGCATCCATCTTGTCATCATCTGACTTCGGTACTTGAAACTTGAGCCAGCCGTCTCCCATCTTACTTGTTGATCTTGGGATTCATCACTCTCCAAAGCCTGTGAGCTAGCAGCCTGCCATCTTACCTGCCAATCTTAGATCTATCAGCATCCACAGGCTGTGAGCTTGTGGAGTGCCATTTGACCTGCCAATCATGGGTTTGTCTGCCCCTGCGGCTCCCTGAGTCAGGAGAAGCCTCCAGCCTGACACCTGACCCATGAACTTGGGACTTGCCAGCCTCTACAACTGCATGAGCCATTTCATTGAGATAAATCTCTCTCTCTCGATGTGTGTATATATATATACGCTTCACTGGTTTTGCTTCTCTGGGGAACCCAGCCTAAGACATTTGGTATGAGAGTGGTTCTAGAGAAACAAAATCTTAAGGATAAGTTTTCTAAATTAGTTCTTAAGTCTGACTAGTCTTAAAGGTGCTGATGACTCTGCCTCCAGTAGTAAAGAGGGCACTGCTAATCCATGGCATAAGGTGGCAATATTTATATGCAAAATATCACCACCAATAGATCAAGTATTTGTGAGAAGTAAGGCTCTGGGTGATCACGTTTGATACTTTTCCCAGTTTCATCAGAATTAGAAGTATAAGAAAGCTAGTTGGTTAGTCCTATTTTCACTAGACAATGCGGTGAAAGAGATGAGATCAGGGCTTCAGAGCCACAGCTCAAGTACCTCATAAAAGACCTCTAAATTGCCATGTGTGCTTTGTAGAAAGCCTTATTTCTTACAAAAATCAAACCCAGAGTCTTATCATAAGAGTGGCTGAATCACAATGCCAATTGAATTCCAAAAGTTGAATGGTGTCTGAAGTTAACGTGAGGGCATTGATTAGGAAGAAATGGGATCCTGAAATTCCATATGGGGACATAAAGACAGATAATCTGGAAGCTGGGGACACTGAGGCCCTAAATTCCATTGTATCATTCCTGCCAACAGAACCAGCCCTCTTACTCCCATCTGAAAAGATTACTCAATCTTTGTCTGCTAAACCACACTCCCCAATAAAACCATTATTCCTTCCACCTCCATCTGATGAGATTAACTCAGCTTTGCGTGAAGAACCTTGTCTGAGATATCGCCAGGGGTGGTGTCTGGGGCCTTGCCTGGGGCATCACTTGAGGTAGATGACTTACTAGACATTTGTGTGCTTGAAGGTATGAAATTAACTGAACAAAATTTCAAACACCTTCTACATCAGTGAAATTTCTAGGGTTCCAGTGGTGTGGGGCATGTCGAGATATTCTTTCTAAACTTAGGGATAAATTGTTACATCTGTTCCCTCCTACAGCTATAAAGGAGCACAACATCTGGTGGGCCTCTTTGGAGTTTGGAGGCACATAAACCTCATGTAGATGTGCTACTCTGGCCTATTTATCAAGTGACTGAAATAGCTACTAGTTTTGAGCGGGGCCCAGAACAAGAGAAGACTCTGCAACAAGTTCAGGCTGCCATGCAAGCCTCTCAGCTACTTGCTCCATATGATCCAGCTGATGTTTCAGTGGCAGATAGAGATGCCGTTTGGAGTCTTTGACAGGGTCCTATTGGTGAACCACAGCACAGATCCTTAGGATTTTGGAGCAAAGTCCTGCCATCCTCTGCAGGTAACTACTCTCCTGAGAAACAGCTTTTGGCTTATTATCAGGCCTTGTTGTTGTTTTTGTTAGGTGCCATCAGTTCTGACTCATAGCGACCCTAGGTACTACAGAATGAAATACTGGGCAGTCCTGTGCCATGGTCATAGTCGTTATGCTTGAGCCCATTGTTGCAGCTACTGTGTCAATCCATCTCACTGAGGATCTTCCTCTTTTTTGTTGACCCTGTACTTCATCAAGGATGATGTCCTTCTCCATGGACAGAACCTTCCTGAAAACATGTCCAAAGTGGCAAGACATAGTCTTGCTATCCTTGCTTCTAAGGAGCGTTCTCATTTTACTTCTTGCAGGACAGATTTGCTCATTCTTTTGGCAGTACATGGTATATTCAGTATATTCAGTATTCTTTGCCAACACCACCATTCAAAGACGTCAATTCTTCTTCAGTCTTCCTGTTACAGGGCCTTAGTAGGGACTAAATGCCTAACCATGGGCCACCAAGTCACCATGTGGCCTGAGCTGCCCATCATGAACTGGGTGTTGTCTGACCCACAGAGTCATAAATTTGGATGTACACAGCAGCACTCCATCAATAAATGAATGTGGTATATATGAACCCAGGCCCGAGCAGGACCTGAGGCACAAGTAGGTTACATGAGGAAGTGGCCCAAATGCCCATAGTCTCCACTCCTGTCACATTACCTTCTCTTTTCCAGTCTGCACCTATCGCCTCATGAGGATTTCATTGTGAATAGTCGAGTAAGGAAGGGAAAACTTGTGCCTGGCTTACAGATGGTCCTGCATGATACGCAGGCACCACTAGAAAGTGGACAGTAGCAGCACTACAGCCCTTTCCTGGTACCTCCATGAACAACAGCGGTGAAAGGAAATGCACCCTATGGGCAGAACTTCAAGCAGAGTAACTGGTTGTTCACGTAGCTTGGAAGGAATAACGGCCAAATGTTTGATCGTATACTGATTCATGGGCTGTGGCCAATGGTTTGGCTGAATAGTCAGGGACTTGAAAGGAACATGATTTGAAAATTGGTGACAAGGAGGTATGGGGAAGAGGTATGTGGATAGGCCTCTCTCAATGGGCCAAAGGAGTGAAGATATTTGTGCCTCAAGTGAATGCTCACCAAAAGGTGACCTCGGCAGAAGAGGATTTTTAACCATCAAGTGGATAGGATGACGTGTTCTGTGGAAACCAGCCATCCTCTTTTCCCAGACTCTCCTGTCATTGCCCAATGGTCTCATGAACGTAGTGGCCATGGTGGCAGGGATGGAGGTTATGCATTGGTAAAGCAACATGGACTCCCACTCACCAAGACCGATTTGACTACAGCCACTGCTGAGTCCCCAGTCTGCCAGCAGGAGAGAGCAACACTTGTTGCCAAACCCTAGAAGATGAGTTTTGTCTAGCATGCTCAGACCTGCCAATTGTCTGGACACTGGCCTTTGAGAAAGAGAAAGTAACTTTATTGCAAGGCACAGACCAAGGAGCCAAGAGGAAGTTCCTCAGATCCAACTTTGAACTGTGGGGAAGCAGGGCTTATATGTGATTTGGGCAGCAAGATGGTGGCCACTCAGGCATACTGGGGAGGGAAAATTCTAGAAGGCAGGAATTATAGCGGCCAGGAAAGAGGAGGTGACTTGGTTCTTGTTGGATCTCTTGCTTTGGAACGGGGTCCAGACGATGATTTTCCTTTTGATTCGTTCCACCTGTTGCTGCATCCACTGTTGAGGTCAATTAACTGTCACAGCTGGCCCTTTTGTGCATGAGGGGGTGGGCCAAATCTGGCTTAAGCTAGTTTAAGGACTAGTGGAAATTTACTAGCATTCGTAGGGTCAGGTTATAATCCCCCCTTGAGTTGTAGCAGTTCCTTAATCTTAAGGGATAAGGGTCAGCAATTCATCTGGCTACTTCCTGCTGACTGGGATGGAGTTTTAGGGACCTAGGAACAGGTAAGGAATGATTAGCTCCTGGGGTAGCAGGCAAACAAGAGTTACAAGGTGGAAAAGGAGAACTATTATAGAGCAGAAGTACTTATCTTTAGGTTGAGGCTATTTCTTAATGAGTAGTCTTAAGTCTTCTAGTGGCTTGCACTCCCACTTCTATTGTAAGGGTTCCAGGAGTTGGCTGTCTTTGTGGTCCCACGAATAGTCTCCACTTTGGTGACCAATGCCAGTGGGTGAAGTCTTTAAGGGCTCATCTGGAGTGGTGAGCACATACTTCACCCTGGTGTAGTGGATCCCAGGCTCGACACTGGCTACCTTCATCAAAGAATGGGTGACTAGAAGAACTTCACAAGGACTGGTCCACTTTGGTTGAAGCTGGCTTCAAGGATGATGATCGTTCCACTTCTTTATGAGATGAAGAGGGGTATCTGTGGGAAAGAACATATGACTAGAAGCATACTGGTTAATAGTTTTCAGAGTTACATATAGTGATCTAAGATACCTGGAAACACTAAGTTCCTGGACTACTTGAAGATCATCTGCACTACATCCCTAGGCTGCCTTAAGAAAGGTCCTCCCATATAGTGTTTCACAGGGGCTTAATTGAAGCCTGCTTCTGGGGACCACCCAGACTCTCAAAGGGCACTGTGTGGCAGTTTGACCCAGGGCAGATTGTCTTCTTTCTCCAGTTTCTCCAGTCGACTGTGGCCTCCAGGAAGCATGTAATTTCCACCGGATTCCTAAATGCCCTGAAACTTCTTGGGTAACCCTGGATATAAAAGCTCCTCCATTATTGCTTTGACTTGAAAAAGGTAGGCCAAACCAAGGGATGATTTCATTGCTTACCTCTGATGCCTTTTCCATCCAGCAGGGGAAGGCTTCTATCCATCCGGTGAAGGCATCTACAAACATTAAAAAATCCTATAGTCATTGGTATAATTGTGAAGTCTACTTGCCAGTCTTCTCAGGGTCCGGTCCCGTGGGCTTGTACCCCAGGCAGAGGAGGTGATGAGCCTGTTTTTGGATTGTTCTTCGCACAGGTGACACATTGTTGTACCCCTTTTGGATAGTCTTTTGTAGATTAGGCCTTTTAATCAGTTTGGCAACCTAGTGAAACAAAGCATCCCGACTGTAATGTGTGCTCTCATGAGCTGCCTTTATTATCTGGGGCATTAGGTGTTCTGGTATTAACACCTGTCCTTACGAAGTGTACAACCACCAGTCTTCTGCTCTGTTATTAAGGTCAAAGCCCCATTCACAAGCTCTGTTTATATCCCATTCAGTGTACTGGGGGTTTTCTGGTAGCTGAAGATTAAGAATTAAAGCAAGATAAGTGGTGGAGGTTTTTGTTCAAGTGACTTGTTTGGCCACCTGATCCTTTAATTATGTGTATATGCCTCTGTTGACCATAGTACATTATTCAAAAAGGGCATCTCTAGTAGGCTTTCTTTCCTCCAGTCCCACCAGCCGAGATACTTTTTGCTGTTACAGGCCTGCCAGGGTTTGGGGTGAGGTAAGGATGGTGACCGTCTCGCCAGGCCCTGAAGATGTGTGCCACCACTTCCTGTGTTTGGCAGCTCTCCACCCTGCCAATGAAGCTGGGGAAAGTGGGCCCTTCAGGGGGTTTAAAACCGAATAGTTTGCACCCATGTCCACTAAATATTCAGTAAGTTGTCCGTCCACAGTCATTGTAACTTGGGGCTCCTCGAGGGTTGCAGGGAAGCCCCTGGGCCCCATCAGTCTGAGTTATCGGCTGACAGCTGTGAGAACTGTGTTATGGATTTCCTGCTAGGACCGGCTTTGCTGCGAGGGGCACCCTTGTTTCCAGTGGCCCTCTTGTTTGCAATAGGCACACTGTCTGGGGCCTAGGTTTAGGTGGTCTTGGGTTGTCCATCTGCCCTTTTGGGGCCCATGAGGACTTACCCCATATGAGTTCTGCCTAGGTGGCAGGTTGCCTCACGGCCTTTTTTCCTTGTACCTGGTCCCAATTATTGAAGACCTTAAAGGCAATCTCAACAAATTGTGAAATATTCATTCCTATGCCTCCTTCTAACTTTTGAAGTTTCCATCTGATGTTGGGGGCACTCTGGCTGATGAGGGTCATAGTTATTAACCAGGAATTCTCTGGGTCTTCAGGGTTTATATCAGTAAACTGCCAGTCTGCTTCGTACACTGGTTCTAGGAAAGGGGAGGGATTATCCTTGCGGCCTTGTTGTACATCCTGAACTTTTATAAGGCTCTTCTGTTTTGGGGCCCCTTGCTGTAAATCAGCTATCAAACAGTGTTCTAGCTGTCTTGTGTCCAGCCAATATCTGTGGCAGGTACAGCCTGGGCTGCCGGGAGTCTAATACCATTTTGAGGGTAGAGGTTATGCAGCCCGCCAGCCTCTTGGTGTGCCTTTTCTAAGACCATCGTCCGTTCCTCTGGAGTTAAAAAATATTCCAATTATATAGGTCAAAGGTAGAGAATGGTATATGGGCCCAGAAAAACCCTCTAGGCTGGCCATTGTGATCCAGTCCGGCAGGCATTTTTCTCAGGTGAGATTGCCCCGAGGAGACTTGGGTGGATCCCTTGCCAAATTGCACCCCACTATGGGTGTGTGCTGGGAGACTATTCCCGGGGCAGGACCGGGAGCTTCTGATTCAAGAAGGGGCCATGAGCAATTCGCTGGTGGGGTGTTGGAGGGTTCCGCCGAAGGGGTAGTGGCTTCTGTCAGTGAAGCAGCGCAGTGAAGGCCACTGGCATTGGGGACTTCAGGGCTGGCGGCGGGCTGGGAACTAGTCCCACAAGCCCAGGTGGATAAGGAGGAGGGGGTACAGGTATAGAGAAGTTAAATGCAAATCTGGGTAGGGCTCAGGTTTTCGACCTAAGTCCCCACTGTATACACAGGGCTACTGGCTTGAAATAAAAAAAAGCCTGTGTTTCTCCCAAGCAAATCCTAGTTCTCTTTTAGCATATCCAATTAAGTATTGGCTGAAGGTGGATTTACGTGCTCTCTGTAATCTATAATACCCAATATTCATTTCTAGCATACATTTAGGTCTGCTTTACAACATTAGTTAGGAGAAACATACAATATTCATAGTACATTCAGATAAATGCAAAATCCTAAACATGTAACCCTTTTTAAACATTCCAGTTTTGTCTTCTTCACTTGACAATCTTCCCATTCATATGCATATGGCCTTGGGTCTCTGGCTGAGTGGAACCAGAAGACCCTGGCCCCTTATCAATCATCCTGCTTCTCTGGCCTGGCTTTGGCCCCAGGCTTCTCCAGGTGTAGCTTTTCTTCCCTTTTTTCCCCTGCACCATTAGTTTACACTGTTTTTGTAAGTTTTTATTTTGCCAGAGAGACACAAAGATTTGTACTTAGCCAATTTCATCCCATTTCCCCTCTCTTTTTCTTTTGCAAAACAGATCTAACTGTAAGATGGCAGCATAGTTACCCATTGCATCGAGTCAATTCTGACTCATAGCAACCCTATAGGACAGAGTAGAACTGCCCCATAGGGTTTCCAAGGCGTATCTGGTGGATTCAAACTGCTGACCTTTTTGTTAGCAGCCTTAGCTCTTAACCCCTATGCCACTAGGGTTTCCTGTAGCATAGTTAAGTGACCCCAAACAGTAATTAGAATACACATGGAAAAACAAAGAACACCAATAAAGGTACACTAGGTTGGTTTCCCATATTTCACTCACACACACACACACACACACACACTCACACACACACACACACTCGCTTAGAACCAGAACCAGAATCTGAATATGACTAAGGTCAACCAGAAACTAGGCTGCACATTCTCTGCCTTTGGCTAGGCAGAGTGGAGGGGCAAGTTAACAAGGATGTCTTAGTAGGGTTTCTACAAACCCTAATGTCCTACTTTCAACCCTCCAGATTCTTCCCTATTCCCAATCCCAAGCACTTACACTTAACAAGAGAAATTTCAAAGGAAGAGAAATTTCGAAGGTACTTACCTAGTGGACTTCCATACCTGAGTTAATTTCTAATTCTCAAAGTAAAAGTGCCTGGGGCTGGTCACTGCCTGGGTCATGGTTAGGAGACCCACCTGATCCCCGCAAACAAGAGGCTTGGTGCCTGCTGATGGTCAGTGCAGTTTCCACTCACAGTTGAGTGGGTGCAAGGCTCCAGACAAAGGATCTGTGCGACCCTCTGGCCCCACATTGGGCACCAAAATTGTTGCTGAATCTTAGAATGTGAGCTCTGTCTGGCATACTCAGACCTGCCAATAATCTGGACACCAGATTTTGAGAAAGAGAAAGTAATTTTATTGCAATGTGCAGAGTGAGGAGCCAAGAAGAAATTCCTCAGATCTGATTCCCCGAGCTATGGGGAAGCAGGGCTTATACATGATTTGGTCAGCAAGATGGCAGCTGCGCAGGCGTACTGTAGAGGGAAAATTCTAGAAGGCAGAAATTATGGCTGCCAGGAAACAGGAGGTGACATGGTTCTTGTTAGACCTCTGTCTTTGGAATGGGGTCCAGGCAATGATTTTCCTTCTGATTCATTCTATCTGTTGCTGCATCCTCTGCTGAGGTCAACTAACAGTCACAGATGGCCCTTCGGTGCATGAGGTGTGGGCCAAATCTGGCTTGGGCTAGTTTAAGGACTAGTGGAAATTTACTGGCATCTGTAGGGTCAGGTTACACACTGAGTCCCCAATATGGCCTCATTCCTTGAGGTGATCAGCCAGTAAGCTGGTGGAAGTTTGATTATATTGGAAAACTTCCGTCATGGAAAGGACAGCATTTCATTCTTCCTGGGATGGACACTTACTCTGGATATGGATTTGCATTCCATGCATGCAATGCTTCTCCCAAAACTACCATCAGTGGATTCACAAAATGCCTTATCCACTGTCATGGTATCCCACACAGCATTGCCTCGAGCCAAAGGACT
The DNA here is from genome assembly GCF_000243295.1 of Trichechus manatus latirostris. Lineage (NCBI taxonomy): Eukaryota > Metazoa > Chordata > Mammalia > Sirenia > Trichechidae > Trichechus > Trichechus manatus. The sequence continues at coordinate 8,361,806 of NW_004443948.1, read as the reverse complement.
CACTTCACAGTAAATAAAGAGTGGAAATCAGCTCCTGCTCAGGGAATTCACTGGTCTTACCATGCTCCCCATCATCCTGAAGAAGCTGGCTTGAAAGAATGATGGAATGACCTCCTAAAGACACAATTACAATGCCAGCAGGTGGCAATACTTTACAGGAAGCTGTATATGCTCTAAACTAGCATCCAATATACGGTGCTGTTTCTCCCATAGCCAGAATTCACAGGTGCGGGAATCAAGGGGTAGAGATGGGAGTGGCACCACCCACTATTATGCCTAGTGACCCACTTGCAAAATTTTGCTTCCTCTCCCTGTAACCTTATGCTCTGAGAGTCCAGAGGCCTCAATTCCAAAGGGAGGAACGTTCCTGCCTGATGACACAACACTGATTCCACTAAACTGGAAATTAAGAATGCTGCCGGGCCATTTTGAGTGCCTTATGCCTCTGGATCAATAGGCAATGATGTGAGTTACGATATTGTCTGGTTTGATTGATCCTGATTACCAAAGGGAAATCAGGTTGATATTACATAATGGAGGTAAAGAAGAGTATGTCTGGAATACAGGAGATCCCTTAGGGAGTCTCTTAATACTACCATGGCCTGTGATTAATGTCAATGGAAAACTACAGCAACCCAATTCTAACACGACTACTAATGACACAGAACCTTCAGGAATAAAGTTTTGGGTCACCCCAGCGGGTAAAGAATCATGACCAGCTGAGGTGCTTGTTTAGGGTAAAGGGAATATGGAATGGGTGGTGGAATAAAGTAGTTCTAAATAACAGCTACAACCATGTGACCAATTGCAGAAAGAAGGACAGTAATTATTATGTGTATTTCTTGCTTGTATGTGTGCATCAAATGTTTTTGTTTTCTGCACTTATAAAATATAAGATGTACACAGGGCTAGTGTGTCTTCAGTTGTATGCATGTTAGTTGTATCATGTTAGGTGCAAGTATGACTTTATAATTGTCTTTAGAGATTATGCATGGTTTAAGGAGAAGAGTATAGGTGCCAAGTTGACAAGGGGTGGAATATGATGGTTAATGTTTTGTGTCAACTTGATTAGGTTATGATTCTCAGTGGTTTGACAGTTATGTAATGATGTAATTGTCATCCATTTTGTGATCTGACACAATCATTTCCCATTATGTGATCAGAAGTAAGCAGCCAATCAGGTGAAAAGGGAGTTTCCTTGGGGGGTGTTGCCTGCATCCAGTATAATAAGGATATTGTGGTAAAGCTTGCTTGCTCTGGATCCTGCATCCATCTTGTCTTGACACTTGAACCAGCAGCCTACTGTATTGCCTGCCAATCTTGGGATACATCAACCTCTGCAGCCTGTGAACCAGCAGCCTGCCATCTTACTTCTCTATCTTGGGATTTGTCGGCCTCCACAGCCTGTGAGTCAGAAGTCTGCTGTCTTACCGGCCAATCTTGGATTAATCAGCCTCCACAGCCCACGAGCCAGCAGCAGCATGGGGACTGACCTGTTGATCCTGGGTTCATCAGCCCCTGCAGCTCCATGAGTCAGGAGAAGCCTCAAGTCTGATGCCTGACCCATGGACTTGGGACTTGCCAGCCTCTACAACTTTTCTTAAGATAAATCTCTCTCTACATATATATATATAAAACCAAATCTGTTGCCATTGAGTCGATTCTGACTCATAGTGACCCCATAGGGTTTCCAAGGAGCATCTGGCGGATTTGAACTGCTGACCTTTTGGTTAACAACCAAACTCTTATCCACTGTACCAACAAGGCCCTATATATATATATA
>NW_004443948.1:8340756-8359923 GCF_000243295.1 Trichechus manatus latirostris | reverse complement strand
TATATATATATATGCTTTCACCATACTTATTCAATCTGTACGCTGAGCAAATATTCCATAAAGCTTGACTATATGAAGAAGAGTGCGGTATCAGGACTGGAGGAAGGCTCATTAACAAACTGTGTTATGAAGATGACACAACCTTGTGTGCTGAAAGCGAAAAGGACTTGAAGCACTTACTGATGAAGATCAAAGACCACAGCCTTCACTATAGATTATACCTCAACCTAAAGAAAACAAAAATCCCCACAACTGGACCAGTAAGCAAACATCATGATAAACAGAGAAAAGATTGAAATGGTCAAAGATTTCATTTTACTTGGATACACAATTAATACCCACGGAAGCAGCAGTCAACAAATCAAAGGATGCATTACATTGGGCAAATTGGTTGCAAAAGACCTCTTTAACATATTAAAAAGACAAGATGTCACCTTGAAAATTAAAGTATGCCTGACCCAAGCTATGGTGTTTTCAATCGCAAAATATGCATGTGAAAGCTGGACGATGAATACGGGAGACCAAAGAACTGATGCCTTTGAATTGTGGTGTTGTTGAAGAATATTGAATATACCATGGACTGCCAAAAGAACAAGCAAATCTGTCTTGGAAGAAGTACAACCAGAATGCTCCTTAGAAGTGAGGATGGTGAGGCTACATCTCACATACTTTGGACATGTTACCAGGAGGGATCAGTGCCTGGAGAAGAACATCAGGCTTGGTAAAGTAGGTCAGTGAAAAACAGGAAGACCTTCCACAAGATGGATTGACACAGTGGCTGTAACAATGACTTCAAGCATAGCAATGACTGTGAGGATGGCGCAATACAGGGCAGTGTTTTGTTCTGTTGTACGTCGGTACGCTATGGGTCTGAACCAACTTGACCGCACCTAACAACAGCAACATATACTCTTCACTGGTTTTGCTTCTCTAGAGAACACCATCTAAGACACCGTCCCAATCCTTAACTCAATCCAGTTTAAACGTATGTTGAACTAGATAACACTCTGAGAAGCTTTGCAATGATATTACAAGTTTGCCATATAAATCAACCTAAAGAGGAGCAAGACAGTATTTAAATTATTTATAGTGACAGAAATAGAGAACTTAGATTTGACTCTGTACAGTTTAGATTCTTGTTGCCAGGCCATGAAATGACTTTAATCCTAGTACTGATTACCAAAAATTAACAATAAAAACTTTTTTTAAATGTTGATTGCAAGTTAATCAGGCTTTGAGGTCATAGGAATCAGGTCGTATACATTAATTCATTAAATCAATGGATATCTACTGAACATCTTCTATCTACCAAGCAATCCTCTAGGCAACCTTTTTTTTACTGATATGAGAATCATAAGTAATGAATAGTTTTCAGAGTAAACATTCTATCAAAGCAAATGTTTTTTAATTAACATGTTAAGATTGAGATGCCTGTAAGACATCTCAGTAGTGACATCAGAAAAGCAATAGGCTATACGACAATGAAGGAGAAAGGAGAAGAAGACTGGATCAGAGATTAAAATTTGGAGTTTATGATCATGCAAATGGAAATTAAGGTCAATGAGATGAATGAGAGCATATGCAGAGAGGGCATAGAAAAAGGAGAAATGAAGGCTAAGACTAAGTCCCAGGAATCTGTTATGTTAGTAATGAGAGTAGAGGAAAAGTCAGCAAAGGAAGCTAACATGAGGTAAGAAAAGGGAGGCAATAATGAAATATAAAGAAATGTACTAGTTGACATCTTTGTTCCAATACTTAATAAGTGTGATTATAGATGTAGATTCTCATTTTTGTGTTTTATGATGAATTTGACCTCATTATTTTCATGTTAATTTATAATTTGAAGATAAAGCATTTCTAATATTTTTACCATATCCTCACATGTTCATTATACGGAGCTCTTCAGCACAATGTTCTGAAGAATTACATAAAATTATAGAGATATTAGACAATAACTTTAATGTAAATAGTTTCAATAAACACTATTATATCATGAGGGTAACCGTCAGTATACAGATAAATACGTGACAGCTATTATTTAAATACACTGTAGTAAATTTGCCTTATATAATGAAGTAATGGTTAGTGACAGCACCTGTACCTCATAATTACCACAATTTCAAAAGGACTTACTATATGATAACTGGGCAATTTCTTTTAAATTACAAGTAGCATTACACATTACATAACATCATTGTATCTAGGATACAAGGTGGCATTTTTTTTCTTTCTTAGAAATTCAATTCAGTTAGATAAATACAAACACCTTTCTGGAACACTTTCTCCACTTGCATTTCAGCAGCTTCTTTTGTAGTTCGAAGTTTTGTTTAACAAAAAGGAGAGAGAGAGGTGTGTAGAGAAGCAAAAATTAGAAAGTAAAAAGAAGCTGAACAGAGAGAAAAGGTAAATATCTTAATGAACAGTTGAAATTAAAAAAAAGAAAGCCGTGAGGAATTTTTTTTTAAAGTTTCTTTAAAAAGGGCGTATCAGATATTCAATTCATTTTAAATTCATGTCATAAAAGGTTAAAAATCAAATTTACCCCAATATGTTGCTGTCTTATTCTGGGTTCTCTAGAGAAGCAAAACTAGTACAGAGTATAAATATATATAGAGAGAGATTTATGTAAAGGAAATGCCTCTCATGTTTGCAGAGGCTAGAAAGTCCCAAGTTCACAGGTCAGGCTGGCAGCTTCTCCTGACTCACATAGCCGAAGGTGCTGGTGAATCCAAGATCAGAAGGTCAGAGAGGAGGCCTCTGGTTCACAGGCTGTGGAAGTCTACATATCCCAAGATTGGCAGGTGAGATGATAAGTGTCTTAGTCATCTAGTGCTGCTATAACAGAAATAACACAAGTGGATGGCTTTAACAAAGAGAAATTTATTTCTTCACAGTAAAGTAGGCTAAAAGTCCAAATTCATGGCATCTCCAGGGAAAAGCTTTCTCTCTCTGTTGGCCTTCTCATCAATGTTCCCCCAGACTAGGAGCTTCTCTGCACAGGGACCTTGGGTCCAAAGGACATGCTCTGCTCCTGGCACTGCTTTCTTGGTGGTATGAGGTCCCCCTGTCTCTCTGCTCACTTCTCTCTTTTATATCTCAAGAGATTACCTCAGGACACAATCCAATCTTGTAGATTGAGTCCTTTCTTACTAACACAACTGCCACCCATCCTCCCTCATTAACATCATAGAGGCAGGATTTACAACATATAGGAAAATCACTCAATACCAGGAATTATGGCCCAGCCAAATTGATACACAATTTTTTTGGGGAACATAATTCAATCCATGACATTCCACCCTTTGGCCCCCAAAAAATCACATCCTTGCAATATGGAAAACATATTCACCCCATCATATCATAGCAAAAGTCATAACTCCAAGTCCAAAATCCAAAAATTACTCTTCATCTGTGAAATCTAGAATGCAAGTCATTTGCTTCCAAAGGTACAATGGCAGAACAGGCACAGGCTAGACATTTCCATTACAGATGGGAGAAACTGGAGGGAAAGAAGGCATAACAGGCACCAAGCAAGTCAGCAGAACACATTACATTAGCCCTCAAGGCTTTGAAAATAATCTTCTGTGCTCTGAGACAATTTACACAATGTCCCTGCCCTCCGGACTCCAGGTATTGGTCACACTCTCCAGATTCTGAGTGGAGTTCCCTCGGCCCTGGGCTTCAGCTCAGCCTTCCAGGCCCACTGGGACAGCAACTCTGCCCCCTCAGCTTCATCTCTCTGCCTTCCGCTGGTTACTTTCTGTCTGCTCACCTTGCCAAAGTTTTTGGCTTCTTCCAGACACATCAGCTGCCTGTTTTCTCACCTCCGGTTCTTGGGACTGGAGTTAGCAGCTTACCTGTCAATCTTGGAATCTGTCGATCTTCACAACCTGCGAGCAAGAGTTCTGTTCCCTGACCTGCTGATCTTGAGTTCACCAGCCCCTGCAGCTACATGAATCAGGAGAAACCTTGCAGTCTTGTATGCTGATCTTGGAATTCATTGACCTTCACAGCCTGTGAGTGGGAGCCCTGCTCTCCGACCTGCTGACCTTGGGTTCGCCAGCTTCTGCGGCTGCATGAATAGGGAGAGGCTTCTACCCTGATCCATGGATTGGGGACATTTTAGCCTCTACAATCATGTGAGCTATTTCCTTGATATAAATCTCTTTATATATATACTTATACGCTTTACTGGTTTTGCTTCTCTAGAGAACCCAGCCCAAGACAGTAGGTAAGATGAACAGGAGCCATCTGCAGGGTCCACAGCGATCAAAAGCAAGTGAGGCTTGCCAGAAAGTCCACCTATATTGGATGTAAGCCACACCCCCAAGGAAACGCTCTTTCAACTGATCAGCTGCTCACAACAGATCTCATCATGGAGATGATCACATTATATCAGATGTCATTATGGAGGTGATTACATCATTAAAAAGCTGCCAAACTACATTACAACTGCCAAACCACTGAGGATCATGGCCCAGCCAAACTGACACACAAATTTAACCATCACAGTTGCACTTAATACTTTTATTGGAGTGAATTTAGCGATACAATACAAATTTTTTTAAACCTAAAATAAATTTCTATTGACAATTACATAACCTTGCTTAAGTTGAAATAACAGCAACATGAAGCTGCTCTAGGGGTCATTTCAGTGAAGAATGGAAACATTTAATACTTTAGTGATTGCATCTTTCTGCTCTATTTCATGCATTCTCCTTCTTCTTCCTCTTAAATGTTTCCCATTATGCCACTTTCTCCACCATGTCTGTCTGGGTTAATCAGAGAGACTGTCTTAGTTTCCTTGTGCTGCTGTAATAGAAATACGATAAGTGAGTGGCTTTAAATAACATGAATTTATTTTCTCAGCTTTCAGGAAGCTGGCAGTCTTAATTCAGAACACCAGATATAGGGGAAGGCTGTCTCTCTTTCTGCTCTGGAGGAAGATCTTGGTCTCTCTCATCTACTATAGTCCCAGCATTCCTCAGTTCTTTGGTGATCTTCATGTGATGTTTATCTCCCCTTCTCATCCAATTTGTGCTTGTTTGTTTCTATGTCTACACTGCAAATTATAAGTCAGAAGTGGATTATAAGACCTAACTAGCATAGCCTCATTACCATAACCTTAGATAACATTATGGAATGTAATTATCTCACATTACAACCACAGGTATAGGGGTTAGGATTCCAACTCATATTTTGGGGGAACACAATTCAACCCATAACAGAGTAATTGGCAGAATCTCTTCATTTCATCCAGCAGGACCATGGAAATATACTGCTTTTTAAATGTGATTCTTAACAATGGAGATATGTAAAATAAAATATTTCTATGGCATTTAATCTGTGTGGATTTTAAAAAAGGTAACAAATATTTATTCAAAGCTAAACTGGTGGAAAAAATTCTCCAAACATTTATTTATAGCAGAAACATTTATTTCTAGTATAGTAGAAAGAAGTCACTATATTTTAACTTTTATTTTTGAATCATAGTCATTGAAGGAGTTTTTATTTTTCATTATTATATGAGGATAAGCTAGCAAAAATGAGATTTAGCAATAAAAAACTTGTTATAATGCAAAATATAGCTTACGGTTTATATCTCTCTTATTTAGTATTCAAGATAAAAATCCCAAGGTAAGTTGAGTAAAATTGTCATTGTCATTATTATTTTAAGTTTTTTAATTTGGGGGAAAAAAAGGAACAACACAGATAGTTCACAAATATCAAAAATATTGACTACAATTTGAAATTAATTTAAAAAGAATTAGCTTTCAATTTTTAATGATTATGGCTATATACTGTTTATTCCTTAGATTAATGTTAATTTGCATAGAATTTATAAATGGCAGTCAGTATTGTATACTCAAATTTGAATAAATATATGAAATTTATGTTAGCTGTTAGCAATGGCTTTCATTTGGCTGATTTTCAATATTTTCATTTTTATATTGATGATGCAAATAAGCTTTTCAGAAAATGCAAGAAATGTTTCAAATATTTAAAATTCAATATACCTTAAATGCATAATAACGATTTCTTCTACTTCATGATAATTCCGGAGAAACTTTGAGAGATTATCCACCATCCTGGCCTATTAATACTAAAAGGATATTTTTTATAGACATCTCATATTGGAAGAAATAGAGAATGTAGTAAAATTTGACAGTCAAAAGATTTTGCTAGCTTGAAGTTTTTATGCTTTTCCTAATAATTCCTTCTTTACAGGACAGTTTAGTAGACAATAAATATAAAAGATAAAAATCTGAAGATATCTTTATTTTTTAATTGCAGAGTCATCTCTGTCCTTCCAATTTAGAGAAGGCATTCCAGTGGTTTAATTTTTAGCCTGACTCAATCAAGGTCATAAAATAAGACAGAGAACAGTAAAGGTCAAAAATCCCTTACAATGCATAAAATTTTAAATCAGGCACAGCCCATATAATTCATTCAAGTGTTTAATTTGAATGTTCTGTGCAGTTTCTCCAAACTTCACAAACTGCTTCAGTAGATTAATTCATCTACATGAATTTAAGTAAGAGATTCAGAACTGCCCTACTATCCCAGGGGTTTAACTTTCCTTTTTGGAATCAGTGAGTCACTAATTGCTCACATCAGAGCATAGATGAGAATGTTAACACTAACGTTCTCTATTCTAAACTCTAGCCCTCCTCCCACTTCCATCATTGTTTTTAAAATTTAGTTATGGTCATGGAAAAGATAACAAGGAATCAAGCTACAAAGTGAATATATGATAATCACGCTCCTTGATCTTACTGCCTCTAGCATGAGTTTTTCTCCTGCCTCTACACCATATGACCCTGGTCAAAGTTAAGCATATGATTTTGAAACTTTGTGTTAAATGGGCAACTCATAAATCAAATTCTGATACACTGAGAATTATTGTTTCCTAAAATACTTTCCTTAATCAGCAGAGGGTATGTCAAGTTTCATTGCGTTTCAAGAACTAAGTCTACACTGAAAGTTTCCAGTCTACCTATCTACACTTCCTTGGTACCCTGAGAAATTAAATAGATAAACATAAATAAGTTATTTTTTTATTTATCAACCATCTATTCAATAGCCCTCGAGTTATACAGAAACGGTTATGAGTGGGAACTAATAGATATAAAAAATTATCATACAATCATCACACACATAACTGCTAAATTATATGCCATCCATTCATTCAAAAAAGCATTTATTGAATACCATTATGTGTTAAGCTCTCTGCTATATATTGGAATGGCATTAGTGAACAAGACACATCGGGGCCCTTAAAAAGCTTTATGGAAAGACTGTAAGTTATGATGTTTGCTCCTAGGTGCTGTTTTGGGGAAATTGACTGTAACCTACTACAGGCTTCATGAAGGACGTGTGTGTGTGTGTGTGTGTGTGTGTGTGTGTGTGTGTGTGTGTGTGTGTGAGAGAGGAGGGATGAGATAGCTGGTGGTTGGAGTGGGAACAATGTAAGCATATGCAATACAGACTACAAATTCTTCAGTACTTTAGTGAAAGTAGATGAAAATTCAACTGGTCTAAATGAGATAGATCTAATCCTTGCACTTTCTGTTTCAGTATCTGGATTCTGGCCCATTCTAGCAGACTGGTGTGCTTTTTTGTGCTTCCCATTTGAAGGGATTCCTATATTACTGCAAGTTTGAATTTAAATTCTACATATTTTATAGATTCTACTTGAAAAATCTTAGACCAGTGGTATTCAAAATTCAGCTTGCATCAGAATCACTTGAAAAGCTTGCAAAAGCATAGATTACTGAGCCCAGCCTCCAGAATTTCTGATTCAGTAAAGTGGGGCTGAGAATTTGTATTTCTAACAGTTTCCATTTGATGTTATTGTTGCTGGTCCAGGGAGTCTACTTTGAAATTCACTATCAAAGACAAATGTATTTCATATTTCCCTGAAGATAAGAATTACCCACCACCCAAAAAATGGGCAAAGGATATGAACAGTTACTTCACCAAAGAAGATATTCAGGTGGCTAACAGATACATGAGGAAATCCTCACGATCATTAGCCGTTAGAGAAATGCAAATCAAAACTACAATGAGATACCATCTCACCCCAACAAGGCTAGCATTGATCCAAAAAACATGAAATAATAAATGTTGGAGAGGTTGTGGGGAGACAGGAACACTTATACACTGCTGGCGGGGATGTAAAATGGTACAACCACTTTGGAAATCGATTTGGCTCTTCCTTAAAAAGCCAGAAATAGAAGTACCATATGATCCAGCAATCCCACTCCTTGGAATATATCCTAGAGAAATAAGAGCTGTCTCACAAATAGATACATGCATATCCATGTTTATTGCAGCACTGTTCACAGTAGCAAAAAGATGGAAACAACCTAGGTGCCCATCAATTGATGAATGGATAAAAAATTATGGTATATTCATACAATGGAATACTACGCAATGATAAAGAACAACAATGAATCCTCAAAACATCTCATAAGGTGAATGAATACAGACGTCATTATGTTAAGTTAAATTAGTCAGTTGCAAAAGGACAAATATTGTATGAGACCACTATTATAAGAACCCAGGAAAAAGTTTAAACACAGAAGAAAGCATTCTTTGATGTTTACAAGGGTGGGAAGGGAGGGAGAGGAGTATTCACTAACTGGATAGTAGACAAGAATTATCTTAGGTGAAGGGAAGAACAACATACAATACAGGGGAAGTCAGCACAACTGGACTAAACCAAAAACTAAGAAGTTTCCTAAATACAACAAAACACTTTGAGGGACAGAGTAGCAGGGGTGTGGGTCTGGGACCATGGTTTCAGGGTACATCTAGGTCAATTGGCATAACAAAGTTTATTAAGAAAACCTTCTGCATCCCACTTCGGTGAGTGGTGTCTGGGATCTTAAAAGCTAACAAGTGTCCATCTAAGAAGCATCGATTTGTCCCAACCCACCTGGAGTAAAGGAGGATTAAGAACTCCAAAGACACAAGGAAAATATGAGCCCAAGAGACAGAAAGGGCCACATAAACCGAGACTGCATCAGCCTGAGACCAGAAGAACTAGATGGTGCCTGGCTACCACCAATGACCACCCTGACAGGGAATATAACAGAGAGTCTCTGAGAGGGCAGGAAAAAAGTGGGGTGTAGAACTCAAATTCTAGTAAGAAGACCAGACTTAACGGTCTGGCTGAGACTGGAGGGACTCCAGAAGACTTGGCCACCAGACTATATGTTAGCCCAAAACTAAAAACATTCCCAAAGCCAACTCTTCAGACAAAGATTACACTGGACTATAAAACATAAAATGATACTTGTGGAAAGTGTGCTTCTTAGCTCAAGTAGATGCATGAGACTAAATGGGCAGCTCCTGTCTGGAGGTGAGATGAGAAGGCAGAAAGGGACAGGAGCTGGTTGAATGGACATGGGAAGTGGAAAGGAGGAGTGTGCTGTCACATTATAGGGAGAGCAACTAGGGTCACATAACAATGTGTGTATAAATTTTTGTATGAGAAACTGACTTGAACTGTAAACTTAGGCTTAAAGCACAATAAAAAAGAAAAAGATTTTAAAAAATTTAACAAAAAAAAAAAAGAACTACCCACAGCTTTTGTGAAACACAGATTCTGAGACCTCACCAAATCTGTTGAATCAGAGTTTCCCCATAATTTGACTGATTGTTTTTTATAAATCATGTATTTAACAGGTGTCAGGTAGAATACTCTCGCTCTTCAAATCCTACACCTTTTTTTTTTTTTTCCTTTTATTGTTTCCTTGACCTTAATTATCCTCTCAGTAGCATTGGATTCTTTCTTCTCTTGTCCCAAGTGCCAGCACATCATTCAATCTCACTGGCTATTTCTCCTTCAGTTTTTTTTTTTTCTTTTGGTGACTCCTCATTCTCGCCTTGAGTTCTAAATGTCAGTATGATCCAGGATTTGGTTCTTAGTATGCTTTTCTTTTTTAATCATATATTCTTCCTTAAGTAACTTAATACATCCCAGGGTTGTCAATGTCATCAGTTTGCTAATAACTATAGTTCTGACCACTCTCCATAACTCACTACTTCTGTATGAATTGATTATTTGATATTGTCACAGGGCTGACTAATAAACAGTTTATTATCTTTATATATGATTAGGAGTTTTAAATATTATTTTTCCAAAATGTATTTTTTTAAATACAGGTAATTGAAATAGAACAATGGCAAAATAAATACTAGCAAATTCAACAATTAATATTTTGCAGTATTAGTTTTACCTCTCAGTGTTTTTTTTTTCTGAATTATATGAAAGTAAGTTTTAAAAATCATGATAATTATTCTCTAGATATTTCAGCATACACCCCCAAAGAAAAGGGACATTCTCCTGTATGTATCCACCATGCCATTTTCATACCTCAGTAATAAAAAGTAATTATGTAATAGCATCTAATATTTATTTCCTATTTACATTTCAGCAATTTTTCCCTCAGAAATATTCAGACATACCCCCACCCCCACCCCGCCGCTCCTATGCAGTATATAACCAATATTTATAACTAGAGATCTGCTTTGCAAAATATGGTTTAAGGACCAACTGTATCGGATTAAGCCAGAATACTTGAATAGATGGCTATGGCCCAGAAGTCTTCAGGTTAACCTCTTGACACTAAAATTTGGCAACCATTGTCCTAGTGTGTGTCTACAGTTAATTATCAAGTACTAAATGCTCACCAGGGCCCTGGTGGCACAGTGGTTAAGAGCTATGGCTACTAACCAAAAGGTCGACAGTTTGAATCCACTGGCCACTCCTTGGAAACCCTATGGGGCAGCTCTTCTCTGTCCTATAGGGTTGCTATGAGTAGGAATCGACTCAACGGCAACAGGGATATGTTAAACACTATACTAAAATTATTTTATTAATATTCTGTACTTTATAATGTCAGCTTCTGAGGTGTAGGGAGTATGTCTTAAGCATTTCTGAATCCCAGTTGCTCAGCAGAGTGTCTTAGTTTCCTAGAGCTGCCATAACTAAATACCAAAAAGGGAATAGCTTTAAAGAACAGAAATTTATTGTCTTACAGTTTGGGAAACGAGAAATCCAGTTCAGGGCATTGGCCCTGTCGATTCCTTCTGAGGGCTAACTACTCTCTTTTGGCTTCTAGTAGCTGCCAGCAATCCTTGTTGCTTCTTGGTTTGTAGACTGATCTTCCCATCATCACTTCTCCCTGTGTGTGTCTCTCTGTGTCTGTGTTATACTGTATAAGATACCACTCAGAAGGGATTAAGTTTAGGACCCACTCTTCTCCAGTATGACCTCTGAAGCACAACAAAAGAAAAACCCTATTCTAAACAGGATCAAATTTACAGATACAGGGTTTAGGACTTCAACATCTCTTTTGGAGGAACAAAATGCAATCCATAACAAGGAGCATCCAGTACATGGTCTGTGCTTCATGAATATGTGCTTAAGTAGTCTATTTTTATATTTACATGGCATTTCTCTGCATTTAAATCATTAGCTAATATATATGTATGAGTTATGTCATATGTATGTTTCCCTGAAATATCTAGCATTTTTTTTAATAATTAATGATTACTAAGTCATAAGGTTGCACAAATTTGCTTTTAGTGTGATAGCAATTTATTTAAAATTAGATATTAGGAAATAATTCAGAATTTTGATTTCTGTCTCAACACCAACATAAATGGCACTTTGTCTGGTGATAAAGTTTCTCAGCTACACATAAATACTTTCTGAACTCTGACATTTCAGCTCGTGTAAACATTTCACAAATCTTTGACCTGATCCTATGGATCGTTCTGTAGCAATTGTTCTTTGTGACAGTTCGTTCAGTAGTCTGTGCTGCCTCAATTTTGATTGCATGTCAAGAATTTCACCCTGGAGAAAAGTTTTTTCAGGATGATGTCCCTGAGTCCACGAGAATAAAATCCATCAGCAATCACTTCCATGATGAATGACAGAATTGATTGTCTATCAACACCATCATGGTACTCATCAGAAGTAGAATCTAGAGTAAGGACAGCATCTGTCATAGGGATTTCAATGGATGTTATTTTCAGTTTTCTTTTACTTATTTATATGCACTATTGTCAGTCTCCTCATCAGTATATATCTTCTTAATTCATTCTTGGAAAATAACTTGCACTTTGTTCTCACTAGTTGTATGATGCTGGATAAATAAAAGCATTTTATGTATGGTGCTGGTTAAAATAATTGGGAACACTGAAATGGATGCAAAAAGACATTTTTTGAAATAGAATCTAACTTGGTTGTTTTTGTTATTTGGTCAACAATATTGATATTTAAGGTAATTTAATGTATATATCCATATGCTCTGAATATATATACATGCATATATATATATACACACAGACATATATACACACTTATATACATAATACACACATACATATATGAATAGTGACATTAAATTTTACCAAATAGCAAATTCCTTCTTTTAAATATGATTTTTCAACATTATCCATAATTACATAATTGATTTAAGCAGCGTACACTTAAATGCTAACCTCCTCTGAATTTTAAATTCACCCTATGTCAAGACAGAGACATAGTCTGAACTTGGCATTCCTATTGCATTTCACCTTTTGGACAAAGTTATCTCCTGTTCACCGTAATATATTTTCAAGGGACGTTTCCTGTCCAATCATTTTGTTTTTGTAGAAAAGTGGTCTTTTAGTTTAAGGTAGTCATCAAAACACATTCACCTGCAGTTATTTTCTACCTTTTGAATCTGGCCTTGATGACAATGATCTTTCACTCATGACTCAGCATATCACTGATGTAAGAAGTAAGCCTGAGCACTGTTCATGGGAATTACAAATATGAAGATTATTTCTTGCCCAGAAAATGCATACAACTCAGTATCAAATATCTTCTGTGTGTAGTGGCCTTATGGCATATTTTTAAACTCATGTTGCTATACTAGTTTTACACTATGCAGGGACAAAGTTTCAATGATGACATCACTATGAGTCAACTTATTAAGGAATGTGAACATATATACACATTATAAACGTTCTGTTTTTGAGACTAGCACTTTCTATAGTGACACAGGAGTCTCTGGGTGGCGCAAATGGTTAAGTGCTCGACTACTAAACAAAGGGTTTGAGGCAGTACCCCCATAGTGCTGTATTTTTTACCTGGTTTCCTCCCCTACCGTGTTGTATTGCAAAATCATTTCCTTTGCTGGGTTCCCCCCACGTCAGCTTTGCGTTTGAATCCTGCTTTTGCTTGGAAGTTATATGTAAACCCCATTGCGACTATGTAGTATGATGAAGCATGTTGTTGATGTAACTCGTATGAACTCCCTACTTGTAACCCCTTTAAAAGTAACTTACCTGCCCACCCTTGGAGAGCAGTCTTGGCAGCTGTAAACTCTGACAGACTCTATTTCCTTGTACAATGAAATAAAGATGCCTTTTTTGTTCTCCCACCTTGGTCTCTCGTTTATTGGCCAATACGAGTCATACCAAGAAAGAACCTGGGGTTTCCACCCAGTAACATTTCAGCAGTTTGAACCCACCCAGAGGTACCTCAAAAGAAAAGCCTGGCAATCTGTTTCTTAAAGGTCACAGCCTTGAACACATTATGGAGCACAGTTCTACTCTGCAATACACTGGGGTCATCATGAGAAGGAATAGACTTGACAGCAACTGGTAGAATGACGTTAACTTATCATGTAATACCTGGTTAAACTGAAAATTTAAATGACTCAGGGGACATTTACCACACCCAGGAAGACCCAAAGTTAACAAACAGACTAACAGCTAATGTCAAATTGAGATGTTCATTTATGTATTGCAGGCCTGGTGTCTCTTACCGAACAAGTCTAATGTCAACTTGAGGGTTTTTACTGCCCCAGGCAATATGGAAAAAAAAAGTCTCTTCCTTCTAGCAAGTAATCACACACATAATAAATAGCCACAAAACACTTTACTCTTCTAATATTTTTCTGCCCCAGGCAACCAGCTGTTATACCTATATGGCACAGCCCTTCAGTAGCTATTGTACATGTGCAGGTACAGTGGCTTAATGTAATAGTAATAAAGACACATAATATATTCTGAGCCTTGAAGATTTGCCAAGTGCAGACCAAGTTTCTCATTATTTGAATTTTGACTAAATAGCTATTAAAAATGCCCTCATAAGGGAAATGAATTATAGTTACAGTAGTTCTCCAAAGTATAATGTCCTCTGCTTCCAGACTTCTCTAATAGTTTTGAGGTTAATAAAGAGATAACTCATGCAAATTATCCTTTGTTAAGAAAATATTTACTTATTTGGAATTTAAGTCAATATTTATTTGCTCAGGTTGGAAAATTTTTTAAAGATTTACCTGTATCATTAATAATAGTGTTATTAAATTATTAGAAAAAGAGATATCAAGCTATAGTCCATTAATGTATCTGTAAAAAGATAAGATTTATACAATTAAAATCTGATAAGTCAATGGATATAAAACAATGTCTTATATTTCTATTATATATTTCAATTATGTACTTTTTAATGTGCTATAATTATCTTCTTTATGTGTTTTTCTCTCATTGTATTGAAATGCTTTTAATCACATCACTATGTTACATTACTTATACCTACGTCACCAACAAAACATGTACTCAGTAAGTGATGTTGATAATGATATCATTGATAATGGTGATTATATTGGTGATATGCTGCTGAGTATAGTATTAGATCACCTTACTGAAATATTATCCAAACCACACATGTGACAATAAGCCTTCTTGTATTATGATACAAAGAAATTATTTGGGGAAAAATATAATAATAATTAAGGTAGCATTATAATAAAAACTATTCCAGATATAAGCTATACCGAGAATCTTGCAAACTGTCAAGAGCAAAGTATTCCATTAGAGTTTTCTTAACACCAATAGAAAGAATCAAAGAACAAATTCACTGCTGCAAATATTGTTAACTTGTACCTAAAATGATTAAAAAATTTCATGGAGGTAAAAATCATTCTTGCCAAAGAGAACTGTTTATAGGTAAAACCTGAGGTTATGAATTCCCCATCCAATATAATGCCACTGTAGAAATGATTTTTTATTGTAATTAATTTTGTATAAAATAAATAATTTTATTCACGACAGAGAGCAAGAGAACTTTTTTTAAGTAATAATGACACCTAACTGCAAAAGCTGTATCTTAGCTCAAATTTCTAAAAATATATAAAGGCATCTATCATCTATTTTCAAATCTTTGATGTCCACACTCTGAGATTTGAAAAACTAACTAAAAATGTCAAATTTAAAAGCAATTTCCATTACCTCCAAAATCTCTAAACTTGCTGAAAATGGTTACCTGGCTCCTTTATCATATATATGTACCTGTGTATACAGCCCTGGTGGCACAGTTGTTAAAGCGTTCAGCTGCTAACCAAAAGTTTGGTGTCTCGAATCTACCAGCACTCAGTGGGAGAAAGATGTGGTAGTCTGCTTCCTTGAGGATTTGCAGTCTTGGAAGCCATATGGGGCAGTTCCGCTCAGACCTACAGGGTCTCTATGAGTGGAAATGGACTAGACAACAGAGGGCTTGGTTTATATATATAATGAGGAAAAGGTTAAAGGGAAAATTTTACGAAGAAAAGGCTAAAAGGAAATAATTTCAGCTTTTATTCTTTGACTGTAAAAGGACTGCTAAATCAGCCATTGTATGACAGGAAGTTTGAAAAACCATTTTACTTATGAAGGATGTAAATTTATCTAGGAGGGACGTGGAGGTCTGTTACCTATACAGAAGAGCAAGGATTAACTATATTTAGAAACATAACTCTCTCTCACACTCAGAGGACCACTACATATAGATTGCATTTTTCCTACTTTATCCAGATACATTGGTATTCATGGGCTAGGTGAAATATTTAACCCTATTTACCTTCAAATAAATACAAATTCAATTCGATGTGTAGTATTGACAGTAGAAATCTTGAAAACATGGTTTTAAGAATATTTAATGACATAAATATTTATAATAAAATGTTTAAAAGCATCATGTCATAAATTATATATATGTGTGTGCGTGTGTGTGTGTTGTAAATCTAATTTTATAATATAGATGTTTTACTAAAGTTAGACTAACTATGCATCAGGAAAAAATTATCTCCAGAATCTTATAATAAAGATTTATTTTTTGTTCTCAGTATATATTGGTGGGAATTGGTGGGAGACATAGCCTCATATAAAATCATGAGCTCACCTATAGTTACACAAAGCCTTCACATACACCAAGACAGCAATAGACTGGACAATCTCATATGGATTTCTAATTTCTCAGTCCAGAAGTGACATATGATATTCCTTCTCTTATATCATTGGTCAAAACTAGTCGCCTGGCCTCCCTTATTTGTCATGGGACAGAAAATATAGGAGAGCAAACTGAAATATTTTATGTACATTACTATCTCTGTCAAAATAGGTATTTGCAAAGAAAAAGTCTGGGAAGAAATAAAATGATAACAGTGACTAATTCTGGCTGATAGGACTGTGGCGTGGATTGAATTGTGTCCCCCAAAAGTATCTCAACTTTGCTAGGTCATGATTCTCAGTATTGTATGATTGTGTACCATTTTGTAATCTGATATTTCCTTATGTGTTGTAAACTCTATCACTATGATGTAATAAGATGGATTAGTGGCAGTTATACTGATGAGGTGTACAAGATTGGATATTGTTTTAAGCCAATCTCTTTTGAGATATAAAAGACAGAAGCAAGCAGAGACACATGGGAACTTCACACCACAAGAAAGCAGTACTGGGAGCAGAGCGTGTCCTTTGGACCTGCGGTTCCTGCACTGAGATGCTTTCAGACCAAGGGAAGACTGATGCATCACAAAGACCTTCCTCCAGAGTCGACAGAGATAGAAAGCCTTCTCCTGGAGCTGATGCCCTGAATTTGGACTTGTAGCCTACTGGACTGTGAGAGAATAAATTTCTCTTTGTTAAACCCATTCACTTGTGGTATTTCTGTTATAGCAGCACTAGTTGACTAAGACAGACTACAAATGACTTGTTTTACTTTTAAACATTTTAATATTTTTAAACAATTTAACAAATATATGTGTATAATAACAAAAAACCTATAATAAAATTCATTTTAATGATCTAATAGAGTGTAATTGAGTTTCCAAATAGGGCAAGCTTGCTCATCTAAATGTGAAGATTAGGACAAGCTTAAAGGTAGAAATGTCTGATGATACAGTCTTGGATACATGTGATTTTGGCATTGTTTTGAACAGGAAAAATTCATGTCCAGAGGCGGGAAGGAGAAAAGGATTCAATATTTTATTAAACACTACTGGGTCAAATTTGATTAGTATAAAGGACATGGAGTGGATTGGTAGGAGAAAAAGGTGTAAAAGTAATGAAACCAAGACTCCTAAGTAATGTGCCTAGTTTATGAACAAATAATGAAGTTGGTTTGAAGTGAGTTTGATATGACACGTAAATATTTAAGATAAAATGTCCAATTACTTTAATATGTATAGCGTTTTCTCTATAAAAGACAAGATTCTAACAATTGTATAACTATTAAGGCATCTAATCTTTATAACAACTCAGTGAGATTGGTACAATCTCATAGTACCTATCTATGAGCTAAAGAACAATAAAGTGCCTAAGATTGTACAGATGGGGTACTAAAGACAGAATCTGAACCCAGGCAGTCAGGCTCTAGAATATCTTAACCATCACGCTTTTCTGGCTAATCCTAGAACTTTGAAAATAGGTCTGCAAATATATGACCATAAAGATGATAACTTATACCTTTGGAGCATACACATTTAGCAAAGAAAAAAACAGCAATTAATATAAAGTGGAAATGGGATTAAGGATCTAAGTAGACAGGACACCCATTTATATGTGTAAGGGATATTCTTTTCTTTCTTCTTCTTTTTCTTTTTTTCCCCTCAAGAATACAATACAGAAACAAAGAGAACAAAACTACAGAAGGATTTTAAGGTGCAGACAAAAGATGTGAAGCTATCTGTTGAAAGTGAGTATAGTTGAGGAAAACTTTATGCAGTAAAAGGAAGAGAGGCCTTCTTTCTGGCCAGGCGGAGCTGCGTGGCAAGGTGACTCCCCCTCGGCTTGCAGATACCTGCAGAGGGATCCCTGAGGGCACTTCTTTCTTCGTTGGTTTTTTTTTTTCTTTCTGTTTTTTGGGGGACCTTTCTTGTTCTTTTTTTTTTTAATTTGTTTTATTTTCTTATCCCTCTTTTTCCCTTTTTGTCTTTCTTCATTGCTCAGTTTCTCGTCTCTCTATATCTTCCTTCTCTTTCTGCTCCCTGAATAACTGGCGTTGTATACCTCTACACCTTCTAGACAGGCTGTACTGCAACACCTGAGAGCGAATTCCCCAGACCTCAGAGCTGCACCGGTGGGATACCTGGGAATTTTGCAGTTCTTTAACCTTTCTGATTTTTATTTATTCATTCTTTTCTTTTCTTCCTCTTCCCCTTTCTGTTTTTCACCATTTCATAGTCTCTCATCTCTCCACTCCAAGGGCAAGCTCCCCTAGCATTTTTTTTTGTTTGTATGTTTTTGACTCCTGTTCCATTCTCCTCTCTCCCTTATCCATCTTAGCTCCATACATAACAATCTCTCCGCTGAATCCTGCCTACCTGCACCGTGCGCTTGACATCACACTACAAGCAGCACAGGCACAGCCTACTGGAACCTGCCCTGCACTGATTACCGACCCACTCTGGTGGCTGTAGTAAGTGCCACAAACAACCCATCCCAGTAACTCCACTTCAGCTAGACCTTCCCTGCCGTGCCATATCTGAGTGACTGACCCTGCCTATCGGAGAAGGAGGCAAAAAGTATTGTGCCCACAGACAAGCAAACAACAAAGAACACACAGTCTGCCTGCTCGCATATAAACAAATTAAAACAAAAAAAAAAAGGGACCAAACAAACAAATCTACAATCAATAAATGAGAAAAATAACTACTGAATGCCCCGAAGACAGCAGACAATAACAAAACATTTACAAAAACAGGATGGGATGATTCCAGTAGGCATCCAACATAAAACACCAGATGACTTTCCAGTGGAATAAAATGCACTAGAACTACCTGATAGGGAATTCAAATCTCTAATACTCAGAATTCTCCAAGAACTGAGGCAAAAAGCTGA
>NW_004443948.1:8269440-8337868 GCF_000243295.1 Trichechus manatus latirostris | reverse complement strand
GGTTGTTAACCAATGTCATAAAACAACATGTGTACTTCTGTTTCATAAGAAACTATTTGTTCTGTAAGCCTTCACCTGAAGTACAATGCAAAAAAAATTAAATTAAATTAAAAAAAAGGCTATGCATTCTTGTGAAACTGTCCTTGACAAGATAGCTACAGAATGGGCCAGAAACTGCCCTCCACAAGATAACCACAGAACAGCCATAGTGGGCCCCAACCGGTCTTAGCAGACTTTCTATGCTATTTGAACACTTCAAGTGACCTATTAGCTCACTAAATGCAAAATATATATAAGCACCCTGCCGGAGAATCGAACCCTAGAGAAAATGCCTAATCATCCCCAAGCGCTGAGCTCCTGCGTGAAGGTCAATCCTGAATATTCATGATGAATTTGCATTTCCTTGTCTGCTCTCTGTAAAAGCCCACCTCCCCAAGCTGCCCGATGGCAGTCTTGGAGACAGCAGCCCTAATTGTTCCTTTCCTCAGAGAGTGAAATAAAGGCATCTTTCTGATCTCCCACCTCGGCCTCTTGTTTATTGGCTGTAACAAGTCACGCCCAGCAAAACCTGGGGTTTTCACCCGGCAACAGAATCGATTCGGGCTCATAGTAACCATATAAACATTACAGCGTAGGAGACCTTGTGGGGCCGTTCTACTATGTCATATAGGGTCGCTATGAGTTGCAATCTACTCAACGGCATACAGCATCAGCAGAGTAATTCAACATCAACAGAGTAATTGAAGTTTTAACTTTTTTTTTTTTTATCTCTAGAGAATATTTGATGCTTCTGTGCTATGTCTTTGTGCTCCCGTTTTAGATAAAATGTGTCATGTACTGAGCCTAGCTGTGTGGCAACTCACTTGATGGACACAGTGGTACTCCACAGGCTGGTTAGCCAGCATGTCTACTTTAAAAATTTGACAGAATTTTCGAATTCTGTAGTATGCTTTAGAAAAATGTTAAGAAAATGAATTTATAATACATATGTTGGGATGATCAAGCAATCTGAGTTTTTAAAAAATATGACAATTATTTTGTGTGAAATGAGAGGTATAAGCTAAGTATATTTTATTAAAAACAGAAACCCAATTCCTTAACATTTTTGATTTTTCAAAATAAATGATTATGCCTTGGCAAGTTGGAGTGACACTTTCATTTAAAAAGAATGCTAAAGTAAGAATGATTCTCTATAGAATTGAGAAGATATATCGTAATGATAAATCAACAATGCATTTTACTATTATGTGATCCAAACTTCTCTAAAGACAATGGATGATAAGAAGATTGGGCAATTTGAATCTGTGTTAAAGAAAAATTTAGGATGGGTAGGTTGTATTGTCAGAAATTTTCAAAGAGAAAGTCAAGAAATAGTACAAAAATCATTATTTACTTAAATGATAAGTTTTAAATCAAAAGCTTGGGAAAAAAGTAAGTACTCTAGAGGCATATTTCCAGTTTTTTACCTGTCATTTTGAAAAGTTTGTTTTATTACTCATTCAGCATCTCCAAATTATTTCTATGATTTGTTGACTTACTACCACATCATGACTATACAACTTATATTTATAACCAGTTTCTCTGTTTTTCCTATTTGTGACTTATTTTCTCTAATTTTTCAAAATTCCAATGTCAGATGGTCCAAATCTACTCTACATATATATGGAACAAAAATATTTAAAATTTCACTTTTTTTTTTATTCATTTGGATTTCATAACATCAAGAACTGGGTTATTTTATGTGCCTTTACTTCTGTATTTATTTATTTATTTGATATATAAAAATGCAGCTTCTTATAGCATTATAAAAGATCCTGGTGAGTTGAATGTTTACATGCATGGCTTCCCACAATTTAATAAGACAAATATTAAAAGAATGTTGGTAAAATATTTTATCACTAAGAAATTTTTCAACATATCTATACTTCTTTATGTTCTTTCAAATGTATTTTTGCTTGCATTTAGTATGATCATAAAATGACTATAGAATGTAAATGTGTCTGTATATCTAGGTTGGAAAGGTTATCAATAATAAAAAAGTTTAAGTAATTTCTATGTTTAAATATTAGCATTTCATAAGCAAATAATGTCAGTGCATATTTAGAGATTATCATATTATGCAACATACATGCAGAAGTTTTTATAAAATAAGAACATAGCTTAGCGAATTATTATGAAGTGAACTTCCACATAACCACCACTCAGGTCAAGAAATAAAACATTGCATTATAATTTGAATTCTGAAACATACTAATCCAAATTTTCACATAAAACTGTATGCATTTCATAACACAGACTTCATGATAGATGAGTTTAATTTCTTTTCTAAACAATCTTTGAAATATCACAGCTAGCATATTCACATGAAAAAGTATACAAGGTTCAAGCAACATGCCTTTATAAGTCACTTTATAAGTGAGTCTGAAACCTGCTTTACAGAAATTTAAAATCATCTTGTTTTACCTAAGAAAAATTTCTAGGCTCCTATGGTAGGAAACATAATATTACCAGCACATCTTTTATTGTAATATTAGCTGATGCACAAAGCGATGATGCATCAGATTAGTTTTTAATTGTGATTAAAAATCATTCATTAATGGCCACTCCAGTGCAAACCTAATGTAGAGAAATAGATCCATCTTGCATCCCAAATAACTGCAAAAAGGAAAATAATGAAACAGAAACAAAAGAAACCCCCACATCAATTAATGAACACAAGAAATTCTGAGATGGATGATTCTGTTGTCTTGTCCTGTGAATATGTACAGGGACAGACAAATACCATGTTTCATGGTTAGTTAAAAAGGCATATCTGAAGTTCAAATGTCAAGGCAATATATTTTGACTGACAAGTGTCCGTGCTTTCCCATGTAACACTTTGTTGTCCTTGGTGCAAATGTGAATCAGTATGCACCACCCTAGTGTTTCTATAGTCTTCCTCATCATGTAAGTCCCTTTATATTTTTATTCACTATTTTTTCATTTCTGCCTTTAAGTCAAATTCAGACAAGTCTTTCTTATGATTACCTGCTTCTAGGTTGCTCCTTTGTTTATTGTTCAAATTGTATATCTTTGATTTTTTTTTTTTTGCTCTCCTACTTTTACTTTACTAATTTGCGTTACCATCCTTTTCATTTTGATTCATTTGCTTTTACATTGTCTTCCTGATGATAAATATCATTTGGTCCTTCATCTTTAAACTCTGCCCATTTTCTACACCACTGAAAATATCAATAGAATGCAGAATGGGAGAAGATTAAGGAAAGTAAATCCAATGAGAAATAAAATATATGATTACATATGAGAAATATTGATTGCTAAATGATTTATACTAATTCCTTTTTAACTGCCAATAACAAATAACTAATTGATGCAAACATCAAACGAAAGCCAACCTATTTATCAGAAGAAAAAGTAAACTTTTCTTTTTTTGTTTTTATTTAAAAAGAAGTCAATTTTGTATTTGAACAAATGACCAAATCTGGCTGTTATAGAAAGGATTTATGACTAAATGATAAGAGATACGTAGCATCTTTCACCATCTTTATATCTGAAAATCTCGTTAACCTTCATCTTCTTAGAATTGTTAAAGCAATCCCTATGAAAAGAAAAACTGATAATGCTACTTCAGTGTTATCTTGATGCAATAAACCTTCTTTCAGAAGGCTGATAAACTTTGAAAACAGGGCCATGTCAGATGCTCAGAAGTGGAGGCTCAGCAATAACCGTAGCCAGATTGCCCTTAGTGAGTGGAAATCCATGTTGCTGAGCCAGTGCTCTGTTATTTGCTCATGAGCCTATTAGATGATTGGGTGGCTGTGGAAAAAGACAGGTTGATATCCACAGGCTAGGTGACCTGATCCATATATTTAGCTCTTCTCTTCTTTTGCTGTAGTCACTCTTTGTTGACCATTTGCCTAATATTAACTAAATGTAAATGAATCTCCAGGCAAAAGGAAAAACATCTACCCATAAAGTAAGTTTTCCTTTACCACTGTCCTTAAATGCCTGCAGGGAGTAAGGTTACAATGTTGTAGCTGTCCTCTTTGGGTGGTGTCATCATATCATTCAGAACCATCCATAAACTCAGATCAAATTATTTTATTCTTATATCATTTGGTTATAGGAAGCACCTTGTCTTAGTTATCTAATGAAACACCTTGTCTTAGTTACCCAATGCTGCTATAACAGAAATACCACAAGCAGATGGCTTTAACAAAGAGAAATTTATTCTCTCACAGTCTAGTAGTGTACAAGTCCAAATTCAGGGCGTCAGCTCCAGGGGAAGGCTTTCTCTGCTGGTTCTGGAGAAAGGTCCTTGTCATCAATCTTCCCCCGGCCTAGGAGCTTCTCTGCCCAGGAACCTCAGGTCCAAAAGATACACTCTGCTCTGGGCACTGCTTTCTTGGTGGTATGAGGTCCCCATGTCTCTCGGCTCACTTCTCTCTTCTATATCTCAGAAGAGATTGGCTTAAGACATTATCTAATCTTGTAGATCTCATCAATATAACTGCCACTAATCCATCTTATTACATCATAGCATTAGGATTTACAACACATAGGGAAATCATATCAGATGACAAAAATGGTAAACAGTCATACAATACTGGGAATCATGGCCCAGGCAAATTGATATACACATTTTTGGGAGGACATAATTCAATCCATGACACCCCTCATGAGACCATAGGTACAGGTTAAAAAAGAAAAGGCAATATAGCAGGAGTAGGTGTCATTGACATCTGGAACACTTGTTCAGGTAGCTTATTCATGCCATAAATAACTGCTTAAGCTTGATTTCCTGTATGACACTTCCATTTTATGATGGAGTGTTGCTCTGCATGCTCATAGTTATGACCTAGTAAGTTGACCACAGGAGACTCCATGTTGCAAATGATTAACATGCTTGGTTTCTAACTGAAAGATTGGCAGTTCAAGCCCACCTCAGAAGCAAGGCCTCGTGATCTACTTCCAAAAAATAAGTCATTGAAAACCCTATGGAGCACAGTTCTGCTCTGACCACAAGAGGTTGCATGAATCAGAATCAACTCCACAGTAACTGGTTTAGGTCTGATCACACCCAGTGTCTTAGGCTGGGTTCTCTAGAGAAGCAAAACCAGTTAAGTGTATAAATATATATATAGAGAGAGAGATTATATCAAGGAAACAGCTCATGTGATTGTAGAGGCTAGAACGTCCCAAGTCCGTGGATCAGGGTAGAGGCCTCTCCCAAGTCACACAGCTGCAGAAGCTGGCAAGCCCAAGATTGGCAGGTTGGAGAGCAGGGCTCCCACTCACAGGCTGCACAGATCAATGAATCCCAGGTTAGGCAGATAAGCTGACAGCTCATGTCCCAAGAACGGGAGATGAGATGACAGAAAGCAGCCGCACGATCCAGAGAGAGCAAAAAGCCAGAACATCTGCTTACATACAGATGCGGGCCACACCCCCAAGGAGACTCCCTTTCATCTGATTGGCTACTCACAATATATTCAATCATGGGAGTGATTACATTAAAACACTGATCATGGCCCAGCCAAGTTGACACACAATTTCAACCATCACACCCAGTTTATAATGGACAGCTCAAGTTGTATAGTAATTTGGTTGTTCACGGCCACTCACTCAGTATACTAGACCCCAGTTACAAGCTAGAAGCTGTTTTGCAAAGGGAGAATAATTACCTGCTAAAGATGGCATAGCTTTGTTCCAAAATCCTAGAGGCCTATAGAATGAATTGAGATCAAACAGAAGAGGAAGCAGTGATTTGTAGAAGCCATTATAGGTTCAATAGGATTCTGCTCTTAAAGTCCATATACGTTTTCTATTGCTAACATAAAAAAATTACCACAAACTCAGTGACTTACAATACAAATTTATTATCTTACAGTTCTATAGATCAGAAGTCTGGGATAGGTCTGAATGGGCTTAAAACCAAAGTATTGGCAAGGCAACACTCCTTCCTGGAGGCTCTGGAGCAAAATCTGCTTCCTTGTGTTTCTCAGGTTTTAGATATTGCCACATTCCTTGGCTTGTGGTCCTCTTCCTCCATCTTAAACTTAATGATGTGTCAAGTCTTTCTCAAGTCACATTGCTTTGATCCCTCTTCCTCATCACATCTGTCTCTAAAGAAAAAAAGTTCTGCACTTTTAGAGGCAAATGTAGTTAGATTAAGCCCTCATAGTTAATTCATGATAATCTTCCCATCTCATATCTGCAAAGTTATTTTTGCCATGTAAGATAACATATTCACAGGCTGTATGAATTAAGACATGAACATCTCTGGCTGGTCATAATGCTACCTACCTCAAGAAGCTTTATATACAGAGAAAAATGGATTGAGTAACTAGCTAATTTTTTTTTCTGTTATGAGCCAGGATTTCATATTTGAGTTAATTTGCTTTTACTACT
Source organism: Trichechus manatus latirostris (assembly GCF_000243295.1). Taxonomy (NCBI): domain Eukaryota; kingdom Metazoa; phylum Chordata; class Mammalia; order Sirenia; family Trichechidae; genus Trichechus; species Trichechus manatus. The sequence continues at coordinate 8,331,457 of NW_004443948.1, read as the reverse complement.
GAAATCAGACTTTCCAGGACACCAACTGAATTGATAACCCTGGCCATAAGAATCAGCACAAAGCTGTTTCCTGTGAGGCAGAAGTCAAGTATACCCTCATTCCCCAGCATTTTCACTATTTCTGTCACCAACCATTTCTCATGCGACATTCTTTGTCTGTTGGGTTCGATAATTCATCCCACCAGTAACAGAGAACTCACGGAAATAGCATATCTGCAATAACAACTTTAATAATAGAGAAGAATATAAACAAAGGTATAAACAGGAAAATGCATAAAGCAAGGTTTGGGAGGGGTCCCTGGAGTCCCAAGATTTCAGGGGTGCCTGCTTACCTTCCCGGGAACAGATATTTACTCCTGTCAATCAGGGAAACTTTTAACCTGGGACTGTTCTGTAATGTCACTAAATCTGGAAGGATTTTACTACAGGGCCCCATAGCCAAAGGACATACTTCCCTCCTGGAGCGCTTGAATCAGGAGGCCTCATCTAAGCCTCCATGTGCTAGGGTTTTTATCAGTCACTGGGTGCCCGCCCCCCTCTCAGCCAATTTGTCAGCTACAGGATGGAGCCTTCCAGCCAGTGTCAGCCTGGATGGCGTCAGGAACCTGATCCAAAAGGCCAAATTGCGTTTTGGTAATGGGATTACACACCATGCAGTTCCTCAGAAAATAGCCATAGGCAGCTGTGAGTTTATCATAATACGAGCTATTTTTCCTAATGTTTCTTGAATATGTGGTTTGTTCTTGTGGTGTTTTGGTTAACCTCTCCTCTGATTCTCGGACCTAAACTAGGGAAACGTCATTTGTACCTCATTCCCAATGTTACTAACACAGGATTTAGATACTATCAGCTAAAAATATACATGTTGTGGTCTCTTTCTGAGACCCATAAGCACAGGAACTTCCTCCTGTTGCCTGCAAAACATACAAGCTCAGTCTCCACGCTTTTCCGTAATGCTTCTGCCTATTTTATGTTTTAGAGTTTGACTGCCTCCCTGTTTTACTGTTAATGAAATTTCTCATTTTGTCTCTTTTAGTATTTGTTGCTTTGATATGATGATTTCCAGATCCAATATGCTAATTTATAAGATCATCTCCACACCGGATCTCCATAGTTGCCCTTTGATAATGCAACTGAACTGCCCAAATTTTGTTATGGGTATAAGAACACATGTATAACAAGAAATCAGTGAAATTTCTCTTAGTTTTTTATATAAAATTTACATATTATAACTGAAAGTGTATGTAATGGTATGAAAAGATCTCTAAGATGTATTAAAAAGTAAGAACGTGAAGAACTATATTTAAAGTATGCTCATATTTACCTAGAAAAAAAAATATATATACAATTTTCAGGAAGGATCCAAAAATAACTATCAGCAGTAATATTTAGATATTTACAGGAAATTTAATAGAGGAAAAAAATGAAGACTTTCTGTATTTCTTTTTTTTTATACCCACCAAAAAACCAAAACCAAACCCAATGCCATTGAGTTGATTCTGTCTCATAGCGACCCTATAGGACAGAGTAGAATTGCCTCATAGGGTTTCCAAGAAGCAGCTGGTAGATTCAAACTCTGAGCTCTTAACCACTATCCCACCAGGGCTCGTTTTTTACCCACAGAATGATATAAAATAAAAATGAAAATGATATTTTGGCCATATATATGTATCATTCTATTACGGAAAAAAAAATGGAGAAACTATAAAAGAAACTGGTGTCATTATTTCCGGGGGGCATTTTGGACATGGATCAGAAAGAAATTTTGTAGTTACATTGCTCCTTCATTCAGAGTGCAGAGTTCCCAGCATGTGTAATACAGTTCTGTTAAATCTCTGCGGTTATGGGTCTCATTGTAAATCAATTTTCCCTGCAAATTGAGGTAATTCATTTAGGGCAACTGACTTTCAAAATCTTTCCCTAGATTTGAATCAACATAGGCAGGAAAACCATAAACAGAGGAATTTTTTCCGTGATGCCCATGCATGTGTAGACGTGTTTCAACTACTGGCTGGGCATGCTTGACATATTGACAAAAGAGAGGGGAAGCCAGAATATATTTCCTAAAATCTTACTGTCTAAGTCTATGTACAAATGTTCCAACTATACGATTTTAGGGCTGTGCTGATTTGAATAGTAACTTGGAAGGCTGCACTTGAAGGCAATGGTTCCTGTTAAAATCATTAAGCATAGGTATCACATTCAGTTTTAACAACTTGTGCTATCTTGGCCCAGAAGAATCACAGCTTAATTATTTGTAACAGCTGTTCCCTCCTGTAATGTGCGTTTTCTTCAAGACAATATTTAGCAAAGAAGAAAAATAAAGAAAACTACACAAAATACTCACCCTCAGTATACTTTGAAGAGAGAAAACACCCACACGTAAAAATCAATAAGCTCATGGATATTTATTTTGATCACTCGGTTATCAACTATCATTACTTATTTTGTAGCTCAAATTGCTTCAGGTTTAGTTACTGGCAGTTCTTTCCGGTGGACCCTTTGATGTGTGTGTATATATATACATACATATATTTTGTCATTTCTTACTGCTGATACTATAACACATACCAGGCTCATCTTGTATTTTCCATGCCCAGCACTAGAATCAGCCATTTCTCCATGGGAGAATGGTATTCAAAAGGAAGATCTGAATACTACGAGCTCTTGTTGCTACTGGATTATTACTGCCTATAGACCATTTCAAAAGAGATAGCTAGAAAATATATATATTTAAACTAACTCACTTATACATACATACCAACCAGAAACCAGAAACCAAACCTGTTGCCATTGAGTAGATTCTGACTCATAGTGACCCTATAGGACAGAGTAAAACTGCCCCGTAGGGTTTGCAAGCAGCGGCTGGTGGATTTGAACTGCCAACCTTTTGGATGGCTGCCAAGTTCTTAACCACTATACCACTAGGGCTCCTATTACATACATAATTATAGTTATTTCAAATCTCTGAGTGTGCACACATATGCGTGTATGTGTGGGTGGTATATATATATATACATATAAATTCATACTGGTATCTCCCACTGTAATCCAGCACCACAAATGACATGCTATCCTGTCCCCCTTCTCATCGCCTTGTTTATTTATAACTTATTTCCCTGGCTGTGAGAAACCTGGGTTTCTTTATCTACAAAATTTTTACCTATTTGTTCATCCCTAATATACATGTAGTTTCAGAATTGCAAACCCCTACCCCTGTGAGAAGCTGGACTATATGATGAAAAACGTGGCATCATGTTTGGAGGAAGACTAATTACCAACCTGCAACATGCAGATAACACCTTGCTCCCTGAAAGAGAAGAGGACTTAAAGAATTGACTGATGAAGATCAAAGACTACAGCCTTCAGTAAGGATTACAGCTCAACATAAAACAAAAATTCTCACAACTGGACCAATAAGCAACATCATGATAAATGGAGAAAATATTGAAGTTGTCAAGGATTTCGTTTTACTTGGATCCACAGTCAACACCCATGGAAGCAGCAGTCAAGATATCAAATGACATATTGCATTGGGCAAATCCACTGCAATAGACTTCTTTAGAGTGTTAAAAAGCAAATATATCACTTGGAGTACAAAGATGTGCCTGACCCAAGCAATGGTATTTTTCATCACCTCACATGTGTGCAAAAGCTGGATAATGAATAAGGAAGACCAAAGAAGAACTGCTGCCTTTGAACTATGGTGTTGGTGAAGAATATCGAATATACCATGGATTGCCAGAGGACTGAACAAATCTGTGTTAGAAAACATACAGCCAGAATGCTCCTTAGAGTTGAGGATGGCAAGACTTCCTCTCATGTACTTTGGCCATTTTATTAGGAGGAACCAGTCCCTGAAGAAGGACATCATGCCTGGTAAAGTAGAGAGCAAAAAAGAGACAGACCCTCAACAAGATGAATTAACACAGAGGCTGCAATAATGGTCTCAAACATAGCAAAGACTGTGAGGATGGCGCAGGACCGGAAAGTATTTCGTTCTATTGTACATAGGGTCGCAATGAGTCAAACCAGACTCAATGACACTTAACAACAAAAACAACAATATCCCTGTGAGAAACACATATTCTCAACTAGAGCACAATATGTGTGTATAGTTTTCTTTTTTTTTTTCCTTGTCTTTGGTTTTACAATATCCATTATTTTATTTTTTTATTTTTGGCAGACTTCCTTAGATCTGCTTATTTTTCCCCACTTTCTTTGGCGTGGTTATTTCGTATATTCGTAATACAGTTAGCTTCATCTCTCAAAGTTCATATCTGTCTTTGCAACCCCTGATACCCTGACTGATATTTAAAAATTTTCATAAAGAAAAGTTCAGTCTTTTTTGGTGTACAGTTCTGTGGGGTTTGACAAAGGCGTACAGTCAAGTATCCGATAGCATAGTCTCAGTCCCATCACCCTAAAGATTCTCTTATGCATGAATGTATTCACGTGATCACACTTAACTCAAAAAGATGCCAAGGAATGTTACCTTCCTAAATGCCTAGGAAGAAAGAGAAAATGGCAAGAATGGTTGTTCTTGCATAGCCATTGACTTCATCAGAGATATTTTATTATTTTACTATTTCATATTTGTCTTATCCACTTCTTTCCTTCGCATCCTTTTTGAATAACTGCAATCAGTAAGGACTTACTCAAAACTATATTTATATAACAGACCATATTTTGAATTTGAGAAGCAACAATAAATAAATTAATGAATGAATGAGTTAATCAATCTAGGTTAAAATGAAATAACCTGAAAAGGACGATACATCAGTCACTTAGACATCACAAGAGATTAATCACCCAAATCCAATATCAGTTTTAAGTACAAGTAGAGTGAAGAAGAAACAATACAATACTTTTTAAGAAGAGCCAGATTTTTAGTCAGGGAGTATTGCTACCCTGTGTAGACAACTACAGAGATGTCACATAGTGAGTAGATAGGTGAGAAAGAAGAGGATGGACAGTTTTAAATCTGTGATCTATATAAGTTTATAGGGCCTTCGCATTGCAGACAGGATGTGCTTCCTAACTCTTGGAATTTGGATTTGGCCCTTTGACTTACTCTGGCCAGTTGAATGGTGTGGACATGAAGGTGTGCATTTGTAGAGTATAAGCCTCTGCTTCTTTTCTTATGCTTCCACCATCACAATGACAGGAGCTGTTCCCAGTTGGCTGCTGCACCCTTGGCCTGATCACAGAATGACCACACATGAAGCAGATACAGGCCCACACCTCCATGAGCCTCCAGACCCTGTCAGAACTGTCAGTTGAAGCACAATAACCTAGTCACTCACTGCACCTCAACTGGACCTAACCAACCTACAGACTCATGAGTAATAAATAAATGTTACTTTAAGTCAGTCAGTAAATTATAGCAAGGTATGCTACCTAACAATAGCTGACAAAATCAATGTTTCCATTAATTTGGTGGGGTGGGGGGATGCTAACCCTGTAGAGAATTATGTTAGATATGCTATCCATTACTCTGTCTTAGGCCTGGTTCTCTAGAGGAGCTAAACCAATATACATAAATATATAGAGAGAGATTTATTCAAGGAAATGGCTTACAATTTGGCAAGTCCCAAATCCATGGGTCAGCAGGCAGCAGGCTTCTCCTAACTCACATGATTGCAGGGGCTGAAAACCCAAAATCTGCATGTCAAATGGCAGGTTGTTGGCTCACAGGGTTGTGGGAGCTGGCAAATCCACAATCTGCAGATCAGGTGCTGGCTCACATCCCAAGAATCAGAGGTCAGGGAATGACAAGACAAGACAGATGCAGGACCGAGAAGGAGCGTGAACTTTGTCAAAACATCCATATATATTGGATGCAGGCTACTTCACTAAGGAAACTCCCCTCCAACTGATTGGCTGCTCATATCAGCTCTAGAAATGGAAGATGATTACATAATGTCTGCCAAACCATTGAGAATCATGGCCTAGCCAAGTTGACACAAGACATTAATCATCACACTAGCCAATCTCATAGTATGGAGAAGTCCAATGTGTTAGGTCAGTGGTCTTATTAGGGTTGGTGTCACTCAGTGTGGTAACTTATGGTGTCACACCACTCCCATGGACCTCCTCCCATACCAGACCATTCAGAATCCTTAGTAATATTTTTTGTACTAATGTTAGTTGTAAATTATAATTCCCATATATCACTAAATGTAATGGCAATAGTAGTGACGTGAACAACTAGCAAAATTAAAATTACGCTTTTAAATTACAATATCATATGCACAACTTAAATGTATTTGCATTTACATAGTTTCATGTGGTTCAAGTAGAAGAGGGAGCAGGGCCAGCTTTGCAGGAGGTGGTGGCTCGTTCCTCAGATGGTCAAATCCCACTGCAGGAGCTGGCCTAGCAGCCACACTTCCTCCCGCACCGTGGACCCAGGCCGGGAGCCAGGCCTTGCTGGCAATGTCCTCTGCTCATCTGAGCTGCAGGGCTCCGAAAACCTGTAGCTGGCGGCTGCTTCGCCTCCACCCTGGTCCTGCAGCTCGCGCTGGCACAGCAGCGTCTCCAGGCCTGCACCAGAATAGGGTAGGAGCAGCAGCCAGAGTTGGGCGATGAGCTACCCTCTGGGAACTGCGCAGCCCCCAGAGGCCTCACAGACAGTGAGAACCAGCGGAGGTGGGTGTGGACGAAGCAAAGCTGCGCGCTTGGGGGCACTGGTGTCACCCCCCATGGTGTCACCTGGTGCAGTCCACACCTCCTCCCCCACTTTCCGTGTGACACCACTGTGCTAAGTGCATGTCTAAACACCTGAGGAGGTTTTACGTCAATTATTGCAGCTTAAAATAGTCGTTTAAGTAGGTCTCTGCAACATTTTTGGGGAAAAAAAGAGGTGAGGGATGGTTTCCCTTGCAGTCTTCTGCTTGCACAAGTCTCTTCCCCAGTGTTCTCCGGAAGGTAAAGTTTTCCTTTGGGTTTTTGCTGCTAATGTGCACGGTGCGTTTCTGTGCTGGGGTCACCCTTGGGGCAGCTAAGTGTTCTTCCAGTGTCTTTGGCTATGAGATGATTACATAAGCATCATTATATAACCTTGCCATGACAATATCCTTCAAGCTACCAGTGTCCAGGAACTTAATTTAAAATGCATTTATACAGTACATCATCATGAGTATTGCCTTATGTAGGAACTGAGAGAATTGTGTTTCTCAGTACCCAAATGGGAATAAATGTCCGGTGGTAAAAAAATGTGACGCAGTAAAACTGTCAACGAATGTATGAAATTATTTATGTAAATTGGGAAACGTATGCTATAATTCTTGTTGATCTGCATCAAGGTAAATATAGCAAAATTTCAGTTATAAAACTTCAAAGGATAAATAAAACCCTGAATACTTTGGTATAGCAGGGGTCCTGGTGGCGCAGTGGTTAAAGCATTCGGCTGCTAACCGAAAGGTTGGTGGTTCAAACTCACCAGCCACTCCGTGGGAGAAAGATGTGTTAGTCTGCTTCATAAAGATTTACAGCCTTGGAAACGCTATGGGGCAGTTCTACTCTGCCCTATAGGGTCTCAATGTGTCAGAATCAGCTCGTCAGCAGTGGGTTTGGTTTGGTTACTTTGGTATAACTCATTTGAAACCCACAGTTCATTTATGCTCTATTTGCTTGATCTTTGTTCTGCCGCCTCCTGACTTCATGGGCTTGTTCATTCGTGAACATGCAAGTATCACTTTAGCGTTTGATACTAAAACCCCTTTTCTACTTTAATCATTCCCTACATCTCATATGGTTGGATATGTTTTCGTCACTTTGATAACAATAATTATTCAAAATTATGTTAAAATAAACCTCTGCATTATGATACTTTTGCACAGAAAGCCCTTTAGTTCCCTAAAGAAGTACAACATGGTCAATGCTTACTTTGTGGGACAGGCAGAATAATGGCTCCCCAAAGGTTTCCACATCTTAGTAGCCAAAACCTGGGACTATGTTAATTTACATGTCAAAAGGAAGTTTGCAGATGTACTTAAGGATCTTGAGATGGAGAAATTATTCTGGATTGTCTGGGTAAACCCAACATAATCACAAGGATCTTTATAAGTGAAAGAAGAAGGTATGAGAGTCAAAGGAGATGTGACAATGGAAGCGGAGGTTGGAGTGATGTGATTGTTGGCTTGGAAGATGGAAGGGGGACAGATGCCAAAGAATGTGGGCAACCTCTAGACCCCGGAACAGGCAAGAGAAGGTGTTCTTCCCTCTAGAGACCACAGAAAGAATGTCTGTCGACACTTTGATTTTAGCCCAATGAGACCTGTGTCAAAAATTCTGCTAAACTCCAGTACTGTTAAAAAATAAATTTATGTATTTGAGACACTGTCTGTAGTAATTTGTTACATCAGCAATGGGAACTAATAGGCTAAGTTTTCAACTGCATGTGCAAAAAGTAAAAAATGCAATTAAACATCAGAAAACATTGAAATTTATCTAAATTTAAAACAGATTCTTGAGTTTCTTTGATATGTAAAACAGGACTAAGTCCTAGTTAACCATGATTAAAAAAAATTCCTGCATATAATCCCCTTTAATTTGTATTTAGTTTAAATTTAATTAAATTGATGTTGCTATAGTAAATTTTTGATGAGACAGAAATTTTACATACTTTTTTTTATTTGGTTATGTTATTTTGTAAGAAAGTAAAACAATTCTAATGTAGTTTGTCCTTTTATTTTAATGCACTATTTATTCATATGGAATAGAATGAAAAACTTGCAATATATCTCTAACCTCAGAAAAAATTAGAATGTAGGACACTATACAGCGAATTTAAAGAATACATCAGTGTGCTCTACTAGTGATGACAGGTGACCTCCTGCAGATGATGTTAAAATTGGTTAAGTTCTAGCAAAGTGGTTACTCAAAATCACAAGTAAGCAGTGATTCAACTAGTTTGTCAGAATTGGTTTCCAAATTTGAAGTTTACGTTTTCTTTAAAATATTTAATGTTTCAAGAAGTATTACTTAAAACACACACACACACACACAAACTAACATTACTACTAACCATGAATAACAATAGCTAACTTTAGATGAACGCTTCTATGTGCCCAGCATCAAGCTAAGAACTTACATGGATTTTCTCACCTAATGCAATAACTTAATGTTCTAGGTACTGTTATTATCACCATTTAACAGATGTAAAAATCAAGGCTCAATGTGGATAAATACTTCTTTAAATTTTCCCAAGAAAAAGAAAAGCAAACAAACAAAACAAAAACAAATAAAAAAGACAAAAAAGTCCCCAGAGATCCCACCAGCGTGGTGGCACAGATCAGGGAAGCAGTTTCCCAGCCAAGCAGCACTTCACAGCTTGTCAAGAAGAAGCAAAGATAGCACATGGAGCCAGGTGTTCGAGAAAAAGGAAGGGGAGGTGGTGAGAGGCAGGGAAGAAACCAAAATAAGTGGAAAAAAGTAACACTAGCAAAAAGAAATGGCACTGAAGGTGCCAGCCAGTGTGAGCGAGGTGAATCCAAGTGGCACAGAGCCAGCAACTTCTGGCTGGCCAAGCGACCACAGCCAGCTAGGAAGCGGGGGAGGCCAAGTAGAGGGAAGAAGGATAGTGGGTGAGAAACCATATATTGCTGGTTACCAGGTGCTCTGTCTCCTGCTGGGATCACCATGAAGCTGCTTTCCCGTACTCCCTGTCCGCCAGTCTCCAACAGGAGTCCAAGATGGTGAATCTGAGATGTGTTAGCTGATAGGGGGCCTCTACTCATATCTCTCCTCGCTCTCTGTTCTCTGTCAGGTTCTGATTCCATTTGGTGCTTGGCTGAGTTCTTTATCTCTTCATTTGATGCTTAGGGTTCCGGGACTGATGTTTGTCTCTGTTTTACTTAGTTTTTCATGTCTTTGCTATGGAGGGACATAGTGGTGCTTCAGTCTATAGTACCACATTGGCTCTGCCTACCTCTTTTTTTTTTTAAATTGTGGTGTAGCATCATGAAACAGGTTATTCTTTTCACTATCTGCCAGTGGAATTTTTGCTGGCAATTTGATTCCTATGATTTTTTCCCCTAATTTTTTTTTTTTTTTTAGTGACTTCCTGTAGTTTGTATTTCTAATGTAGTATGTTGTTGTATGTTGTCAACTGTAATATACTTGGTTTAATTTCTTTCTCTTTCTTACTTACTTGCTTGCTTCCTTGCTTGTTTTCTTCCTTTATTTCTTTTTTTATTTTATTCTATTTACCATTCTCTCTCTCTCTCTCTCTCTCTCTCTCTCTCTTTCTTTCTCCCCTTCTGCACGTTGTGAACTGAGTAACACCATGAGGTTATTTATTGGAGTCAAAATTTATTCCAATAAACTTTTATTTGGCATTGTATCAGATTTGGCATGATCATGATTTTAACAATATAGCTAAGGTTTAAAATATTGGTTTTGGTATGAAAATAGTCAGCTCCATGAAGAGTGAATAATAGTAGCTTTATGTTGCTTGTAATTTTCCCTTTTATATTACATTTCAGATCAACCTTTATTCTCAGGTAGTTCTTGGAAGATAGTTCACTGATACTAAGGCTATCATCACTCAAAGTCTACAAGGAAAGAAAAGCAATGATAAGATTGCCCTGATACATTGAGATTCTGGAGTAAAATTAAGTTTCTCTATGATATTCTTTGGAGTCCTGGTGGCATAGTAGTTAAAGTGCTCAGCACCTAATCAGAAGGCTGGCAGTTCAAACTCACTAGCAGCTCCTTGGGAGAAAGATGTGGCAGTCTGCTTCAATAAAAATTACAACTTTGGAAACTCAGTGGGGGCAGTTCTACTCTGTCCTATAGGGCTGCTATGAGCGGGAATCGACTCCATGGCAATCCATTTTTTAGGTTTTATGATATTCTTTGCTGCTGGTTGCTCACAGCACCAGCTGAGGTTCCCTGTAAAGACTCATGTTTCACTATTACAGACTGTCAGTAGAAACTGTGCTTCTTTTAAAATTGCGCTTTTGTCTCCTCAGATTTATAGTATTTTAAATCTTAAGTTTTTAATCTTAAAAAATCATGTATATAAACTGAGTCAAGGACAAAGCAAGTTTTAGACAAATAATTGCTGGGCTCCACAGTATGCAAACATGATTCCTGATTAAAATGGGAAGCCTTTTGTGTGTATACCTGCAGCAATTTAATATTTAGTTGCCCTTTTTCTTCAGCTTCCCTTTTTTGGAGCTCGTTGCCCATTTTCACTTAGCTGGTTCTCTGGGCAATATGCCCAGCTTTGATTAATGTTTGTTTATTACAATTTACATTCTCCACGATAGTATTTTTAGCTGGGTGCCTTAGAAATTTTTATAATTAAGTAGCAAAGAATATATTTATTAAACATGTAAATATATTAGGTCATCAAAGATCTTTTTCACACTTTGGTTGAAATAACAGGTTTATATATAATGTATTTTGCAATTCTGTAACCTGGTAACCTTTTTTGTCTTTAAGCCAGTTTACATTTTTTGTGTCTAGGTGGATTAACTTTCTCTTCATTTTATTTCAAGAGAAACCATCGCTATTTCACAAATTCAAATGACTAGGTGGGAAATGAGCTTTAAATGACCTGAACTTTGGGTAAAATGAAGTGTTTAGATAGGTGTAAACTAAAATAGATGTATTTATACTACGTCAGAAGGATTTACTCAAGAAAATGGAAAATATTCTAGGTATTTTAATAGGAAAGGATTTAGTACAGGGAATTAGAAGCTTACCCAGCATTGGCTGAGTAAAGAGAAAAAGTCCTTGCATTCAGAAAATCAGGAAGAAGGGAGAATGAAATTGGAATAGAATTTTTACTTATAAACCGTCTAAGAAAATTGCAAATTCATCATTTATACTTCTCACCATCAGTAGTATATTGATTTCCTAGACCTTGCTACTTAATAATTGAAGCAGTAGTGTCTGGAGGGGATTGCAATTTAGAGCCATGATGACGTTCCACTTCAAGAAAATATCATAAATAAATGTAGCCATGTCTGAGAGGAAATATTAGTTTTAAATTTGAAAACAAAAATTAAGAATGGCAAGATATAAGGACAGGCAAAATCACCAAAGAAAGAAAAAGCATCAACAAAAAAAGTACTTGCACTGGAAGAAAAGAGAAGCTAGGAGGCTAGAGAAAAATTTCTCTGAATGGAATGGAAAAATATCAAAAGCAAAAGATAACATGATAATAATAGAGAACAGCAAAAGGAGAATTCTATATGCAATTTTTAGTTCTGTATAGACATCACGTATTTCCTTAAATTTCTCCCCTAACTCTAAAAGAGTCTATTTTCATTAAGTCTGATATAATGCCATTTCATCTTCCATTCATTGTATCATAGAGTCCATATTCTCTTAAAATAGAATAAACAAAATCATTTCTGAATATTAGATCTGAATTCTCAAATTAGTAAGATTCATCATATATCTATCATGTAGAGCTGGTGATTGTTTTGTTTAAAACATTCTAGCTAGCGTAACCTTGTCCTGAAAACATAGAAAAGTTACCATAGGGAAAAAAAAAAAAAATTGAGAATGCATTCTATCCCCCATTCCCACCTCTGGAAAGTTTTAAGAGCCTGGCCAGGTGAAAGGGTTATTGTTGTTGTTAGTTGCCATCAAGTCAATTTCAACTCATGGTGACCTCACATGTAGACCTGGTCTATAGGGATTTCAAGGCTGTGACCTTTGGGAAGCAGATCACCAGAAGTTTCTTCCAAGGCTCCTCTGAGTGGTTTGAACTACCAATCTTTTCATCTAGTAGTCGAGTGCTTAACCATTTACATCACTCAGGAAGTAAAATAGGCATGAGAATGCATTGTGTTACAAATAAGAGTCACCACAACTATTTTTCAATCCAATTTTCTTTGGAGACAATAATACCAGTGGGTAAAATAAGCAAGATAAAATGGAAGTTAGGCTACTTGATTTTTGGCATTAGTCAAAACTAAGCTAATGGAAGAGAAAATAATTTTGTAGTATTATAAGAAGTGTTCAAAAGCAGACTAAAATCTTTTTATGTATAACTCCATTTCCCCTCGTCAACCTCTGTCTAGTAACAAACCCCTTTATTGCTGTCTCCTCAACTTTCTTCAACACGGAGTTCACTATGCCGTGTTCCTTTCACCTACACTTTAGTTATGATTTAATTCACTTGTTTATGTTTGTTCCTGTTCATAGATGATTATCATAAGTTTACATCTCCTTGATAAGGCAATTAGAAGGCAAACTAACTTCGCCAACTAACTAGTGGACTTTATGAAATTGTAGCCCTTCTTGAACTATTGTCCTCAAAAGAATTTAAAACTTACCAAAGTTATGTGGAGTTCTTCTCCAGTTTTTTTTTTTTTTTTAACCACTACAGTCTCTCTAATAGTAAGATAATTAGTTTTATCTGTACAAAATCAGCATGCTAGGCAAGAAAAAAAAAATAACATAAAAAGTATAAATATTAATGAGGAGGAATAACTTAAAATTTTCCTCAAAACACATTGTTTTCTACTTTAAAATCCCAATTATATTGAGAAACGATTTTAAAAAGAACATTCCATAAAGTGACTATTTAAAATTAGGTAAAATAGGAAGAGACATGCAGAACCACCCAGAACTGCTGAGAAAACAGAAGATTTGCTTTTGAAGCCAGGATCTGCGGGGGAGAAAACATATGCCCTTGCCAGACAAAACACCCTCCTGAAGTGACGGTCTACCCTTTTCAACCTGGAGATTGGGTCCTGCTGTGTGCCTGGAAAGACGAGCCTTTCCAGCCCAAGTGGAAAGGACCCTTCTAGGTGCTTCTCATTACCCATACAGCAGTCAAACTGAAAGGAGTCAAACCTTGAATTCACCACACGTGGCTGAAAGCAGCAGCTGCCCCAGACCCTGACCCTGCAACGACAGGTCTTCAGGACAACTGGAACTATGAGCCATTACCAGACCTGAAGTATCTGTTAAAGAGACTCTGAGTTTTTAACCTATAGAGTTTGTTAACTGTAGTGTTTTCCTCCCTGTTCATATTTCAGCTGTTTAAGACAGTAGGTCTCTTAAGCTAGACCCTATTTCATGCAGATATGAAGCTGCGGTACTTCACTTTCATTCTTCTCCTAACTCTGTCCCTCATATGGTCTTGGCACAGTAACACTTTTGTCAAATTAGCACAATCAGCAGAAAGTGCGACCAACGTGACTAAACGTTGGATTTGTCAATACGTCAGAAAGCTACTTGGCTTCACATTCCTAACCAAGATTGGTCAAATATCTTTGACTGGCTCACCTCCTGGTTACCTAACTATAATTGGCTAAAGCATTTGTTTACTATTTTTATTTTCTTTAATCGTAACAGGAAATTTTGTCTGCTGTTCTATACAGTAAAATCCCCTACATCAAGGAGGTGTTGCCCAATTTAGAAGATGCTGTCCACAACCCAGGAGATATGGCTTACTGCCATATCCCCAAAGAAAACGAGGGATTGATAGCCAACGCAGCCAGGAGCCGCTTACTCACTATCAAATAAAGCCTCAAGTGATAGCAATGGGTGTGGGTCAACTGGGAGCTGCTCAGAACAAGAGGAACCTGCCCCCTCCTGTCCGTTGTCCTCAAAGCCCTGGACGTGGCTCAAGCCAGTCAAACCCAGTTTACTAGCCTACATGCCACATAAAAAAAATGCAATTTATCTTACTGCACCTGTGTGCCATGATAACCTATGTAGTCCATAATGTTTGTATGTACTTCCTTATGAGAGACAGTATAAAATGTTCTGCCCCTCTTTGTTTGGGGAAGTTGATTTGAGGTATACACCTCCTTGCTCCTAGCCTGTGTTCTTGCAATAAACGCCTTTCTCCCTCCTCAAAAAATAAAATGAAATAAAATTAGGTAAAATAGTTCATATTCTTCCTATATAAAATCTTAGTAATTTGATAATGAGGGCATTCTATGCTTCCACCTCCAAATAGTCAATATTATTAAGATGCTAAACTAAAACCAAAAAACCAAACCCGTTGCCCTTGTTTTGATTCCGAATCACAGTGACCCTTTCGGACAGAGTAGTACTTTCCCATAGGGTTTCCAAGGGGCGCCTGGTGGATTTGAACTGCCAACCTTTTGGTTAGCAGCCATAGCTCTTAACCACTACACCACCAGGATTTCCATTAAGATGTTAAGTCACCTCAAATTATTCCTTAGATTTAAAAGACTACCAAAAAATAATTCATAGCTTTTTATTATTCTTTTTACTGAAAAAAAAAATCTAAAATACATTCTACAACAGCTCGCAAATTTTCACGTGCATCAGAATCACTACAAGGACTTGATAAATACAGATTGTTGAGTTCCATCCCCAGAAATTCTTCCTCATTATATCTTACATCTCTAATAAGATGGTGATTGCTGCTGGACCAGGGACCACACTTTGCAAACTTGTACAACTAGATATGATACACAAAACCAAAACTCCATTTTACTGTGAAAAGATTATTAATAAATAGACTAAAGATGGAAGAAATTAATCTAAACATCTTTTATAATCTAATATAGAATAAAGATAAAAATTTAAACAAGTGGGGAGACAATCAATTGTTCAATAAATAGTGCTGTTGAATTGGTTAGACATTTTGGAGATTAGATTTTAATCACTGCACCGTATCTTATCTCAAAATATCTTGCCTATGGCTGATATTGTAAAATCTAAATAAACAAGAAAATGTGCTGAATAATAGCATAATAACATGGGAAATATTTTTAATTATAACATAAATCTAAAAGTAAACAAAAATTGATAGTTTTGCATAATAAAGCATCAACCAGTGTAAAAAAATAGTATACTAATTCTAATTTATAAATAATCTGGAAAATTTTAATGCATAAAAAATATCAACATCATCAGTATCATTTATATATTAAAAATCACTTGTGGATTGATATGAAAAAGTCAAACCACCAATAGAAAATAGTCGGAGGACACAATTCACAAAAATAAATGCTCAATGCAGTTATGAATGATGTTTAGATTTATGAATAACTCAAATATGAATAACTTTAAATAATAATTTAAAATTTCTTCACCACCAAGTTGAAACCATTTTTAGAGAATGGATAAATTCTTGATGTTGGGAATGGTATTAGGAAAACTTGACCACCATATACTTTTTATACCACTGAACAATGAAAGCAAACTTTCTAAAAGATAATTTGATAATATCTATGAAAGTTTAAAATACCTTTACTGTTTACCTCAAATATTCTTCTTTTATTAAAATATCCAGGATATTATTTTTAAAGTATTCAAAGACACTTACATAACATTGTTGTGACACTGTATTTTATAACTTGAAAAAGTACAAAACATTACATCCCCAAATAAGGCTTGTTAATTTAAATATATACGTGTGTGTATATATATATACGTATATATATATATAAAATTCACATTTTACTAATTTGTACTTTTTTCTCATCTGTGTACTTTCTTTCAGCTACTATGCCACAGTCCTGGTATTTGCCATCTATTATATCTTGCCAGAAATATTGCAACAGCCTTCTAACTGGTCTCCATCCAATCCCTTCTTCCAATACATTTCCAAACAGTCAATTTTTTTTTTTTCCACTAAACAGAATATTTTATCAGGTCACTTTCCTGCTTAGAAAATTTCAGTAGGTTCCACCTGATCTTATGATAAAATTCAAATTCCTTTTCCTATGTTAGCATCAGCTTGCCCTGTGTCTTGCCACGTGCCCCAAGTTAACCAGATTTCTAATTTCAGCAGAGGGCAAACAGTTCTATGCCCCTTCCACAGTTTCTCACATCAAGCGGCACCTTGAGAGTTCTTTGTTTTCTCCAAGCTGAGTAAGGCCACTCTGCTTTCAGTGAAACTCTCAATCAATAGTCAGTGAATAAAAGCCTCAGTCCCCCCTTATCACCACAGGGACAATTCTGAGATGTGTTTTATTCAACTGAGTCCCCAGAACTGACTCCCAGCTGCCATTGGCAGTGCCAACTTATGAAGGCACATTTTATTGGCCTTTCTTCCTTCCCTGTCCCACTTTCACCATTCTTTTTCTTCTGTTTCCTCAGCTTTCTTCCCAAAAATACCATGTGCACTCAAGTCTTTGTCTGAGAGACGCCTTTTAAGTAAGGGATAGCAAACTAAGACACAGGGAGAATCTAACACCTTCCTACCCTCCCAAATGTCGTTTTGGACCAGTTCTCAGTTTCTACACTCTTATGTCAAGCTTACTTAATCCCTTCATTGGTAAAGCTTGAGAGGGTTGTTTGTTTTTTTGTTTTTTAATTGGTTTTTTCTTAAGATTTTTTAGTCTATTTTTTCCATTTTAAAATTTTAATTAATTACATACTACATTTTATTAATGTCCACTTCCTTATTTGCATTGTTGCATTTGGTACATTGTGTTGTATTGTCTCTAATTCCATAAAGTAATTAGAGCTTACTTCTTATTTACTTCTAAAAAATAAATACATTAAGAGTTATAAATTACTCCTTTATAATGTCTCATAGGTTTTCGGTAAAATATACCCCCTGATATTTAATACTTTTCCTTTTATTCTGTTCTTTCATTCATGGCTTATATAGTAGTGGGTTCCTTTATTTTAAAGTACTGAAGTATTTTTAGTCATTTTTGGTTTTTAATTTGAATTTTATTCACTTATGAATGAAAATGTAAATTGTAGAATTACTAAAACTTTATGTTCAAGTATATAATCATGTTTTTTAAGTGTCCTATCAATGTATGAAAAAGATAAATATATTCTATATCAGCTATATAGGAATATTTATATATTTATAACTTAATTTTAACGACTATTATAATCTCTTCCTTGCATACACCTTCAGCTCTCTTGCCTGTTTCTTTCCTGGTAAAAATTTGATCTTTGGTAAATTCAAACTTTGCCTATTCAACACCGGCACCTCTGCAGCCAACTGTGACTGGAGACAAACCACTTTGCTGAGTGATCTCATTTTAAAACCATGATCACTACCCTCAGGCATGCCCTTATTTATCTAAACCTAATGAACAGTGTTATTTTTTAAATAACTTTTTCTGCTATTTTTTGTTGTTTTTCCATCTTAGTCCCTTGTAATACACATGACAGTAGAATTATTTAGAAAAAATAGAGAGAGCTAGTTCTTCCTCTTAGATGCCTTGCTTCTCACAATGTAGTGCTCTAGCTCGTACACACTGTATCCATATCATCAGATTGTTGGTGTTAGTTGCCCTCAAGTCAATTCTGATTCATGGCAACCCCATGGGTACAAAGTAGAACTGCTCCATAGAGTTTTCAAGGCTGTGACCTTTCACAAGCAGATAAACAGGCCTCTCTTCTGAGGTGCCTATGGGTGGGTTCAAATGCTAACCTTTCAGCTAGTAAGGGGAAACCTGTGAAAGCCAGAACTCTATGGACTCCCTTCCTTTTCCGGGTCTCACAAGTTTTCCACCTTTGACAGGGTGTAGTTTTACCACTTTTCTATAGCTGGTTTTGTGGAAAATATTTGAGTTTTCCTTTTCTGACAGGTTTCCGCCTTACACAGGTTCCTACTTTTGCAGGTTTTACTGTACTTGAAGCTTAACATTTGCACCACCCAAAAACCAAAGAAACAAACTCATTGCCATCGAGCTGATTCTGACTCATAGCAACCCCGGGATTCCTATTCATATTATATGTTATGAAGTTTCCATCCTCTGGTTCACTTCTTCCTCAATGATTTTCTTGGAAGGTTTCCCATATGCCTTTCTCCTCCACTCTTAAATTTTACTGGGTTAGTTGTGTAGTTACTATAATTTCATTTTCACTATGTCCTTCATATTTATATATTTCTAATATATCTGTATATTTATCCATAGATATCTATATATTTTTTACAGGATAGAGATAGAGAAATGCAAACAAAGGTATATTTGTTTACCACCATTCTTTGTTCTTCTTTTCATCATATCCACTTTTAAAGTCTCCTTTCTAGAACATTTGCTATTTTGTCTTTTCACAAATACATGCCTCATCTCAGGCACTTCAATGATATAACATCTGAATTCTTGCATATCACTGGATATCTTTTTTATTCTTGACAACTTAACAATGTCTTTGTTAGTCATGTACCTTTTAGGATGAGTTACTTTATCTCAGAAGTTTGTAGAAACTTTTCCCTTTATTCAGTTTCTTATGTTGAAGACAGAAGTCTGATGACATTAGAAATCCTTTTCCTTTTTGGTAACCTCTACTTTTTATCTACAAGCTTATATGATTTACTCACAAAATTGACAAAATATTAACAGATATGCTTAGAATGTGTGTCTTTTCTCATCAGTCTGTCTGAAACTTAGTGAGCCTTCTTAATGCCCACTCAGATCTTTTCTTAGGTCAATACAATTTCCTTATAACATGTTTCATCGTTATCGCTCCTTCAGTTATTTCTATCTGTTCTCCTGGAAAACCATTTATTATCCTATTAGTTTTCTTTTCTTCCAGTTTTTTTCTGCACTGACTTAAATGCATGTCATCAGGATGATCTTCCATAAGGAAATTCTGATTTCACAAGTGACAACAAGTACCATCGCTAAGAGCTCTCCCTGAGGGGCCAAGAGTGTGACAATTTGAAAGATTTTCCAGCAGTACTGGTGAGTGCTGACACTGCTGCTTTTGTTGATTCTCAGCAGTGGATGACTATCCCATATTGTCAGATGTTGTGCTTCAGTGGGCACTCACCGTGAGCTGAATGGCTGATATTCTTCGGTGATCCCAAACAAGTTACACTCTACAGCATTACTTCTTCCTTCTTACTGATGTCCAGACCACTTCACCTATTATCATCCAATAGATATATCAGTAGAATTGAAAGGTCACTGTACATTTTAAGTGTGGTTAGACTCAAGGACTTGCCTCTGGACAGCTTACTTTTCCATTTTTTAATTGAAAATATTATTTTAAAAATGCTTATTGCATATAGAGTATTCAAATCATGACTTACAACTAAAATCTTAAAATGTGCAGTGGAGCCACTCCTTTAAACAAATCCCAACCTAATAATATAGGCATCTTTGATAACAATGACGTATGTTTACTGCTGAGGGGACTTATACATAAATGTGCCATAAATCGAAACGATTAAAATGAGGATAATATAACACCTGTCACTGTCTGACTTTCTTCTACAATGCTCAAAAATAGATATTCTAATTCTAGAAAACACATAAAATCCATGTAGCTCTCGTATTTATATTTTTTCATACCCTTCTTATAAGAAGTGAAAATAGTTCAAAATCATTACCAGTTACCTCAAAACTTAATAACATAGAAAGCAAATGACCATTATAACCATTTTACTAAAAAAAAAAAAAAGATTTAATTACTTAAATGACTATGTTTTATTCCATTTGATGCTATATTTAAGAAGTAACTTTAAAAGGCCATGTGTTTTCAGGAATATCAAACCACACTCAAAAAAAGTATTTCCCCATCTCTACTATTCATGAGCAGAGAATATGGAAGATGATACAACAGCTTATATTATTATATACTATCAAAATAATTTTGCATAAGAGAATGAA
Source organism: Trichechus manatus latirostris (assembly GCF_000243295.1). Taxonomy (NCBI): domain Eukaryota; kingdom Metazoa; phylum Chordata; class Mammalia; order Sirenia; family Trichechidae; genus Trichechus; species Trichechus manatus. Next base: position 8,310,914 of record NW_004443948.1, on the reverse strand, counting down.
GAACACCAAAGACACAAGGGAAGTATTAGCCCAAGACACAGAAAGGGCCACATAAAAAAGAGACTGCATCATCCTGAGGCCAGAAGAACTAGATGGTGCCCAGCTACCACCAATAACTACCCTAAAAGGGAACACAATAGAGAGTCCCTGATGGATCAGGAGATCCATGGCGTGCAGAACTCAAATTTTAGTAAAACGATCAGACTAAATGGTCTGACTGAGACTGGAAGAACCCCAGAAAGCATGGCCCCCAGACTGTCTATCAACCCAGAACTAAAACAATTTCCAAGGCCAACTTTCAGACAAAGATTGGACTGGATTGTGGGACATAAAATGATACTTGTGAAAAGTGTGCTTCTTAGCTCAAACAGATACATGAGACTAAATGGACAGTTTCTGTCCAGATGTGAGATGAGAAGGCAGAGAGGGTCAGGGCTGGCTGAATGGACACAGGAAATCAGGGGTAGAAATGAGGAGCGTGCTGTCACAGTGTGAGAAGAGCAATTAGGGTCACATAACAATGTGTATATATAAATTTTTGTAAGAGAGACTAACTTGAAATGTAAACTTTCACTTAAACTACAAAAGTAACAAAAAATAATAATTTTGCATAAAATGTTGCACTTAATGTGGAAAAAATATACATTATGAAAAGTTTCACATAGGTCAAGCAAATAAATAGGTGATCTAGTTTATATTCTAGCAGTATTAGAGTTTTAAACAAACGTGTTTTCTTCACAGCAATCATGGGCCTTTAAAAAATAAATTATGTCCTATTTTGTAGAAAAATATTGTGGTTATTTATATGTTTCATCAATCATAGACAGGTTAATGTTTAAAGGCACACATTTTGCAATTATTATAAAATTTATCTGTCAAACTCTTAACAGTTTCTTTACCTAAACTGACCGTTGACTGAAAAGATAAACCTAAATCTGAAAATCTTAGATTCAGGCTGATAATCAACTCAACTGTTTTAGTTATCTGTTTATCTGGAAATTATTTCATTTTATGCCCATAATCTTTGTGCATCTGTTGAAACTCATGGAAGTATTGTAAATACCTAAGACATCAATGATGATGCTAATATTTTAATATTAAAGAAATGTCACTCTTCAAATTTTGGTCAGCTGAAATATAGTATCACAGAATTATTCTGATTTGATCATAATCATATCTAATAGTTCTTGACATAATTTTCCCTGTCACCTATATTGGCTTCTTGTACCAATATTTTAAGGAGCACACACCTTTGTCGACAACCAAAGTGTTGAGAATTCTCTTGTAACAACCCAGACATTTTCATAAACATGAAGATAAAACAAAAGAAACTGAGAGTTTAAAGCATATAAAATTTCTTTTAAGTCTCTGAATTAATTTAACTTAGAGAAATATTTGACCTTTATTGAAACCATTCTTGCCTCTCCTAGGCTTCTGTATAGCAGCGTCGTATAAAATACAAATAATTAAAAACAACCAGACATCATTTGTATTATTCTTTTTTAAGTTTTAAAATTCTGCCTCTATCCAGCATATCATTTTATCAGAAAACCCTACTTATTGGGTAATAATTTGAAATACACAGATTACTCAGTGGTTATTACAGTTTTGCATCAATATGGGATTTCATGAGAATGCTCTTAAAATGTCTCATACTTGCTATAAACATTTCCCTTTGAAATGCCTGTATTCAAGATTATTGACTTTCACTTGAATGTGTGTGTGTGTGTATGTGTCTGTGTGTGTGTATATGTAGATATATCCCGACCAAATGGAGAAAAACTTTTTATAACACCTATCAAGAACTCTCATATATGGAAGCTTCAGTTTTTCACCCAGAGAAACATATTAAGTGCTTCCCATTTGAGGAAGAGTTTACTTGGCTTTAAAGCAATATTTTTGCATAAGACTGCCTAGAGTCATTTGGAGAGCTTCTTAAATCATAGACTCCTGAGCAGCACCCAAGGTTTGCTATAGACCTGAGAATTTACATTTGTAAACAAACCCAAAGTAAAGATGTTGAAGCTCCTATGATGAACATACTTTGAGGAGCATCTTTAGAGAGTATATCATATGTAATTACGCTGTCCTTAAGCACTCTGAAAGGTTGGCAATTCAAACCCACCAGCCAATCCAAGGGAGAAAGACCTGGTGATCTGCTCCCGTAAAGATTACAACCTTTATGTGTCTACTCTGTCATATAGGATTGCTATCAATCAGAGATGACTCGATGCACACAACAACATAAAGGGATCCAGGAATAGTACCTCAGTCATCTCATGCTCAAAGAACCCTGGTGGTGCAATGGTTCAGCAGCTTAGCTGCTAAGTAAAAGGTTGGCAGTTTGAACCAAACCAGTGGCTCCATAGGAGAAAGATCTGACAGTTTGTTCCCATTAAGATTACAGCCTAGAAAACCCTGTGGGACAGTTCTTGTCTGTCACATAGGGTTGCTGTGGGATCAGAATTGACTAGACAACACACAACAACAATTAATTTTTAGGTTTGATCCCATATATAAATATTCCTCTGTGATTTACATAATAACTTAATTTTTATTTATGGAACCAATTTTTATTATTCTTATAAAAGTTATGAACTAGGCCCTAGAATTCTCTGAACTCATTGGAGCTATATATCTTACCTCAAGATATATTGACTTTGCTTGCCCAAGTTTATTGCTCACTTCCTTTTATGACAGACCCAATGTCCAGTAGGAAAACATTATTCCTTATTACAGATGAACTACTTCTAGGGATTCTTAACACTTTCCTGAAGATCATCATCCCTTCCCCAATTCCCTGCCCCCATAGTATACACAAAGTAAAACTAGATTCATTAATATGACATTCATTATGTAATGGTTATGATGACATATATAAGTCCTATTGCTTGAGTTCAGATTTCAGCTCTGTTACTTATAAATTTTATGATTTTGCGTATTATTCTTTTAAAATAGGAAAGAAAATGATAATACTTAGGTCATAAATAAAGTGCTTTGAACAATCCATGACATGTGGTGTTATATAGGTATTTGCCATGATCCTTTTTCTTTTCTTTCTTTTAATCTACTTTTCCTCAGTTTAGACATCAGAATCTTGACTACAAGAGTTAGTTAATGGTCTGTATAGTTGTGTTCTCCATATGTGGTTACATTTGAAGGAATTCTTTCAGTTAGGATTTTACAAAACAACAAAAGATTAGTGTTGCTGTTGATTTTTTTTTAAGATCCCCTGTGTTAGTTATATAGTGTCTCTATAACAGAAATACCCAAAGTGGGCAGCTTTAAGAAACAGAATTTTTTTTTTTTTTTTTTTCTCACAGTTTAGGAGACTAGAAGTCCAAACTCAAGGTGCTGGCTCTAGAGGAAATCTTTCTTTCTCTCTTGGCTCTTGGGGAAGGTCCTTGTCTCTTTCCAGCTTGTGTTTCTTGGTTCCTTGGAGATCTCATGCAGCATGGCATCTATCTTCCCCCAATTCTGTTTTCTTGCTGCTTGCTTCATTTGCTCTTGTAAATCTGAAAAGAAATCGATATAAGACATGCCCTACAATAATACTGCCTAATTAATTTAACAAAGAAAACTCTATTCTTTAATGAGATTATAAACACAGGTATAATAGGATTTATAACACATATTTTGCAGGACAGATTTCAATTCATAGTAACTCCACTGTATACCACACAATATAGAAATTATTATAAACCAGTTGCCATCTAATCTATTCTGACTAATGAGGACTGCATGTGTATTAGACTAGAACTAAGCTCCACAAGGCTTTCAATGGTTGATTTTTCAGAATTAGATTATCAGACCTCTTCTTGGAGACACAACCTTTCAGTTAGCCACCAAGCATGTTAATGGCTTGTACTACCCGTGGACTCCTAGAGATTATGATACACCCTAAAATATAACCAATCCTATAATATAGTCAGAAATTCAAGCCGGATTCAGAAGAGAACATGCAACGAGGATATCATTGCTGATGTCAGATGGATCCTGGCTGAAAGGAGAGAATATCAGAAAGATGTTTATGTTTTATTGACTATGCAAAGGCATTCTACTGTATGGAGCATAACAAATTATGGATAAAATTATGAAGAATGTAAATTCCACAACACTTAATTGTGTTCATGAGGAAACTGTACGTAGACAAAGAGGCAGTTGCTCGAACAGAAGGTGGATACTGTGTGGTTTAAAATCAGGAAAGATGTACATCAAGGTTGTATCCTTTCACCATACTTATTCGATCTGTATGGTGAACAAATAATCTGAGAAGCTAGACTATATGAAGAAGAACGCAGCATCAGGATTGGAGGAAGACTCATTAACAACCTGTGATCTGCAGATGACAGAATCTTGCTTGCTGAAAACAAAGAGGACTTAAAGCACTTACTGATGAAGATCAAAGACCACAGTCTTCAATATGGATTACACCTCAACATAAAGAAAACAAAAATCCTCACAACTGGACCAATAAGTAACATCATGACAAACTGAGAAAATATAGATGTTGTCAACAATTTTATTTTACTTGGATCCATAATCAATGCCCATGGAAGCAGAAGGCAAGAAATCGAAGAACGTATTGCATTGGGAAATCTGCTGCAAAAGACCTCTTTAAAATGTTAAAAAGTAAAGATATAACCTTGAGGACTAAGGCGTGCCCAACCAAAGTCATGGTATTTTCAATTGTCTCATATGCATGAGAAAGCTGGACAATGAATAAAGAAGATAGAAGAGGAATTGATGCCTTTGAATTATGGAGTTGGTGAAGTGTATTGAATATACCACGGACTGCCAGAAGAATGAACAAATCTCTCTTGGAAGAAGTACAAACAGAATGCTCCTTAGAATCGAAGATGGTGAGACTTTGCCTCACATACTTTGGACATGTTATCAGGAGGGACCAGTCCCTGAAGAAGGACATCATACTTGGTAAGATAGAGGGTCAGTGAAAAGCAGGAAGACCCTCATCAAGATGGATTGACACAGTGGCTGCAACAACGGGCTCAAACATAGCAAAGATTGTGAGGATGTCACAGGACCCGGCAGCGCTTCCTTCTGTTGTACATAGGGCTGTTATGAGTTGGAACAAACTCAATGGCACCTAATAACAATAACATAATATAGCAAAAGACTTCTGATATCAATATGGAATTTTTTTCAACTCATTGATCTACTGACCAAAATGATTCTGGAAATGGTTCTGGTGTCCTCTGGATTTGCCTTCATGGATATTATTTGCTCACTTTCAGTGTCACCTAGACTGCATGTAATTATATTTCTTTTTGGAGAGAAAGAGACCTCTATGGTTTGGAGTTCACATCAGAGACATTTCTCCACTCTGAAAAATGTGGTTGCCATAATACTTCGGAGCAACACCATTTATCATTCTCGAGCAAGGAAAATTCATGTGATCTTCATTCTTTCACTTCATGCCCTATATTGTATAGATTATGTTTTAAAAAGTCCATTGTTCCTTAAAAATTATCTCGAGATAAAGATAATTTACCTAAATAATATGCTTACACATTTTAGAAATGGGTTAATACAGTCCTATTAAATTTGATATTTGCTAAATTAAGTTTTTTTAAAACACAAGACTTAAACACCACATAATTAGTAGAGATCCATAATTATAGAGCTATACTTCCACTTCTAATGCTGTAGCCTTAGTGACAGGAACAGTGAAGAGCAACCTGAGAGATTCTTATGGCCAGCAGCTAAGGGAGATGTGCTATAAATTATCTGGCCTCAAGTCACATACTTGATTTTTTTTTTTTTTAATGACTACCTTATTTGGATGATAACAGGCTATTATCTCCACTCTGTTTATCAAGTAAAAAATTATGGGGACTCAAACAACACTGGTAGAAGAGCTTTTAATAGCATATTCACTCTAAGTCACACCCATCTGGTGGGAAGAAATGCTTGTCCACAAAAATGATTGACTTAGGACCGAAGTTTAGACAAATGGCTTATGGATACTCCATAACAGTTTACAGCAGAGGACAAAATATGACTCATTTCTTCTTAGCTGTCTTGTTTATAGAGCACTTTATGCTGTTAAAACTTACATAGGAAGCTAGAAAGAATTCAAATATAGTGTTGTCATGGATTGAATTATGTCCCCCAAAAAATGTGTGCGTCAGTTTGGCTGGGCCCTGATTGCAAGTATTGTGTGGTTGTCCTACTTTTTTTATTGTAATTTTATGTTAAAGAGGATGAGGATGGGATTGTATAACACCCTTACTAAGGTCACATCCCTGATCCAATGTAAAGGAAGTTTCCCTAGGGTGTGGCCTGCACCACTTTTTATCTCTCAAGAGATAAAAGGAAAGGGAAGCAAGCAGAGAGTTGGGGACCTCATACCACCAAGAAAGTAGTGCCAGGAGCAGAGCGTGTCCTTTGGACCCGGGGTCCCTGTGCAGAAGCTCCTAATCTGGGGGAACATTGATGAGAAGGCCAACAGAGAGAGAAAGCCTTTCCCTGGAGCTGACACCCTGAATTTGGACTTTTAGCCTACTTTACTGTGAAGAAATAAACTTCTCTTTGTTAAAACCATCCACTCATGGTATTTCTGTTAGAGCAGCACTAGATAACTAAGACAAGTGTGTATAAATTACTTAAGTTATTCTAGAAGCCTTCTTGAAAACCCATACTGTCCCATTGTAGTCAGATATATATATATATCTCACAGTTTAGTTTTTCTGCACTCCTTTTTGTTGAAACTGTATTTTTATTTGATCAATGTCCTAATGGAGAAAAATTTCCCAAGTCCATTAAGATATACATATATTTTTTCATAATTTGTAATGGAGTGATACTATCAATGGTCCTTTGTAACTATATTATTTATTTTTCTTTGGCTCTGTTGTCCTTTAATATCTGGTTATCAGAGATATGTTAATTATACCTTCACTTTAGTCCACATGGTAAATATTAGATGTTTTCTTATACACAATGCCATGGTCTACAAGGCAATTTTGTTTGCTGAGTTGATACAATCATTCTACAATGCTGTCTTTCATATCCTCCAGCAAGAGCATGCTAATATAAATTGCTAAAGAACCAGATACCTCTTCCCCAAATTTGATAAACAGTAATGAAAAATGAGAAAAAAAATCAGATTTTAGAAAAGCACACACATAGAATATGGATTTTCTTTGCCACAATAAAACAAGTACATGTCAATAAAGTAGGATATATTTCAGCATAACAAAAACGTGTTTTTGAAAAGGAATACCTAAAGCACTGTTTCACATCCCCAGAAGCTAATATTCAAACAACATCATAAAATTGTAACATAAAAGAGGTACAAACACTGAAAATGAGATACATGCTATATAGATGTTTTCAAACATTTTGTTTCATTTTGTAAAATGAAATTTAACTAAAATTATTGAAGCCCTTGTGATATGTAATAATTTTCTACATTTCTGTGATATGTAATGTTGATTCACCTAATACTTTACAATTTATCTTTCAGTTTTGAAAATGGCTAGAAACATTTTCTTTGAAACAGAAGACAAATAAAAATAAGTGACTTTTACTCATGTATTTTAGGTTTGTGACTGAGAATCTGTGTTTATGTTACGACATGTATAATCTTTAAGTTATATTTATTCTCTTATCATTGCCTTTGTAGTCTTATGAAAATCCACATGTGCACTACGTTCTCATCACCTACGTCTCCTTTTTATGTCAGTTATTGGGAGAGAAATAGGTGAGAGGAAGAGAGAGAAGGAAATATTTAGTCCCATTAATCTCTTTCATTTCAGTTTCATACCTTGTCAGAAAAGACAGAGAATAAGTCCCCTTTAAGAATTAACATTTCTAAATTGTTTTGTTTTACCTTATGTTATGAACTTATAATTCCTACCTTGACTGATTAGATCAGGCAACATATTTGACTAATTAATTCTTACCGTCTTAGACATAGTGTTAGACATCTTTGACCACTGATCTCAGAATGAAATTCCACCACCATTATTATTTATATAACAACAAATTCATTTATTGAATGCCTCCTACGTAGGAGGCAGTGCACTTGGCCCTAGGGCTTTAAAGAGGAATGGGTCAGCCTCTCCTCAAGAATGCTGTGTTGTATAATTTATATTGTATGTTGTACATTATACATTATGTTATATGTTATGTACAGCATTGTGTTTTATACAAGTGTTTCACATACATGTTTATGCATAAAATTACACACACATGCATATAATTATTATACAGGGAATAAAAACAAAGAGGTAAATAATTGTAATACTGGGTGGTGAGTATAATATTGGAAGGCAGTGGATGTATTTAATAAATTCAGAGGCTTTGGGATTAGAAAGATCTGGATAAAAGTCATGGCTCTGCCATATACCCTACTCGTAACATTCAGACCTCACTTTCCAAGTGTTTGAAATAATGATATTAATGAATCCCTCAGAGGTTTAGGAGAATAAAATTTTGGAAAGTAAGACAATGTCTCAAATAAGGTTGCTAAAAATGCTTTATTTCCTTATGTTAGAGTCTCTGGGTGGTGCAGTCAGTTAAGCACTTGACCACTAAGCAAAAGATAAGCAATTCAACCCACTTCAGAAGGAAGGGCGGGTGGCCTGCTTCCAAATGTTCACAGCCAGGAAAACCCTATGGAATGCAGCTGTACTCTGCACACATGGCGTTACCATGAATTGGAATTAACTCAAGGGCAACAGGTTTGGTTTTTTATTCGGTTTAGAGTAGTATGGACTACAAATAAAAGAATACTCTATCTTCCTATATGGATACTGATACAGAAAAAGTAAAGCTAGAACATCTATATAGCAATATGTGATTTGAAAAGGATCTGAGGAAGTTGACACACCTAGCAAGAGCATTTAGAAGCTAAGAGTTTCCCAACAAAGGTGTGAAAGTAAAAGAGAAGAGGTACAGAGAGACTAAAATGGATTAACACATGAAGCTAGAGTAAGGTGGGCAAGAGGCAGATATGTCCTTCTAAAGAGTTTGGACTTTATATTACAGACACGGAAAGGCCACTGAATATTCTGAATTAAGGAGGGGTTAAATCATGAAATCTGTATATATATAAAATTCAGAATGAGTTGAAAATATACGATTGAGGTAAAAAAGACAAGTGCTAGTAAGTGCAATTATGAAACTGCTATCAATAGTCCTGTTGAAAGGAGATTGGCAGTGATGTCTGGAATGTCAAAATTCTGAAGATTTATATTCAAGATTCTGAAAATTCTTTGTCAGCTTTCAAAGCTTTACCTGCCTCTTCACAAAAGATAAACACACACATTTTCCTAATCTAAGCCAAGTAAGGAAAAATCATATTTTACTGAATCTATCGAATTAATATATACATTTATTTATTTGTTCATTATGCAAATACCTTTTGAGTACTTACTATATGACAAACACTGCTTTTGCTACTGAGATAACGGCAGCAAAGAAATAGAAAAAGCCCTGCCTACTTGAAAAGTACATTCTAGTAGGACAAGACAGAAAAGAAACAAGTAACAAATAAATATGCCGTGTGGTAACAGATGCTCTGAAAAAAATAAAATAAAATAACATAGTACAAATAAGAGAGGTCATGTGAGGATGAGTGTTGATATTTTTTACAATGTTTTCATGGAAAGCCTCTCAGTAAGATGATAAACAGCAGAGATAGAAATGAAGGGAGGAAGCAAGCCCTGTATCAATCTGTTAGCAAAAGCCCTGAGGTGGACAGAAGAGCATAGTGAGTTAGGGAAGATGATATATACAATGAGTTTAGAGAGAAGCGGCAGGACTGTGAAGAGCCTCCTATGACATTATGAGAACACTGGAATTTACACTAATTGAGACTAGAATGTAGTCTTTTATTTTTAAACTAGACTTTTTTTTTTTAAATGGAGAATAAACTGCAGTGTGGCAAGGATGGAAACAAAGAGGCCTGTTAAGAAAAATTGCAACACTATCTGGATCCAGTGACTGCAAAGAATGGAAAATTAGCATTTGGAAATCAATCAATAAAAGAAAAACAATCTTATGATTCTCTAAATACATACTGTTGTAGGAAAGGAATGCCAGTCAATATTTGAAATAACAAGATGGATATATTATTTATTTAAATAAAACAGAACTATAGTAGTTGTTAGGTGCTGTCAAGTCAGCCCCAGACTCATGCAACCCCAAGCACAGTGAGTTTGAACTCTTGTGATCCACTGGCTGATTTTTGGAATTAGATCACCAGGTATTTCTTAGTGTTCCATCTTTGTCTAGAAGCTCTGGTGAAACCTGTTGGGGTGTGATGGACTGCTTTGGTGTGGCCTTTCTAGCCATGGTCTTGTAACTCTCACTCAAGGGACTGGACAGGACTTGCAGATATAGTAACTGTGGCCCACCAAAGGGATTGGCTATTTTTTGCCATCCCTCTGGCCTTCAGGGGAGCCATCCCAGAGGTGGGAAAGAAAGAAGACTACCACTACCAAGGAGGAACAGCCAGAAGCCAGCATGTTCTTTGGACCCAGGATCTCTGTGCTGAGAAGCTCCTGGAAGCAGAAGACTGAGAGAGAGAGAGAGCTGTAACCTTGAAGACAGTGAGAAGCAGTCTCAGCAGAGACCCGGCAGCATAGACCTGGTAGCAGAAACCCAGCACCAGAGACCTGGCAGCAGGAGACACTCAGTGGGCTTCCCAGCCCAGGGAGAGAGAAAGCTGAGTGCCTTTGGACAGAGGCCTAGGGTCAGGGAAAGACATACCTGCAAGCACGGCTGGGAAGAGGCTGTTCTGATGGAAGACCTATATTGTTGAGTGTTTCTGAGCCTGAATTGTAACCTGCTACTTCCCTAATAAACCCCATAATCATGAATACAGTCTGTGAGTTCTGTGTGGCCATTGCAATGAATTATCAAACCCAGCAGAGAAGCAGAGAGTGCTGTGGGAGGGACAGTTGGTGTCAGAATTGGTGAAGATGGCAGAGAGAGGAGGCATGTCTGACCCCAGCCTCATAGGAATCAGCCTTGGCTGTTGATGTTGATTCTCCTTTCCTTTTGTGAAGTTAAAGGTCAGACAGCACCTCAATGCCATTTTTACACCTGTTCAGTATCATAGTAACACAAAAGCTTCACTGACAGATGGGTGTTCGCTGTGCATGAGTTTCCATAGGCACAATCTTTCAAAATGGCAGACTTCTGATCTTATATACAGATTTTGTTTGAATGATTGTTGTGTGGCTGGTTGATAACAGTGGCAACAGAGCATTGACATCAACATTCACAGCATCATTCCTTGGTGAGGCAACTGTTGTTGACTGACTGACTTTCAGAAGGTTATTTACAAGAATGAGTCTGCTAATGAATGGCTTATCTTCAAAAGTTTGAACTTGTCAATAGTTGTTTGCCTTTTAGAGTCATGTGTATTCAAGCAGGTTATAAGTAATCAATTAAATTTAGGGAAGTTATTTTTAATTGACTGATTAAAACTGATTCTAGCGATTTTTTTGTTTTCATGGCTATAAAACAAAACAATTAGTATTTCCCTGGAAATTCATTATTATTAAAAATGCATTCAAAATAAAAACTCTTACCAAACGAGACACAGATCTTATAAAAGGTATTTGCAGACAGTTTCCAGTTAACATCATATTTATCAGTGAAATTTTGACAATTTTTCACCTGAAATTGGAATGAAAGAATTATATCTGCTAGAATCACTTCTATTCAACATTGCGCTTGAGGTTCAAACCAGTGCAATAAATCAAGAAAGAAAAATAGGAGATATAAGTGTTGAAAAGTGGAAATGAAACTCTTGTAGTTTATAGATGGCTGCTTGGGAACATTAAAAAAAATTCTACAAATAAATTTTAAATAAATCGGTTTAACAGTTGGCCAAATAAAAGGGCAATATAAACAGCAATTTTATTTCTCTATATAAGAAATTATTAGACTATGACATTAATGTAGAATATCATTATACTAGCATAAAAATATGAAATACTGTATATATATATATATATGTGTGTGTGTGTGTTTTTGCAGTCGAGCTGAATTTTGGCTGCTAACCGAAAGGTTGTCAGTTCAAACTTACCCAGTGGCTTTGTGGAAGAAAGTCCTGGCAATCTACTCCAGTAAAGATTATATACTAAAAAACCCTAAGGGGCAGTTCTGCTTTGTCACGTGGGGTTGCTAAGTGTCAAAATTCAACTCGACTGCACCTAACAACAATAACACACACACACTCACATATATATATATAATATACCGTACTTCATGTTTTTATGCAATGAGATTACTGGGCTCTGTCTCTGTTCTTTTCTCTGCCCTGCAGCCTGGAAAAGCCCAAGCAATAGGCTGGAACAATCATAGTACTCACCTTCACTCAGAATCATAGTTCTAAACAGTCTGCTATCCAATTTCCAGAAATCATTGTTTCATATGTATTGTTCAGCCTTCTGGATGTGCTCAGCTGCTAACCGAAAGGTTGGCGGATCAACTCACAAGCTGCTCCCTGGAGAAAGATGCAGCAGTCTGCTTCACTAAAGATTTACAGCCTTGGAAACCCCAAGGGGCAGTTCTATTCTGTCCTATATGGTCGCTATGAGTGGAAATCCCCTGCACTGCAATGCAGTAATGGGGGGTAAGGGGAAGTACAGCGCATTTATGTAAATAACACGCTCCTTCTGCATTTGTTTGCCAGCTGCGCCCTCCCCGCATGAAGTATTTTTTATAGGTGCTGCTATGCCAGTTTATTTTTTTACATGATGCTGTGAAGAAAAATTAGTATAACACACTTAGGAGGATGTCTCACCGGGGAAGGGAGCAGCCGGCAAACAAAAGCAGAAGATGCATGTTATTTGCATAAAAATATGGTAAATCTGTTCCCTGTTACTCTGTCATAGTAGACAATTGGTATTTTAATATAGGGTAAACAGTCTACTTGGTATATGTTGAAACAATTGTACGTAAGATGTGGCTTCTGCCTTCAAATAGCACAAAGTTTCATAAAGAGATAGAAACGTACAGAAATAGCAGATCAGGGCAAGATTTGGCTATAAGCAAATTACAAATTTAAGTATATGTATAAAGCAGAAAGTGTCAAAATGAATAAAGGATTAATCAGAACTAGAATATCCATAAAGTATAAAAGCAGATAGAAGGAAAGCCCATCAAAACAGTTTTCCTTGGTAGAATGAGTCCTAGCCAAAGGATTCAACTTTTCACATCTTAGTGAAAATGGGTTATTCTTACCATGATCATTAAATATGTGACTCCTATAAGCCCTTGTTCTGATTCTAATCATACCAAGAAATCATCTAAGTAGGATTTATCTCACATAAAGATTTCCCACAACAAATTTAAGCCAACAGAAGTTAGCTATTAGATCCTTTATTAAATTGTATTTTTTATGCATTAATTGTGTTTCTTTCATACAACGAGGGAATTTAGTGTGTCTGTCCTGGAAAATTGATTCACATTAGTACTTGTTATGGATTGAATGAAATTCCCCCAAAAGTTGTTTTCAAATCCTTAACCTTGGTACTTGTAAAATGACCTTATTTGGAAATAGTATCTTTGCAGATATAATTAGTTATCATGAGGTCACGTTGGAGTAGGGTGGACTCTAATCAAATATGCTTGGTACTCTTATAGGAAGAGGAGAAGAGACATAGAGATTCACAGACACAGAGGGAAGGTGATCATGTGAAGATGGAGGCAGAGATAGAGGATATGCTACCACAAGCCAAGGAACACCTGAGGCTACCAGAAACTGGAAGAGAAAAGGAAGGATTCTTGCCTAAAGACTTTGGAGGGAATATGGACTGGGCAACAACTTGAATTTACACTTCTGGCCTACATAACTATGAGATACTAATTTTCTATTGTTTTAAACCACACACTTTATGGTAATTTGTTATGGGAGTGTCATGGATTGAACTGTGTCCCCAAAAAATATCTGTCAACTTGGTTGGGTCAGGATTCCCAGTATCGTATGATTGTGTACCATTTTGTAAATCTGATGTGATTTCCTTCTGTGTTGTAAACTCTATCACTATGATGAGGTTATACTGATGAGGTTTACAAGATTAGATAGTGTCTTAATCCAATCTCTTTAGAGATTCAAAAGAGAGAGGAGAGCAGAGATACATGAGAACCTCACACCACCAAGAAAGCAGTGCTGGGAGCAGAGCGTGTCCTTTGGACCTGAGGTTCCTGCGGTGAGATGCTCCCAGACTAAGGGAAGACTGATGCATCACAGAGAAAGATATTTCCTCTAGAGCCAACAGAGAGAGAAAGCCTTCCTCTGGAGCTGATGCCCTGAATTTGAACTTGTAACTTACTGGACTGTGAGAAAATAAACTTCTCTTTGTTAAAGCCATCCACTCAGGGTATTTCTGTTAGAATAGCACTGGAGGACTAAGACAGGAAGTCAAAGGAAACTAATACAGATTTTGGTACCAAGAGTAGGGTGCTGCTATAACAAATATCGAAAGATGTAGAAACAGCTTTGGAATTGAGTAATGGGTAGAGGCTAGAAGAATTTTGAGGCACTTGATAGAAAGTCTAGATTTCTTGAGGAGATGGTTGGTTGAAATGTAAGCATTAAAGGTTACTCTGATGAGGCATCAGACAGAAATGATAAACACGTTATCAGGAACTGGAAAGAAGGTGATCTTTGCTATAAGGTGGCAGAAAACATGACTGAATAGTGTTCTGCTATTCAGTAGTAGAAAGTAGAACTTGTAAGTGATAAACTTGGATATTTAGTTGAGAAGACTTCCAAGCAAAGTGTTGAATGCACATCTTATTTTCTTCTTGCTACTTATAGTAAAATGCAAGAAGAAAGAGATAAATTGAGAAGGGAATTGTTAAGCAAAAGAGAACCAGAACTTGAAGATTTAGAAAATTTGTGGCTTATCAATATTGCAAATTATGAGACAGTGTGCTCTAGATAAAGCAATAAATTGTGGCTGAACAACAATTGCTAAAGAGATTAGGTATGTGATTTATAGACCCAATCAACAATTTTGACAGAAAGGCTGCCGGCTTGGACCGAAGAGCACAGAGATGGGACAAAATGAATTAAGGCAGTTGGACTTCTGGGAATCTATAGAAAAAAAAATGGGCTAACAGAGCTACTTGGCTGCAAACCTGCTAACTTTTAAGATAAGAGAGGATTGATTCCAAGGGTGGTTTAGAGGATGCAGGGCTGATGCTGACGAGGGACTGAGGGCATGGGGCCAGAAGCAGGGCCACAATTTCCCAGGTTCCAGAGGTGAGGGCTTCATCTGTGGTTCCTAAGGGTGGTACTATCACCTTAGTTCCAGAAAATGGAGTCACCACCATCATGAGGTTGAGCTACTATCACTGAGGGCGAAGAGGTGGGGCCCACCACCACAGAGGGCCTACATGCTACGTTTCGAGAGGGAAAGCCTCCTCAGCTGAGAACAACTCAGAGGTCTAGAGGGCCCCTGAGAGTTGAGAGGCTTACAAGGCCTCTTCAGGGAAAGAGGAAAGAACCAATTGAGTCTTCGCAGGCCTAGAAGGTGGATTGAACCAAAGAGAATTGTTCTCAGGCCTTAAAACCTAATGGGATTTGACTGCTGAGTTTTGGACTTGCTTGAGACAATGGTGACCTTTTTCCTTCTAATTTTTCACTTTTACAATGGAAATATATATCCATGCCTGTTCATCATTGTATTTTGAAGGTAGATAACTTCTTTTCTAGCTTTCACAGTACACAGGCAGAAAAAAAGAAAAAAAAGCCAGAGGGTATTCCCCATACCTGATTTAGATATTTTGGAAGATGAGATTTTAGACTTAGAGTTGATGCTGAAATGGCTTAAGACTTTGAGAATATTGGGATGGGGTGAATATATCTTTCATGGGGGACAAATGTGAATTTTGAGGCCAGTGGTGGACCATTATTGGTTGAGTTGTCTCTCCCAAAAAGATATATGTTCAAGTCCTCACCCCTAGTACCTGTGATTGCTACCTTATTTGGGAACAGCATTTTTACAGGTATCAGTTAACATGAGGTCATGCTGGAGTAGAGTGAGCCATTATACAATAGGAAGGACTCTCCTCTAGACACTAAATAGGGAGAATGTTCTGGTCAACACCTTAATTTAGGGCTTTTAGGCTCCAGAACTATGAGAGAATAAGTATCTGTAATTTTAAGTTACCCACTTTGTAATAATTTTTTTTTTACAACAGCCCTTGGACACTACGTAGTACCTAATTAAAAAAAAAAAAAAAGTCATCTTCAATAAGGAGGGGAAAGAGAAAAGTCTCATTTAGAGTAGGTAGGATTTGCTATATGCTTTTTGAAGCATGAATATATCAAATAAGCAAATATATTCACTTTACACATCTGAATACACTGCACAATAAATGCATCTCAGAGAATGTTTTCACTTTTTGTCATTTCCTATACTGATCAGGAAATGTCATGGCTTATAGATGAATATAATAGCAGATGAGGACATTGATAATAGCCTGGTCCTTAATAAACTATACTGTATTTCAAGGAACTATAAAAAAGAAGACTGTAAATTCTAAACAGAATGGATCATGACCTAATAATTTTGCATCTTTCCATTAGCATAATACTTGTAACATAGAGAACTCAATATACATGTACTGAACTTAAATTATGTGCAGTGAACTAACCGCTAGTACCAGCCTGACTTTGGTTAGGAATAGTCAGACAGCATACCTTGAACAATTAACATTTGCAGATTAGAAACTCAACAAGAGTCTACACTAATCTTTCAGAACCCTGCTGCTTTCCTGGATGAGTCTCTTATATACATTGGACTAAAACTCACTCCAATACAAGATATGGTATTAATCAAACAGTAGGATTCTGTAGTCTCTTCAACCTACACCTGTTTATCATCTGTTTTTCACCTTGACCCAATTCCTAATATAGAAAAGGTCAAAGTTTACCAAAATTTCATCATCAGAATTACTGAGCCCCCAGTACTATATAGTATCACTCTGAAGTGTAATTGATTATAAAACTTCTTGAAATGTTTCCAAGATGATGCATATTATAGAGAAAATATTATTATTCTATTCATATACATTATTATTAATACATTATGCCTTATACACTACACAAGTTGTTTCCTCATACTAGGGCTATCCAAGTAATCAATTTTAGGAAGACTTCAATGGAACACCCACGGACTGATTTGTTCACAATCATTTGCTTATTGTTTTGTAGACTAAATAAAATCCCTTTTTTTAAGAATATGAAATCTAGTTTATCAAATAATAGGTTTATGACAGGATCCTTAATCTCTTGGGGATATGTGGCAAAATACATTCACATAGTTATGCGGGCGTGCTTTCAGCCAAAAAAAGCCTTCCATTTGTAAAGCAACAAATTCTTTTTGCCAATCTGTGATTTTTCAACACATATTATCTGGTCGTCATGACCACATATTATGACCAACTGATATTTATATTGTCTTTAGAGCCTCCTTTAGAAAGTCAATGCATAGGTTGAAAGAGTGACAAAATCTATCAGTCGTATTACATTTTGAGTTTATTTATTGCACTAAAGATAATATTTCATATATTTCTTAAATAAAGATTAAATTTGACAAATAATTTGATCATCATGTGTCACCATCTGTGATAGAATTCTTTTTCAAGATACTTTTATAGAAACAGTGCAAGTAGGAAAAATTCAGCTAGCATCAACTATATTTTCTGAATTTTTGTTATTATTCAGAATAATAGTAGAAAAAGTATTCACATTTATTTCTTCAGAGTAAAAAAATATGTATTACTGCAAAGGCTAAAAAGATTTTTAAAAAATAAGTCAAAATAGCTACATGCTGAAAGTGATATTGAAAGCCTGCATATAATTTTGTCAGAACGGAAACAAGAAAAATCCTCAATGAGATGGATTGATACAGTAGCTGCCACAATGGTCTCAAACATTCCAACAATCATAAAGATGGCTCGGGACTGAGCAACATTTTGTTCTATTACACATAAGATGCCATGAGTTGGAGCTGACTTGACAACAATTAACAACACCAAAAAAAGTATTTGAAGGAAGGTAAAATATGTCATAATAAATTGTATGAGCTGAGTCAGTACTTGCTGTAATCTTAAAAATGCATGTGATATAAAGGGCCTGTCTGCACATACTTTATGTTGGACCTGAAATACCAGAAGGAATTTCTGTAAGCTGATTAACATTTATTAGAAAACTAAAAGAATATATTACTATATGTGTATATGGAGCCCTGGTGGCACAGGGGTTAATAGCTCTGCTGCTAACCAAAAGGTCAGCAGTTTGAATCTACCAGCCACTCCTTGGAAACCCTATGGGGCAGTTCTACTCTGTCCTATAGGGTCACTATGAGTTGGAATTGACTCTATGGCAATGGATTTGTTTTTTTTTTTGGTTTTTATGTGTATATAAACACACACACAAAGGTCAATATGACAAACTATGTATTTTAAAATCAGACTGGAGTTACGAGTGTGTGTGTATATATCTGTGTATTTGGTAAAAATAAACATTTTAAATTACTAAAGAAAAAATATTCAATAAATTGTTCTAGAATAGTTGCTATGCATTTAGAGTAAAGGCAAATTGAATTTAAAATATCAATTCAGCTAAAACTCTTATAGAAAAGTACGAAAAAAGACATAGAGGTACAAACATAACTATAAAGCTGAAAGTAAATAAATGTTACCATCAAATTTATAAAATCAGAACTACCTTAGGTTACTAAACAATTAAATATTTGCAATTAAAAATATCAATGATTTGTTACATTGCTAAATACAAAATAAGAAATCTACATTGTAAAAGGAACGAAATACACTAGAAAATTCTACAGAAAACCAACTATTGAAAGGGCTAATTTATATGGTGTACAAATTACACATTTTAGCGACTCAGATATGAATGAACAAAGTCATGGATAACTGCTTCCATCCGTCATGAAATACTTGAAGCATTCCACTGTAAACAGTTGAAAAAAAAGACAAACTATATTAGATAAAAATTTTTGAATATTTGACAACAAGCAGTACAATTAGTAATTAAGAGAAGGAAAACAAAGCAGAGACATTTTATAATTAACCAGGCTTTCGGCCTGAATGCACTTTTTAGAATACTTTATAGGAAGAGTGATTATGTACAGAATACATCAATCTCCCTGAGTTAAGGAGACAGCGAATAGAATTCAAAAAGGCTGAGGTAGCCTTAAATTATGGGACAGAGAACTAGAAAGAAGAAAGCTACATGAAAAAAGAGCCCAAAAATTAAATAGGAATCAGAATAGGAATTATTTGAACAAGGTGAAAACTCAAATGCTTAGCAAAGAATTACTGTATTGCTGTAAGGTGAAAACTTTCCAGAGTTTACACAGATTTCAGAGACTCTCAACCTCCAACAAGCCAGTTAGATTAAATTTATATTGAACGCCAAGAGAATTCAGTAAAGACAGCATAATGGTCACCTCAGATTTACATCTAAACTAGCCGTAAATAAATAATACTGTCAACCTGCCTTAGCAAAGCACGAAAACAAATCTCAAAAAATGAAAATGAAAATTGATGTGCAAATAACTAAATTACCTACTAAAAAAATAAAGTCTAACACTGTGTAGTGAAGACCTCAAAATCCAAATCAGCTGTGTCCTGGGAGCCGGTGGAGGTCACATGATGCAAACATGGCTGCCGAGATTCATCTTTTAGTGTCGGCTGGGAATTTATTATTTACAATATCCAAATATTATTCACAATGTCTACCATTCCGATCATGTGTTATTAGACATTCAAGGATGCAGGAAAAATTAAGCCATCGTAAGGAGAAAATCAGTCAATAGAAATAGAATCAGAAATGATAGAGACGATGGAATTAGCAGAAAACAATTCCAAAAGAACTACTATAAATAAGCTCAAGGAAAAATAAAACAGGAATAGAAATATGTGGAAAAACAAATATAATCTTTAGAGACAAAAAACCACAATATGTGGGAAGAAAAACCTCACTGTGTGCTATTAAAACCAGATTAATTGTAACAGAAGAAAAGATCAATAATGAAGACAGAGTAAATACAGCTGTTTGAACTGAAGCACAGAGAAAACAAAGACTGAAAAAAAAAATTACCTGAATCATGTGTGAGACAATATTATGTAGTCATATGCACACAAAATTTGAATTTCATAAACTGGGGAGAAGGGAAAAATATTTGAAGAAATATTGTTCTTGTTGGTTGCCATCAAGTTGATTCTGACTCATGGCGATCCCATGTGTGCAGAGTAGAACTGCTTCATATATGGTTTTCAAGACTGTGACCTTTCAAAAGCAGATTGCCAGGTCTGTCTTCCAAGATTCCTCCTGCTAGGTTCAAACTGCCAATTTTTCAGCTACTAGTGGAGCACTTAACTGTGTCACCCAAAGACTACTAATAGTGTTAATGTTGTGAGGTTGTTAGGAGCCTTCAAGTTGGGTCACACTCATAGCGACCCTGTGTACAACAGAAAGAAACACTGCCCGGTCATCCACCATTCTCGTGATTGTCATGCGTGAACCTACTGTTGCAGCCACTGTGTCAATCCATCTTTTTGAGGGTCTTCTTTTTTTTTACTGACCCTCTACTTTAGCAATCATGATGTCCTTCTCCAGGGAATTATCCCTCCTGATAATGAAAGGGGCTGTGTGGGAATTTACATTTATTGTTAGCTGTGTAGGCCTGGTGTCCTGGGTATTGTGGTATTGTTAATACAAAGCTTGCATAGTTCACTTCTTCATGCTCCTGTGATTCTGATTTATTATCCACTGCTGTATGCTCCTGTGATTCTGATTTATTTTCCTTCTCTCTTCCCTCCTGTTTTCTCATGACTTTATAAAAGTTTAAAAATTAACCTAAGTTCCTCCTTGGGAGGTAGAACAACAAGTGATAAATCTGAAGGTGAGACAATTGAACAAAGGATCTTCAAGAATACCCACAGAAGGTCAACATGTCTGGAACAAGGTCATTACGCCCACCTCAAAGGGGAACTAACATTCCATAGATTCTTCTGACCCTGACCCTGTCCTGATAAAATCCTCCGATTGGCCTCCAGAGGGGGAGGTAGATTTTGGAGGAGCTCATTCCCCTCTGTCTCCTGTATATCGATATACAATAAAACACTCTTGCGGCTCACCTCACCCTTGTCTCAGTATTGGCTTTTGTGGCATGTGGCTCAGACCTGTGTTTTGCAGTAACAATAACATGTCCAAAGTATGTGAGGCATAGTCTCACAGTCCTTGCTTCTAATGAGCATATTAGCTGTACTTCTTCCAAGACAGATTTGTTCGTTCTTTTGGCAGTTCATAGTATATTCAGTATTCTTCACCAACACCACAATTCAAAGGCGTCAGTTCTTCGGTCTTCCTTATTCAGCGTCCAGTTTTCGCATGCATATGAGATGATTGAAAATACCATGGCTTGGGTCACGCGCACCTTAGTCTTCAAGGTAATAGCTTTGCTTTTTAACACTTTAAAGAGGTCTTTTGCAGCAGATTTGTCCAATGCAATGCATCCTTTGATTTCTTGACTGCTGCTTCCATGGATGTTGATTGTGGATCCAAGTAGAATGAAGTTCTTGACAACTTCAAACTTTTCTCTGTTTATCATGATGTTGCTTATTGGTCCAGTTGTGAGGATTTTTGATTTCTTCATGTTGAGATGTAGTCCATACCGAAGACTGTGGTCTTCGATCTTCATCAGTAAGTGCTTCAAGTTCTCTTCACTTTCAGCAAGCAAGGTTGTGTCATCTCCATATCGCAGGTTGTTAATGAGTCTTTCTCCAATCGCAGGTTGTTAATGAGTCTTCCTCCAATCCTGATGCTCCGTTCTTCTTCATATAATCCAGCTTCTTGGATTGTTTGCTCAGCATACAAATTGAATAAGTATGGTGAAAGGATACAACCCTGACGCGCACCTTCCCTGACTTTAAACCACACAGTATCCCCTTGTTCTTTTCGAACTACTGTCACTTAATCTATGTACAGGTTCCTCATGAGCACAATTAAGTGTTTTGGAATTCCAATTCTTCTCAATGTTATCCATAATTTGTTATGATCCACACAATTGAATGCCTTTGCATAGTCAATAAAACACAGGTAAACATCTTTCTGGTATTCTCTGCTTTCAGCCAGGATGCACCTGTCATCAGAGATGATGTCCCTGGTTCCACGTCCTCTTCTGAATCTGGCTTGAATTTTTGGCAGTTCCCTGTCGATGGACTGCTGCAACCGCTTTTGAATGATCTTCAGCAAAATTTTACATGCGTGTGATATTAATGATATTGTTTAATAATTTCCACATTCAGTTGGATCACCTTTCTTTGGAATAGGCATAAATATGGATCTCTTCCAGTTGGTTGGCCAGGTAGCTGTCTTCCAAATTTCTTGGCATAGATTAGGGAGCACTTCCAGTGCTGCATCCGTTTGTTGAAACATCTCAATTGGTATTCCATCAATTCCTGGAGACTTGTTTTTTGCCAATGCCTTCAGTGCAGCTTGGACTTCTTTTTTCAGTACCATTGGTTCCTGATCATATGCTACCTCCTAAAATGGATGAACATCGACAAATTCTTTTTGGTACAGTGACTCTGTGTATTCCTTCTATCTTCTTTTGATGCTTTCTGCATTGTTTAATATTTTCCCTGCATTGTTTAATATTTTCCCTGTAGAATCCTTCAATATCGCAACTCAAGACTTGAATTTTTTCTTCAGTTCTTTCAGCTTGAGAAATGCCAAGTCATTTTTCTTCCCTTTCGGTTTTCTAACCCAGGTCTTTGCACATTTCATTATAATACTTTA
Source organism: Trichechus manatus latirostris (assembly GCF_000243295.1). Lineage (NCBI taxonomy): Eukaryota > Metazoa > Chordata > Mammalia > Sirenia > Trichechidae > Trichechus > Trichechus manatus. The sequence goes on along the minus strand of NW_004443948.1, from coordinate 8,288,086 downwards.
CTTTGCCTTCTCGAGCTCTCTTTTGGAATCTTCTGTTTAGTTCTTTTACTTCATCATTTCTTCCATTTGCTTTAGCTACTCTACCTTCAAGTGCAACTTTCAGAGTCTCTTCTGACATCCATTTTGGACTCTTCTTTCTTTCCTGTCTTTTTAATTACCTCTTGCTTTCTTCTTGTATGATGTCCTTGATATCATTTCATATCTCATCTGGTTTTTGGTCATTAGTCTTCAACCTGTCAAATCTATTCTTGAGATGATCTCTAAATTCAAGTGGTATATTCTTAAGGTGTACTTTAGCTCTTGTGGGCTTGTTCTAATTTTCTTCAGCTTCAACTTGAACTTTCATATGAGCAATTAATGGTCTGTTCTGCAGTTAGCCCCTGGCCTTGTTCTGACTGATGATATTGAGCTTTTCCATCGTCTCTTTCCACAGTTGTAGTCATTTTGATTCCTGCTATTTCCATCTGGCAAGGTCGTTGTGTAAAGTCGCTGTTTATGTTGTTGAAAAAAGGTATTTACAATGAAGAAGTATTTGGTCTTGCAAAATTTGATGATGGGATCTCCAGCATCATTTCTATCACCAAGGGCATATTTTCCAACTATAGATCCTTCTTCTTTGTTTCCATCTTTCCAATTCCAATCACCAGTAATTATCAATGCATCCTGATTGCATGTTTTATCAACTCAGACTGCAGAAGTTGGTAAAAATTTTCAATTTCTTCATCTTTGACCTTAGTGGTTGGTGCATAAATTTGAATACTAGTTGTATTAATTGGTCTTCTTCGTAGGCATATGGATATTATCTTATCACTGATAGCTTTGTCCTTCAGGATAGATCTTGAAATGTTCTTTTTGACCATTCCTCTTCAAGTTGGCATTCCTAATATAGTAGACCATATGATATTCCAATTCAAAATGTCCAAAACCAGTCCACTTTGGCTCACTAATGCCTAGGATATAGATGTTTATGTGTTCCATTTCATTTTTTACTATTTCCAATTTCTGTAGGTTCATACTTCATACATTCCACTTTCCAATTATTAATAGATGTTTGCAGTTGTTTCTTCTCATTTTGAGTCCAAGTCATTAAGGTCGACTGTATTTGAGGATGCAGCTCTTCCCCAGTCGTCTTTTGAGTGCCTTCCAACCTGAGGGGCTCATCTTCGGACCCTATCTCAGACAATGTTCCATTGCTATTCATAAAATTTTCACTGGCTAATTCCTTTCAGAAGTATTCCTCCGGGTCCTTCTTCATAGCCTGTCTTAGTCTGATAGCTCAGCTAAAACCAGTCCACCATGGGTCATCCTGATGGTATTTGAATACAGGTGGCATAGCTTTCAGCATGACAACATCAAGCAAGCCTCCACAATACGACAAACTGACAGATGTATGGGGGAAAATAGTAATAACACTAGTCACAGATTTGGTAATGTCCTTCTAGAAGGTATTAGGTTAGGAGTCCCTGGGTGCCAAAAATGCTTAAGCACTCAACTACTGATGGAAAGGTATTCAGTTTGAGCCCATCCCAGAAGTGTCTCAAAAGAAAACCCGGCAATCTGATTCTGAAAGATCATAGCTTTGAAAACCCTGTGGAGCAGTTCTTCACTACATACATGGAATCACCATAAGTCGGAATCAACTTGACTGCAATGGGGATTTTTCGAAGGTATTTAGCTATCTATCTGTTGATCTGTCTATTTATCTATCTGTATTGAACTTGGATGGTGAAGAACTGTTTTGATTCTCCTGGAATCCGGAATTCTGGTTTCATGGAATTTGTGTCACCCGCCCACGCCATCTGCTCTTAGGTGTTCTTTTGAACCTTGAGACTCTAATGAACTGTTTGTCTAAAATCACCTTCAAGTAAAACAATAGCTTAGTAAGCAGTTTAGCACAGATCACTTTGCCTTAGACATTTGCTCTTTTAGAGAATTATCTTTGGGCAAGTATTTTCTAGTAGTAGGAACCCAACTGGACCAGGTATAGCATGTCTTAGTGATTTTGTTATCTTCTGAGAAATTCATATAACAGTGACCTATATAGCTTGATTTCACTTTCCCCTCTTTGTATCACCTTTCCAAGTACTTTTGGTTTTAACACTGCCCTATGAGAATCATATCTACTCACAATAAGTATATTCTGTTACACTAATTTTTGGTGTTTCTCTCTGCTTATTTGGGATTTTCACAATCTTTAAGATTTTAGTATCTGTATTTATCATATTATTTTGAATGCAGACACAAGGTTTCTGAAATACAGAAGATTATTATTTAATTACAAGAATTAACTGTGCTGATTCCCCTTCACTCCAGTGTTAACCCTGGGTAACATAATAACCAGATGTTATTCTACATGTAAGGATGTCTTCTGTAGGCAAGAAATATGAAAATATGAATCTGATTGGTTATATAAGAGTGAGAGAGAAAAAAAAGAAAAACTTTTTGTCCCTTGTTGTTGTTTGGTGCCATCAAGTCAATTTTCAACTTATAGCAACCCCAAGTGACAGAGCACAGTTGCCCCATTGGGTTTTCTAGGCTGTAATCTTTATGCAAGCAGATCACTAGATCTTTCTCCAGCACACCCAGTGGGTGGGTTTGAACTACCAACCTTAACAGCAGAGCACTTAACCATTTGAACCATCAAGGATCCTAGTACAAGCAAATTTTCTTTGGGGAACACAGAGGAGAAGGATCCTGGGTTCTTAACCTTGGAAATGCAAATAAACCTCTTCAGGGAAAAAATAAAAAAACATTATCTTCAATTTTATGATCCAGAAATGTTTCCTATGCTCCAAGTCTCCTCTCTCCTTGAAATGTAGACACTTACATCTAGAGAAGCTAATCTCTCTGGCATTTTCACTATGTATTTCAACGTGGTAAGAAACCCTGGTGGTGCTGTGGTTAAAGTGCTTGCCTGCTAACCAAAGGGTCAGCGTTTTGAATCCACCAGCCACCCTACTATGCAAGAGAAAGATGTGGTAGTTGGCATCCATAAAGATTACGGCTTTGGAAACTCTATGGGGCAGTTCTACTCTGTTGCTATGAGTCAGAATCGAATCCATGGCAACAGGTTTTATACCAATGTGAATTAACTTCAAGGCTTATTTTTTCATCCAGGTGTCAAAGTTCAGTAATATTTCTTCAGAAAGCCCTAACTGTGCTGAACTATAAAACTATTTTCTCTATAGCCCCACATGAATATGAGCCCTGCCGTGAAGCTTTATATTAGGACCCTGTACAGGTGAATATGTAGTAATTATTCCACTTGAGAATGGAATGTTTTGATATTTGCTAATGTTTCACTATAATTTAATATAATAAAATATCGTCAACGTTGTGCCTAAGTCTGGTTATTGGGACAGTAAGTGGAAATCTCATAGGCTTATTTATTCATATCTCACATAGGTAAAATTCTATCATTTGCTCTTTATCAATATCATGATCATAACATTTGTGAGCAATGCCTCAGGCCATATCAGCCCAGTTCTTTCACAAATTTGACCAGTTTATTTTTTAATATTATTTATATTGTTCTATGAAGTCTGTGTATTTCATGTTACGAGAGCAATGAAGGCCTTAATATATCTGTAAGACTTTACGATTTTACGTCATAATTGCCCTGTGAAGTGTGGGCTTTATTTATATTAACCAACAAAGCTATTAAAGTAAACTTCTACAAGTTTTTTACTTATAAATGTCAAAGGAAGAAAAAAAAAAAACCACTATAAAATACCTGAAACGATAAGCTTTAATGGATAGGTATGCTTTTTAGGTATAAAACCAGAAAAAACCCAATTGCTGTTGAGTCAATTCCAACTCATGGTGATATCATGTGTGTTAGAGTAGAATTGTGCTCTATAGAGTTTTCGATGGCTGATTTTTCAGAAGTAGATAGCTGGGCCTTTCTTCCAATGTGCCACTGGGTGGATTGGCCCCTTCAACCTTTTGGGTAGCATCTGAATGAGTTAACCTTCTACAACACCCAGGGGCACAAGTTATTCTAAAAAAAAAGAAAAGAAAAGAAACTGCTGATCTTATGTAAGTTTTAAAATTTTTTATAGAGGCAAGAGCTAAAATTGCTTCCTTAGGCCAAGAGCCAAATAAAAATTAGTCATAAGGACATTTATAAGAAACAACAATTTTTGGATGAATCAAAACTTAAGCAGGTTTTCCTTATCTGCATCAGTTAGCATGAGTTAGCAACATTTATCAGCATGAGTTGCCAACACTCATCCAATCAAGCAAGATAAAGCCAGTTTAGCTTTCAGGGACCAATTTTCTCAAAACAAAAGGAAATTTAAATGTGATTAACCAATCAAAACAAAGGGTAAGATACTTACCCATCTAAACTTTAAAAGGATGTTATAATGTGCAAACTTGAACCCCTCCTCAGTGACATCACTAGGGTTGGTGTCACCCATTGTGGTAACTCAAGCCATCACCCCCTCCCTCCATGAAACTCCCCTGGTAACAATCCATACAGAATCCTTAGTAATATTTTTTGTACTAATGTTTCTTGTAAATAATAATTTCCATATCTCATTCTTTCTTTTACTTTAATTACTTGTGTAAGTTAGTGACATTAATTGTATTCATCATGTTGTACAACCATCTCCATTATCCATTTTCAAATTTTTCCATCACCCTGGGATTTTCTGAAATTTGTTCACTGTAGTGTTGTTCTTGTGGATTTTTTAAATTTCAAAATCATGTCATTGTCACTCACTTCTTGGCTTTCAGAAGCAAGTTCAATAAAGCAAATTATCATTAATTAGTTAAATGGGCTTTTAACTGGTCTGCAGTTTACTTTTATCATTGCTGGAAAACAATCTATCTTTTATTAGCTGTATAAGGTTTTTTTTTCCGTTTAGCACCCCCCCCCCTTTTGGCCCATTCTAAGCTAAAGCTTCAGATACACCATTCAAGTCTTGCTATATTTTTAAAATTCCTCGAAGATGAAATTCCATCAATTAACATGATAAAAATCTGATTTCATATTTAAGTTTTTGGTTGAGCCATCTGTTGGGACTGCGGCTGCAGAGAAGCATTTAGGTCTCAGGATGACATAAATAAAATAAATATGAGATAGACATGAATAGTTAAAATAATTATAAAAAGAGGTAAGACAGTACTTTGAAACCATGACCCAAGATACCTCCTGACTGGTGTGTGCATAAGAGAACTGTATAAACCAAAAACAAACAAATGAGTAAGCAAACAAACAAATAAAAATACGTATAAATATATTTTTAAATAAATATGCATGAACACACACGTATATTCTTAGCAACATTATCTTAATTGTAAAAGAAAAAGGTGGATGGAAAATATTAGAATAAAAATGATATCAAGTCTTTCCAATGGAGTAAAAAATAAATATTTTATATCATGTGGAAAAAACCTAGAGAATGCATTTTGTTTAATGAATAATGTTAAAGTATTTATATTCAAATCACAAAGATGAAACGTAAACATTAGAAAATCTATCTTATCTAATACATGATTTTGTCAAGAAAATTTTCAGAATAAATAGTACATAATTTTAAAAAGGTGGAGGTTATTTCTCATTAGGATACGAAAGAATTCTTAAGGAGAAAGTGTTAAAAATTTCTGATGGTTAAATAGTTTCTGCTCTGTGGTTTCAAGCACACTAACTAAAAGAAAGGAAAGTTAAGAATTAAAATTAACTTATTTTATATAATTCTCTACCAGTCATCTGTATGCTTATCTTCAGTGGCAGAGTTTTGTGATGACACTATATGTAATTTGACATGATCAATCATGTTAGGCAAATAACTGGTTTACATCTTTATTCAGTGTGTACTGATTTCATAGAGATGGTACCATCACTTTTACCAGCCTGTGTGATGGTCAGTTTTACATGTCAACTTGGGTTTGGAAGATTCTTTAGCTAGATCTTCCTAGGTGACTTTATTTAGTATAGTAAGGATTGTGTTAAGACTAAAGGTTAAGTTATAGCTTGGTTTTCTTTCAGATCAGGAAAGAGGCCATTTACCAGTGGAAAAATCTAATAATGATGATTTCCTGTAGTAATAAATTACTTCTCCATTGTTCTTGTATCCATAGATAAAGAGCAGCCCTGTCAGATCCCTGCAGTGGGAAGACACACCAAGGAAGGCCAGACTGACTTGAGCTTGGGAGGGTAACACATAGCCAACAATTAAACCTTTTAAAATGGTGAACATAAGTATCTGCCCAAACTAGGAAAACATTAATAGAGACATGAGTGTAACAAAGGTAAAAACAAAAGATAAAGAGGTGCATTTTCAGGCCTGGTCCAGGGTCTTGGGTCAGTGGTCTGCCTTAAATTGTGTCTGCCTTTAGCCACAGAGGTGTTTAAATGTAACCTTCAATTCTCTGGTGTTTTGGCTAGTTCGAAGAGAAATCTAGCCTTTTTTAACTGTGACAAATGGATCCAAGGTTTTATTCCTTCTAATTTGGCTACACATGGATTGGTGAGGAGGACTAAGTATATTCCTTTCCAACAAGGTTCTAATGAGTCTTTTATTTGGTGTCTCTTCCAATATACATATTCTCCTGAGGCAATGTAAGGCAGATTTTGGGAGTCTAGTTTCTGTTCATCAAAGGCTTCTCTAACCTGTGAAAGATATTCTTTAGTGTATTAGATTAAAGAATGACAATATTTCAGTAATTCAGTTTGAACAGTGTTAAGGTTGGTGCAGGCAACATAAGGAAGGACCATGGGTTTCCCAATAATTATTTCATAGGGGGCAAGTTTGTGAGATCCAAATGGTGTGGACCTCAGATTTAAAAGAACTAAGGGAAGGACCTTAGTTCAGGATAAATTTAAAGTTTCACAAAACTTTGTTATTTGGGTCTTTATTATTCCATTAATTCTCTCTACTAGACCAGAAGAACTGAGGATAATAGAGACAATAGAGCTGTTGATAAATGGGAAAAACTTGATACAGTCCTTGGATGACTTGACCAGTGAAATGAGTTCCCTGATCACTACAAAGAGTGTTTGGTGATCCGCAGGTGGGTATGATGTTCAAGAATTTTCTTTGCTACAAACGCTGAAGTAGCATGATGGCAAGGGAAGGCTTCCATCCAATGTGAAAATCTACAAATTATTACTAATACATATTTATAACCATTCTTGGGTGGAAGCTGAATAAAATCTAGCTGCCATTCCAACATACTCCCAGAAGGTAAAGGGAATTGTCCAAGTAGAATTTTAAGTAATTTTTCAGGATTTTAGTGAAGGCAAATAGGGCAATAGTGGCAACATGTTCAGCAGCCTTGAAAATTTTCCTTACCAATATTTTTTAATATTTTTAATATTAATTAATATTTTATCTCATCCCATGTGGGAACCTTCATGTAAGACTCTCATCATAGGACCATGCAGGGAGTTGGGTAAGACAGTTTTCTTATTAGGCTTAGTCCACAATTTAGTGGCAGGATCTTGGTAACAGCTGCCTTTCTTCATGCCTCATTTTCTTCTGTTTGGGCTAATTATTGGTGTTTCTAAAGTTTTTCTAAAGTTAACTTATGAAGTTTGTAGTTATCAACAGACAGATTTGGGAAATCTTTTTTTAATTTATCTTAAGTGCAGAAATAACGTGAGAGATAGCTTGTTTGGCTGCGTTATCTGCAAGATTATTTCCTTAAATTTCTTCCATTTGAGGTACTCCTTTTAGTTAATGAACTTGTATTTTTATCACATCAGCTTCAGAGGGGAGTAATAGAGTCTTTAGAAGATTTGCTAATAAAGCTCCATTTTTTATGGCATTTCAGAAGAGGTTTAAAATCCTCTTTATTTCCGTTATATGCCAAAATCATATACAATTCCAAAAAAATAGCTACTATCTGTAAAGCTATCAACAGATTTTCCTGAAGCAATTCTACAAGCTCTAGTGACCCAAACCAAACCAAACCGTTTGCCATCAAATTGATGCTGACTTATAGCTACCGTCTAAAACAGAGTAGAACTTCCCCACAGGGTTTCCAAGGAGCAGCTGGTAAATTTGAATTGCTGACCATTTTGTTAGTGACCACTAACCACTTAACCACTGCTCCACACTCTGGTAAGAGAAATTAATTTGGCTTGCTAGGCTGAAGGGGCTTCAGGAAGAACCTGACTTTCACGGATTTCATTAGAAGTCGTAACAACTTGATAATGAGGACTAGTAGGATTAGGTTTTAAATAGGAACCATTCACAAACAAAACTAAATCAGGATTAGTGAAAGGTCTCTTCAAGAGTTCAAATTTGCTAAGTCAAGACTAGACAATAGTGTGTGGGATAGTTTTTCTCATTACTTATGGGGAGGAGAGTAGCTAGATTTCAATAGATCATGAAGTGTAGTCTAATGCAACCAGAAGGAAAACTTCATAGCAGGTGATCCTGCTGGCAGAAAGATGTTGTATCAAGGCAGGATTTATTAAGGGACATAGCATTGGTCACATAGACATCTAAAAAGTTTCCCAGCACCACATCTGCTGTGGTTTCAACTATTTTGGCAGTAGCAGCCACACCCCTAAGGCAGGGAAGGCATCCCTTGGCTACAGGGTCAAGCTGTAGGCTGTAATAACCTATAAGTCTTTGTGGTCCACCTTGTTTTTTGAGTTAGTACACCTAAAGTATTTCCAGATGCTCCATGTACAAATAAGGAAAAATCTAAGTGGTAACTAAAAAAATCTAGAGCAAGTGTGTTCTTTAAAGCTCATTTAATTGAAACTGCAGCCTCTTGATCTTCTGGTGCAATTTGGAAAGAATCTGTCTCTGAAGTCTTTAAATATTTGTATAAAGATTGAGAAAACAAAGAAAAATCAGGAACTGTTTGACAATAGCCCCAGAGTCCTGGAAATCCCAATAGTTGTTTCTTTGTTTTGGGTATAGATAAGAATAGCTCATTTCTGTTTAAGATCAATAGAGATGCCTTCTACAGGAATTAGGTGGCTCAAATGTTTAAAAGAAGGCTTAACCAAATGTAATTTTTTCTCTGGATACTTTATGTCCACCAACAGCCAGATGTTTTAGTAAAGTTTTACTGTCATCAAGGCAAGCTTGCTGGAAGGTTGACCAACTAGCAAATCATCAGCATATTGCAGCAATATTGACTTGTTTGTAAACTGCAAATGCTTCAAATTGTCATGAACTATCTGAGAAAAATAGGTGGGAAATTTTCTAAATCCTTGGGACATTACAGTTCAGGTAAATTGAAAGGGTGTCAATCTTCAATAGGAAGAACAGCTATAGGAACAGGTTGGGAATGAATCAGCATTTGTTCCTGATTGGTGACCCCCACTACTTTTGAGGTTTTAGTACTTCACGGCAGGAGCTTTTTTAATAGATGGGGTTAACAGCAGACAGGGTGACTCCAGGGTCAATTAAAAATTGGCAAGATTCTCCCTTAATAAATAAAGTAGCCTCTCCTTGTGGATTAAAAGCCAAGACACAAAGTCCCTGTTTTGTCCCTGGAGTCCCTTCCCTCCAAATCAGATTATAGGATTTTTTAAGTCTTTTGTTTATTTTTTTAATTTATAGCATGCATAAGGGACCATAATGCTTGTTCACGTAGTGAGCAGAAGTCCCAGAAGGTGGCTTCAAATCTCCTTTAGACACAGTATTCCCCATCTTATAATTATAGTAACATCAAATAAACTTTTACTAGTAAAACCCAAAACGAATCTATAATAAAACTTGAAGAGCCATCAACACTAGAAAGTGAAGCTTGGATCTGAGAGATATTTAGTCTAAATGATTCCCAAGAACTGATGGAAGTGGCAAGCCCAAAGTGACTCAGCAAGTACTGTACACTTGTCTGGATGTTCAGGGGATAGTCAAAGATAACGTACCTTCAAAGTCCTGCTTCTGAAACCAGAAATGTAAAAGCAGAAAATTTCACACTCTAAGTGAAAGAAAGGGAGTTTTATTGAGGAATAATATAGCTGAAGCTGGGCAGCCCTAAGTAAAAATACAAAGCACTCTGTTGTTCAAGTGAATAGAAGGGCCTATATACATAGAGAACAAAGGAAAGGTAGGGGGTTAATGATTGATTATAAATAAGATCAGCTTCAGCTTGAAGTCCTTTGAACTATAAAGGTCAGCCACTTGGCTAGGAGGGAGTGAGTTACCACCTAGATGAGTGACATCATACAGTTTGGTTATACATGATTGCAATCACGAACACATTTTTCCCAGGATCAAATTGTTTACATCTTGACACACTCTTCCTATGAACAAATGTTTACCATCTGACCTTTTGCTTCCTGGGAATGCATGTAAGCCCTGTCATTCTTATGTCTGATATGAGTGCCTTCAGTTTGAAACTTTTTTGCTTACAGTGTCCAAACTCAACCTTTGACTTTAGGTTGAAAGAAGCCATTGCAGTACTTACAGTTATCTGTGTTGGGACACTTAACAGAGACCACTCGTTCACTTCCCATGAACCAAGGTTATACGATAATGATTTTATGTCACAATATGAACCATATTTGAAAGAGTCTGAAAGGTGAAGAGATCACTAGCAAAGTCCATGAATCTTTTAAAAGACTTACTTTTATGGCACAGAATTTTTTAGTATAAGTTAGAAATGAGAGACGGTATAGATGGAGTTCAAATGTCATTAGTGACTTTCATTTCTGCATCTTTAGAGAAGAGAAATCGGATTCAGTTTTCTCTGCACTTGGGATTTGAGTTTCCATGCGTAAAACTCATTTTTATAATAAATGGTTTGCTAGAATATATAACAAATTATTAAGATATCCCTTAACTGACATTGTACTAGTATTTTAATATGATGGATTTGAGATTTTTTTCCCACCTAAATAAATGAAATGGATTTTTTTTTTCCAACTCTGGAAAATACAAAGATATCTACTCTGGATAAATTATTATAAAGATAACAATGATTAAACAAAAAGCTTCTAAAATTTAGTAACCTAATATGAGAAATATTGTCTCAGTACTAAAAAAAACAAAATACAAGAAAATAAAAAGCACCTGAAAGTAAATCTAATATGTACAAAGGCTGACACTAAGGCTGAAGAATGATTTCTAAGTTGACATGATATTAATTATTTAATAGAGATGCTTTACACATACCAGCTTATCTTGATTATTTTGATTCTTCATAAATCTCGAAATTAAACTTTTATCTATGTTATGTAGCAAGAAAATCCCTATTAATGACTAATCTAATGACTAGTAGAGTTTTAATGGAAAGAAATAAATCTAAGGATTAGAAAACCATGCCCTCCTAACATAGACTTTCCAATTAACTTGCCTTATAATCTCAAGCAAGATTTCAACACCAGTTTTCTCAATTTGTTTGAAATACATAAACTTGTATTATTATTGTATAATTAAATCTATTGTATTTAATTTATTGTGTGCTTCTCAATTCATAGAATAGTGAGTCTATTGAAGAGCGTAGAATTTAAAATGTTCTTTTTCTATAATATTTGTACATCTTTAATACAAATAGGAGAAGTTTATGACTTTATAATATAGATCTTATCCTTGATGAAGGTTTTTCTTAACTCTTGTCCATTCTGCACAACATAAACTTAATAATTTTCCTAAAGGATTATTTAAACATGTACTTCCATTCTAAAATATCACCCTTCACTTCTTATTATCTACTGAATGAATTTCAGATCATAAAACTTTTCAAGTCACTGGTTTGACTAAGATTATAAACTCTTAATTAGAGTCCTTGTTCAAAATTATTTCCATCAATTATTATATGAGTAGCTCAATTTTGTCATCTGTAAAATAAGGACAATAACATAATACATTTTATAGGATAGTAGGGAAGATCAAAAGTGAAAATAACTAAGAATTGCTTAAAATTATGTCTGATACTTGCAAGCATTTAAAACGTCTTAGGTTAGCTGTTAGTAGTAGTAGTATCATTCCATATACATTTCTGTTTCCATACATGTGCTATTTTATTACATCCCCAGGCTTTCATAACTACTTATCTTATAAGATCAACTTAAATGTTACTTCCTTCAGTAATATTTTTAATCATTCAATAAATATTTTTAATTACCGTATTTTCACTGAAATAACTCACTCGTTTGTTTGCTGACCACACCCTCCTTCAGTGAGGTATTTTCTTAGGCACCACTATGTCAGTTTTTTTTTTTTTTTAACATGTTGCTGTGGAGAAAAATTAGCATACCACACTTGCAAAGATACCTCATGGAGGGAGGGTGTGGCTGGCAAACAAACACACAAGGTGTGCATGATTTGTGTAAACATACAGTATATACTGTGATCCAGCTTTTATAATCATGTCAAAGAAATTTATAATCTTGTAGCAAACCTAACAAATAAAAATAAAATAGAGTAATGACAAACACATGAAATAGAATAGGACATAATAGAAAGGGAATGTAAGTCTGAATTTGTGAAATTGTGTTTAAGTTGATTTTTAATGGATAAATGAATAGAGCATTTCCAAATTGTTAGCATTTTTATAAAAAACTCAGATGGTCATTCCAGAAATAAAGAATGGCTTTTGGAAAAGCTATATAATAGTTGGCATGATCTGAGCATTATGATTAGTTAAGTCAAACTGCATCTAAAGTGATATTTACTTAACCCATTTCACCAATTTATTGGCTAATATGTAGGTGGTTATTGATTATTGATTTTAATTTGGTTCTACCACTAATTAGCTATGTGAACCAAATCATTAAGGGCCAGTTTCCTTAGCTTTAAAATAAGGGTAGTAATACTGTACATATAAAGTTTCCATAAAAAACAAAGTTAAAGTAATTATATCAGTGTTTGCCACAAAGTGCCATACAGTCATGGGTTATATGGAAAACATTATCACCACTGCTATTATCTTCAAGAAACTGGAGACATGGTGCAGAAAGGACTGGGTAGCTGTTGATGGTATGGAAAATAATACTCATTATAAAGGTCCAGATCAAGAATGACCTTTTATATCTTACAAATAATTTGTATATTTTTTCATTTAACATTGGAAACTCAATGAATTATTCAAGACACAGAGCAGAAAAATAAGATTTGCATGTAACCATGATAAGTCTGTGGATGCCATTCCCTAAATGGCCCTCAATGATTCCATCTCCTGGTAGTCAAACTTTTGTGTTGTCCCCTCTTCTCATTATATTGGGGGTGGTTTCTGTGAGCAATAGAATATGGAAGAAATGATGATGTGTGATTTCTGAGGTTAAGTCTTAAAAAAGAAAACAAAACTGTTCTCCTAGAATATTCACTCAGGGTGAAACCAGCTGCCATGTTAAAAGAAAACTCAAGCATCCCTATATAGAGCACATGTGGTAAGTTGCTGAGGCCTCCTGCCAATAACCGATGAGTAACTGAGGCAAGCAGACAGTGATCATATTTGTGAGCTATATTGTGAGAGCATACTACAGCTCCAGTCAAACCTTCAGATAACTGCATCCCTGGTTGACATTTTAACTATAATCTTAAAGGAAACCCAGAACCAGAACAACTCATCTAAACTGCTCTTGAATCCCTAGCCCTAAGAAACTGTGAAATAATATTTTGTTAATTTTCTTAAGATGCAAAAAATTCAAGTACTTTGTAACACAGTATTATTTAATTAATAGAAACTGTCTTAGTCATCTAGTGTCACTATAACAGAAATACCACAAGCAGATGGCTTCAACAAAGAGAAACCTATTCTCTCACAGTCTAGTAGGCTACAAGTCCAAACTCAGGGCATCAGCTCTAGGGGAACGCTCTCTGTTGGCTCTGGAGTAAGGTCCATGTCGTCAATCTTCTCTTGGTCTGGGAGCTTCTCTGTGCAGGAACTTCAGGTCCAAAAGACATGCTTTGCTCCTGGCACTGCTTTCTTGGTGGTATGTGGTTCCTTTGTCTCTCTGCTTGCTTCTCTTTTTTATATCTCAAAAGAGATTGACTTAAGACCCTACCTAATCTTGTAGACCTCATCAATATAACTGCCACTAATCCATCTTATTACATCATAGTGATAGCATTTACAACACATAGGGAAATCACAACAGACAACAAAACGGTAGACAATCATACAACACTGGCAATCATGACCCAGCCAAGTTGACAGACGTTTCTGGGGGACACAACCCAATCCAGGACAGAAACTCTAAGAAATTTTCACTAATATTTCCTCCCTCAAAAAACCAAAACCAAACTTGTTACCTTGAGTCAATTCTGACTCATAGCGACACTATAGTTACCAGAAAAATCAACATTGTATTTAAATATAATTTATCTCCCCCAGTTATAAGAAAACTGCTTATAGAAGTGTCTATCACAATCCTTTGCATATAAGTATTTAATTAGTATGTAAATGAATGAATGTATTCACATCATTAAATAAGGATGACAGTGGTGAATATATGTATATATAAAGAAAAATCTAATTATGAAACAAAGTATATAATCAAATACTGATCCATTTTTCTAAATTCACAAGACAATCTGAATATTTGATAGTTGACTCCAATACAATATTTAAAATATATTATTAGTGTATTAAAATAAACTTTAACTTAGCTACTATCTTAGTTAACTAATACAGCTATAACAGAAATACCACAAATGGATGGCTTTAACAGAGAAATTTATTCTCTCACAGTTGAGGAGGTTAGAAGTCTGAATTCAGGGTTCCAGCGTACAGGAAGATTTTCTGTCTCTGTATACTCTGGGAGAAGGTCCTTGTCATCAATCTTCCCCTGGTCTAGGAGCTTCTCAGCAAGGGGACTTTGGGTCCAAATCTTGCACATGCTCCTGGTTCTTCTTATTTGGTAGTAATGAGATCTCCTTCCTCTCTGTTTGATTCTCTCTTTCATATCTCAAAAGAGATTGACTCAACATACAACCTAATCTTATAGATTGAGTCCTGCCTCATTAACATAACTGACTCTAATCTTGTCTCATTAACATCATAGAGGTAGGATTTACAACACATAGAAAAATCATATCAGATCAGAAAATGGTAGACAACCACACAATACTGGAAGTCATAGCCTAGCTAAGTTGACATACATTTTGGCGGGACACAATTCTATTCATAACAGCTATATATAAGTTTTCTTCTATTTCCTGAGAAAAGTATTAATCATGGTTTTGTTTCTTTTAGTTTCTGGAAGGAAAAACAAACAAACAAACAAAAAGCCAAAAAAACTACTACGTAACTTTTACTAGTTTCTTTCTTTGCATGTAAAAAGGATTTTATATATTGCAATGATGCTGCAATTAGATAGCAAAGAGTAAATTGCTCCATTTAAATCTCTATGTGCCAGGATATGTCATCCAATTGCAGAAGCCATATGGATGTTATCATGAGATGATTGTGGTAATAAGCAAAAGCTGCAAAATAGTGAGAAGGACCTGAATGAGTGAGAGATGGAGAATATAAGATAAACAAGATAGAATATATTTGACTAATATTAACAGTAATGTATATAAATTCATCTTTATGAGACTGAGGACATTTTAAAATGATAGGATCCTGGTTGATGCAACTATATATTGAAGATTATTTTTAAAAGAAAAATACAAAAATTTATTTTATTTCTAAAATTAACTTGTCTACTGAAATAACCTAACCTTGACAGCAACTAACAACTATAGCCCCAATGAAATGATCAGAACATACCTTGTAATCTTCAGTTTCTCCCCTTTATATGTTCTAGGCTTCAGTTTAACCGCATTATTTACGATTCACAAGCATACTCTCATTGTGTTTTATAAAACACCCCAATAACTGCATAGTATAAATTATTTTCAAAAGCACATGGAATATACCCCAAAATAGACCATATACTGTGCTATGGAGCCAATTTTAACAAAAGATTGAAATTATAGAGTATATAATATTACTACAATGGAATAAAACAAGAAACAAAATAAACCAAGAAAACCAAAAATACCTAAATGTCTGGAAATTAAATCATATACTTCTAAATAAACTGTGTGACAAAATGATGCCACAGTTGAAAGAAAAAAAATATTTTAAACTGAATGATTATAAAAATAAAACATTCCAAAGTTTGAAGAACACAGTTAGTGCTCAATAGGAAATTCATTCTCTTAAATGCCTATGTGAGAGACTGTGTGTTTTTCTCTCTCTGTCTTTCTATTTTACATACTACATATCTAGGAAAAGAAAACGTAACCATGTTTTCTTAAAAAAAAAAAAAAACTGAAAATTTTCTAGAAAAACTATTAATAAAAAGGGGAAAAAATAAGATTTATCAATATCAAAAAACAAAAGAAAAATAAAAAGTGATGAGGATATTATGAAAAATGTAAATACGTTGCACAACTCTGTGAAGTTAAAATATTCTTTGAAAAATACACTTACTGAAACACGTGCCCAAAAATGCAGTCTGAATAGTCTGATACCTGTTAAACAATTTAATAATCTCCCACAAAGGAATTTTCAGGCCCAGATGACTTCTGTGGTGAAGTCTACAAAAAATAAGACACAACACAACATTTTTATTAATGAGACCGGCCTACCTTTGATAACAGATCGTTTTAACAATATTACAACAAAAGAAAACTGTAATCCAGTATCCATCATGAACACAATGCTCTTAATGTTTTAATAAATTGAATATAAAATTTATAAAATGAATGATACTGCTTGATAAAGTGAGTGTATACAAAAATACAAGGCTGTATAAAGTTTTTAAAAAAATCAATGAAATATATTACATTAACAGAATAAAGGATTACAAGTGATAAAATATGATCAGCCAGAATAAAAAAATCTGCATACACTATGAGGAGATGAGTGGTTAAAAGAAGATTTTTTTCAACTAATTGTGCCGGAGCAACTGGATATTGATATGGGAAAAAATAAACCTTGTCTCATATATTGCACCACACACAAATAGTAATGTAAGGTGGATCGTATCCCTAACTACTTCTAGAATATAGTGGGAGTCCTGGTGGTGCAGTGGTTAAGAGTTTAGCTGCTAACCAAAAGATCAGCAGTTCAAATCCACCAGCTGCTCCTTGGAAACCCTACAGGGAAGTTCTACTCTGTCCTATAGGATCACAATGAGTGGAACTAGACTTGATGGCAATGATTTTTTGGTTCTAGAAGGTATATTAAATATCTTCATTATCTTAGTTGCAGGCAGATTTTTTTTTTTTTAAATATTGGAAACAAGCTAACTATAAAGAAGACAAAAAGATAAATTGGATGCATTAAAATTAAGAACTTTAAAAAATCCAAAAGTGTTGTTTACCTAAAGAAAACATTAAACAAGAGATAAGTCAAGCCACAGACTGGAAGAAGGTATTCACAATTCACATATCTGACAAAAGACTCATAGCCACAATATTACAACTCTTACAATTCTATAAGAAAAAAAGGACAAAAAACTCAATTTAAAAAAATAGACAGATTGTTTAAACAGTTACTTATGAAGAAAAGATACCTAAACTACCATTAAACCTACAAAAAGTTGCTCAGCATCATTACTCAATTCAAATTAAAATCACAATGATTACAAGTACACATCTGCCAGAATGAGTAAACCTAAGAAGACTGAAATACAGCATAATCATTTATCCCTGATTTCTGCAACTGGTCATGTGGCTGTAGCCATTGTTCATAACTATCTTTTTCCGCTGTTGTTTTTGTGTGCCATCTAGTTGTTTCTAACTCACAGCGACCCCGTGTGACAGAGTAGAACTGCCCTATTTGGTTTTCTTGGCTGTAACCTTCACGGTAGCAGATTGCCAGGACTTTTTTTTGTTTGTGTTTTTTTGGATTTGAACCACCAAACTCTTGGGTAGCAACAGAGTGCTGAGGTGGTGCACCATGTCGCCTTTACCCTCAGCAAACTGGCCTTGATTTCTTGCTTGGTGGGGTGATCACACCTTCATCCCTGAAGGGTCTGCGCTATTAACATTTCTGCCTGAATTGGACTGTTGTAGTTTTCCATCGATTTCAATCACAGGCTGTTATGGATTAAATTGTGCCTTCCCAAAAATCATTTTAAAGTCTTAATGGCTTGTACCTATGAATGGGACCTTGTTTGGAAATAGCTTTGAAGATGTTATCAGTTAACATGAAGTCACAGTAGAGTGGATCCTAATCCCATATTCAATTCATTTTAAATTCATGTCATAAAAGTTTAAAAATCAAATTTACCCCAAAATATTGCAGTCTTATTCTGGGTTCTCTAGAGAAGCAAAACTAGTACAGAGTATAAATATATATAGAGAGAGATTTATGTAAAGGAAATGTTTCTCATGTTTGTAGAGGTTAGAAAGTCCCAAGTTCATGGGTCAGGCTGGCAGCTTCTCCTGACTCATATAGCCGAAGGTGCTGGTGAATCCAAGATCAGAAGGTCAGAGAGGAGGCCTCTGGTTCACAGGCTGTGGAAGTCTATGTATCCCAAGATTGGCAGGTAAAATGGTAAGTGTCTTAGTCATCTAGTGCTGCTATAACAGAAATAACACAAGTGGATGGCTTTAACAAAGAGAAATTTATTTCTTCACAGTAAAGTAGGCTCAAAGTCCAAATTCATGGCATCATCTCCAGGAAAAAGCTTTTTCTCTCTGTTGGCCTTCTCATCAGTGTTCCCCAGGACTAGGAGCTTCTCAGTGCAGGGACCCCGGTCCAAAGGATGCGCTCTGCTCCTGGC
>NW_004443948.1:8247896-8269340 GCF_000243295.1 Trichechus manatus latirostris | reverse complement strand
AGCCAAATTGATACACACATTTTTTGGGGGACGTAATTCAAACCATGACACCTATCTACTCTTTTAGTAAAGTCATCTGATGAGCATAAGTTTTTAATTTTCATGAGGTCCCATTTATGTATTTTGTCTTGTTTGTACATTTGCTGTTATGTTTGGTATCCTATTTTTACAAGATTATATTCCACAGTTTTCTCCCTATGTTTTCTTCCAGGAATTTTATGGTTTTAGGTTTAACATTTAGGTCTTTGATACATTTTGAGTTAGTTTTTGTGTATGGTGTGAGGTATGGGTCCTGTTTCATTTTTATGCAGGTAGATATCCAGTTTTGCCAGCACCATTTATAAAAGAGACAGTTTCTGCCCCAAAGAGTGGACTTTGACAAAAATCAGTTGTCCATAGACGGCTGGGTTTAATTCTGAGTTCTCAACTCTATTACACTGATCTATGTGT
The DNA here is from genome assembly GCF_000243295.1 of Trichechus manatus latirostris. NCBI lineage: Eukaryota > Metazoa > Chordata > Mammalia > Sirenia > Trichechidae > Trichechus > Trichechus manatus. The sequence continues at coordinate 8,268,890 of NW_004443948.1, read as the reverse complement.
CTATCATTGAAGGAATACCAGGCTGTTTTGATTACGGTGGCTGTATAGTATGTTTTGATATTGAGAACGTGAGGCCTCCTGCTTTGTTCTTTTTATTCAGTATTGCTTTGGCTATTTGAGGTTTTTTTCCTTTCCATATGAAGTTGGTCATTAGTTTTTCCATTTCAGTAAAAAATGTTGTTGGGATTTGTAGTGGGATTGCATTGCATCTGTAGATCACTTCAGGTAGAATTGACATTTTCACTTTATTAAGTGTCCCAATTCATGAGCACGGGAATTTCTTTCCATTTTTGTTGTTCTCTTGCAGTCTCTTACAAGACTAAAAGGAGTTTTATAATTGTCATTGTATAAGTCTTTATGTCGGTGGTAGATTGATTCCTAGATATTTTACCAATATGGAGGCTATCGTGAATGGTATTGTTTTGGTGATTTTTTTTTTCAGCGTAGTCTTTGTTAGTGTAGAGGAACCCAACTGATTTTTGTGTGTTGATCTTGCACCCTGCAACATTGCTAAACTCTTCTATTAGTTTCAGCAGTTTTCTTGTGAAATCTTTAGGGTCTTCTATGTATAGGATCATGTCATCTGCAAATAGAGATAGTTTTACTTCTTCCTTTCTGATTTGGATAAATTTTATTTCCCTTTCTTGTATTATTGCTCTACTTAGGACTTTCAGTACAATGTTGAATAAGAGTGGTGACAATGAGCATCCTTGTCTTGTTCCCATTCTCAAAAGGAAGACTCTCAGCCTTTCTTTGTTAAGTATAGTGTTGGCTATTAGTTTTGCAGATATACCCTTAATTATGTTGAGAAAGTTTCCTTCTATTTCTATTTTGCTGAGAATTTTTATCAGCAAAGGGTATTGAATTTTATCAAGTGTCTTTTCTACATCAATTGATATTATCATATGGTTCTTTTGTTCTGTTTTATTTATGTCATGGATTACACTGATTGATTTTCTCATGTTGAACCACCCTTGTAATCCTGGTATGAATCCCACTTGATCATAGTGTATGATTTTTTTGATATGTTGCTGAAGTCTGTTGGCTAAAATTTTGTTGAAAATTGTTGCATCTATGTTCATAAGGAATGTTGGCCTGTAATTTTCCTTTTTTGTGGTATCTTTGCCTGGTTTATGTATGGGCTATGCTTGCTTCATAGATAGAGTTCAGTAGTGCTCTTTCCTCTTCTATGTTTTGAACAGATGAGTTAGTTTAAATTTTCCACTTCTATTTGTGTTAGTTTGGGCAGGTAGTGTGTTTCTAGGAATTTTTCCATTTCATCTAGGTTTACAAATTTGTTGGAGTACAATTTTTCATGGTAATCATTTATAATTTTCATCTTTGTTGGATCAGTTGTACTGTCACCAATTTCATTTCTTAATTTGGTTATTTCCTTCTTCTTTTTTTTTTTTTTGTCTATCTAGCCAGCGGTTTGTCTGTTTTATTGATCCTTTAAAACAATCAGCTTCTGGTTTCATTGATTCTTACTATTGTTTTTCTATTTTCTATTTCATTTATTTCTGCCCAAATCTTATTTCTTTTTTCTGGGGGGGGGACGGGTTGGTTTGTAGCTTTTGCTCTTCCTTTTCTATTTGTTCAAGTTGTCAGTTTAAGTTAATGATTTTGGATATTTGTTGTTTTTTAGTGTAGGCATTCATTGCTATAACTTGCCATCTGAGTACTTCTTTTGTTGTGTCCCTAAGGTTTTGATATGCTGGGTTTTCATTTTTGTTTGATTCTAGAATTTTTTTTCCACTTTTGATTTCTTCTATGACCCAATAGATTTTTAGTAGTGTATTATTTAGTTTCCATGCATTTATTTATTTTCCTTACTTTTTGTGTTGTTTATTTCTAGCTTTACACTGTTATTTTCAGAGAAGATATTTTGTACAATTTCAATCTTTTCAAATACGCTGAGACTTGTTCTGTGTCCTAGTATACGGGCTATTCTGGAAAATGATGCATGTGCTCTGGAGTAGAACATATATTGTTTTGATGCTGGGTAGAGTGTTCTAGATGTGTTCGTTGGATCCAGTTGTCTTCTGGTTTTATTTAAGTTCTCAATGTCCTTAGTGATTTTCTTTTTAGATATACTGTCTATAATTGATTGTGGTGTGTTGAAGTAGCCTACTATTATTGTGAAGTAGTCTATTTCTCCTTTCATATTAGTTAGTATTTGTTTCATGTATTTTGGAGCATTGTTGTTAGGTGCATATATATTTATAATTGTTATGTCTTCTTGCTAGATTCACCGTTTATTTTTTATGTATTGTCTTGTTTATCTTTTGTAATAGATTTTGATTTATAGTCTATTTTATCTGATATCAGTATGGCCACCTCTGCTCTTTTATGTTTACTGGTTACATTGAATATTTTTCTCCAACCTTTTATTTTCAGTCTGTATGTGTCCTTATGTCTAAGGTGTGTTTCTTGTAGACAGCAAAAGGATAGATTTTGCTCTTTTATTCATTTTGCCCCTCCCTGCCTTTTGCATGGGGAATTTACACCATTTACATTTAAGGTTATTACTGAAAATGAAGTCTCTATCTCTCTCATTTTGCTGTTTGTTTTATGTGGGTTTCATATCTTTGCTTTTTTATTCTGATTTCTCTGTTTTTGTTTGTATTTGGCTGCTTTCTTGTGATGAGCCTTTTTGCTTTCATCCTTGTTCTGAATGTTTTTTTCTCAATGATTTCATAGTGGTTACCACATATGTTACATTACACAACTTAAAATCACAACAACGTTTAACATATGAACAACAATTAACATACAACCTTGGCATAATAAATCTATTCCTGATGTGCTCCTCCATCTCCCATTTCTGTTGATGTGTCTCCATTAACATCAGTATAAATATATACAGCTTATATTCACTAGGTTTACTTTGTACTATTTCTTATAAACTTGATGTTGTATCACTTGCAAGATTTAATTATTGAGTCTATTCCCTGAAAATATCATATACTTGGTCTTTATGATTGCCCATGTTGTTGCATTTTTTGTAGATCGCTTTCTGTCTCTAACTTTTGATTTATTTATTTTTCCTGTGTATAGATACAAGTATTTATTTAATACTCTTGCCTTTCTGTTTGGAGTACTCTCTTGAGTAATACTTGCAAAGTTGGTCTGGTAGCGGTAAATTCCCAGAGTTTCTGTTTGTTTGGGAGTATCTTTATTTCCCTCTCATTTTTTGCATGACATCTTTTATGGGTTGGCATTGTTTTCATTCAGTATTTTATATATGTTGCTCTATTGTCTTCTGACCTCTAGAGCTTCTGGAGAGAAATCCATAATGATTAATATGAAACACCCTTGGTATGTTATATTGCATTTTTGTCTTGCTGCTTCAGAATTCTCTCCTTATCTTTGGTTTTCAAGAATTTTATTAGGATATGGTGGGGAGTTGATCTTTTTCTGTTTCTTCAATTGAGATTCATGTAGTTTCCTGTATTTGCAGGCTTGGTTCTCTGTTCAGGTCTGGGAAATTCTTCTTGATTATCTCTTGGAAAATTGTTTCTATACGTTTCTTGTGGTCATGGTGCTCTCAAATTCTAATAATTCTAACGTTAGATTTCTTAATTGAATCTGATATTTCCCCTTGGGCTTGTTCACTTTTCTTGATTCTTCTTTCTTCTTTCACTTGAGACTTGATAGTTCAATTATTTTGTCTTCTAGTTCATTTATTCTATCTTCTGTCTCTTTGACTCGATTTTTGAATGTTTCTCTTACCTTTTCTAATTCAGTTGCTTTGTTCTTTATTTCCAGTAGTTCACTCTTTTTTTTTTATGTTTTCAATTTCCTTGTTAAGGCTCTCATTTTGTTATTCTATTTGTTTCCTAATCTCAACTAGTTTTTTTTTTCTGTGTGCTTTTTGCTTTCTTTAAACATATTTAGCACCATATATTTAAATAAAATTATCAATTCTTTCCATTAGTCTGGCTTCCATAGGAGAAATTTCATTTTCTTCATGTTTTGCTTTTGATTCATCCTTCTTCATTGTGCTTTCTTTTTTTAACTTGGACCATTTTGTTATCTTTTTTTTTTTTTAACTATAAATTTTGTGTTCTGGTTTCTGTGGGAAATTTTTCTGATTGGGTGCTCTGGTGACATAGCAGCCAAGTGCCTGGCTGCCAACCAAAAGACCAAGACCTACACTCACCAGCTACTCCAATGGAAGAAGTATGCACTAGTCTGCCACTGCAAAGACTCACAGCTCTGGGAATCCCACAAGTCATCTCTACCCCACTCCACGGGCTGCTATGAGTCAGAATCATCAGCAGTGGGTTTGGCATCTTCTCCTAAGAATCACTGGAGGGCATTCTTATCCTTAGCTTTTTTTTTTTTCAGTGCTGACTCAAGTGTTCTGCATACTTGATCTCTGGAATTCAATAGGCATGCCTGGGGGAGAGGGGACTTTTACCTTATTACAGACGCTGACGTAAGGAGTGGGGCTCCACTTTCCTGTGGTGAAGGTGGGGGACTCTATGTCTTTCACTCCTGGGTGCCCCTGCACAGGCTTTCCAGCAGTGTCTAGCTGTGGACAGGGAGCCTGCCTTTTCCTTCTGTTGCCCATCTGTCCAAAGTATTCTCCTTATCATGCTGCCCTTACAGCTCCTCCCAGTCCTAGTTCCTTTCTGTCTCAGACCTCAGTGAGATTCAATAGCACTCTCTTGCAGTGTCACAGTCTCCCTTCACCCCCTCACAAATGCATGGCCTGTGGACACCCACAGCCAACCTGCACTGCCTTAAAAAAAAGGGCTACAGCTTCCTCAGATTAGCTCCCTTTCTGTGTTCCTTGTTTGAGGTGTTGCCAAGCCCTATTCCAAAATGGATAAAATGAGCGAGTGCTCCAGATGTTAGCTGGTAATTTCTCCTAGCTTCTGTGTCATTTTTGCTCCTTCTTTCCCTGCTTCTGGACTTACTCCAACTATCCAACACCTCAGCTGCTATCCAGAGTTCTGAGATCTTAGTCTGTGCTTATTTTTATTTGTTCAGTGAGTTAGTTGCTTGGAGAGTAAACAGGAGCATCTGCTCATTTCACCATCTTGCTCCACCCTCATGTATTGTATTTTTAATCCCCAAAGATGCTTATTATGTTTCATACCAGGCTTTCGAAAACTAAAGATCACTTCTTGTTGATATAAATAAAATTTATTGAAATACAGACACACCCCCTCATCTACCTATTATTTATAGCTTTTTTTTTATTGCAACAGCAAATTTAAGTAGTTGTAACAAAAACCTTATGGTCAGTAAAGCTGAAAATATTTACTATCCAGCCTTTTTAGAAAAGTTTATTAACTTCTGTCTTATAATTTTTTTGATTTAATAAAATATTTATTTTGTTATTATTATTATGCTTTTAGTTTTTTCTGACATATAGGTCTTTCTCTCTGGGATAAATTTCCCTTCTGCTTGTACTACAACTTTCAGATTTTCATCAGTTGAGTTTACGGTGCTACTAAGTTATTTTATAATTTTACTAAAAAAGTCTACATTTCAATTTCATGTCTGAAAACTATTTTCACTGGTTATAGAATTTTAGGTTAGCAGTCATGTTCTTTCAGCACTTTTAAGCTATAATTTTTCTGTTTTCTGGTTTCAATTTCTGCTCTTGAGAAGTCAGTTGTCAGTCTAATAAAATCTGAACTTAATCTGTCTCCCTTACTCTGCCACCTGGCTGATTTTAGGTTTTCTGTTTGTCTTTGAATAACTACTTATCAATAGAAAGTGCCTACTTCTGGACCAAAATGAAATATATGCTGTGTTTCTCACTGTTTTCATGTTAATTTTCTAATGCTATGTAAAAAAATTATGACAAAATTGTCATCTTAAACAACATAAATTTATTATCTCAAGCTATCCATAGGTCTTGGGTCTGGACACAGCATGGCCGCATTCTCTGTTCTTTGTCTCACAAAGGTATAATGAAGGTATCAAGTGGACTACATTCTTTTCTGGATGCTCTCAGGAAGAGTCAGTTTCTATGCTTATTCAGGTTGTTGGCAGAATTCAACAACCTGTAGGACTGAGGTCTATGCTGCTCACTGGCTGTTGACCAGGCTCTGTTCTCTTAGGTCTTTCAAGGTACTTAAACATTCTTTCTTACATGGCCGTCTCCATCTTAAAACCAGCAAAGGTGTTTTAAAAGATTGCCAAATGTGTACGTAATTAGATTATAGTTTATATACCTTTTCAGAAGCTCAGTAGTGTCAGACACCTTATTCATTCCTGTAACATACACTCCTGTGTAATCACACCCACAGACATTCTCATCATGCTATTATTTATTATGGTTATTCCTTAAGTTTATGGATAAACAGGTGAGAGTTCGATTTTAGGTAGAGGAAACCATTTGTTATTCTCTGAAACATAGTGCACATATTTGTTATAAATATGATCTGATACAGACTAGAAACATCTAATTTCAAGAATAAAGAGATTCAGCATTTGCAATTTTGCTGCATGAAAATGTCTTATTTTTCTTTGATAGAAAGTGGTATAACCCCATCTGTGGACAGTCAGTCCAGCAAGGCTCTAAAAAAGATGATGCTAGCTGTTATTGTAGCTTATCATTTCTTTTTTCACAAGAAACAATAATTTTTCCTCTGCATGAGAATGAACAAAAATCGGAAGATTTCACCCCAGCACTGTTCCCATAAGAGCAATAATAATATATATTGTGATGTTATGTAGTAAACTGAATCATTGGCTTTAATTATTCACACCTTCACAAACACAATCCTCCTATCTATGTACTTTACAGTGACTTTGCAAATACTCTCACTAGAGGCAAAGAGTACTTTGAATTGGGGTTTAGTCACATGACTGGCTTGGTCCAGTTGAATTTGAGTGAAAGTTACAATGTGCCAGTTTGCACATAAGCCTTAAGAAGTATTACGTTTCCTCTTGCTTTTGTGCACTTTTGCAATCACCATGAGAAACCTCCTAGCTAGATGGTCCAAGAATGATGAAACATGGCTAATTACTGCCCTAGATGAAATTTTTCTCAAATAACCCTTATTTATGTGGGAATGTATATTTATTTTTGTGAAACACTAACTTTTTTGGTTGCATATTTTTTAGTTATAGCTGACTGATGCACCTTATTTTAATATTGTTTCTTTACATCGAATAACATATGCAGTAGATATACACTTATGTCAATACCATTACTTTCTTCTCTAAAATATACTTAAAGCTCTTTCTAAACTTTTAAAATAAAAACAAGAATTATCAGCCCTAGCTTCTATTTTCTGACCTTCAATAACCTCCTGAAAGGTATAATCCTCAACTGAACCGCCAAGTAGCAAATATCATCCCATCTTATGTGTAAAAATCCTGCTATTAAAAAAAGTTTCCATTTCTCAATGGTCTGTTTTTCAAGGAAGATTTTTGCTCCCTGAATTAGTCTTTTATTCCATTTTTCTACTTTTTTAACTGAAAATTGAAAAGAATTTAAGACAATATTCATAAAGTTGTTTATTCTAGTAACCCTCTCTTTGAGTCAGTTCTAAAATTAATATTCTTTTTACTTCTTATATATTAATTCATTTATTTCTAAAGAAGCTTAACAATTAAATAGCAGCTTAGGAAGGATGTAAAGGATCTCTTTTTATTGTTATTTTGCTTCATAGTCTCCAGAAAATTAGTAACATATCATGTTAGACAGGATTATGTGTTTAATGTTAATAAGTTTTTTGAAAAGGATTATGTCATCTCTGTCAAGTTTATTGATGATAAATAGAAAAATATATGAAGTAAAAGCATAAAACTATTACAGGCCTTGACTGGTATGGGATCAGAAGTAAATTTCTGCTGTTAAATATGTATTTTCATAGATATATAAATAAATACATGAATTAATTGACCTTTTTTTCCCTTTTTCTTTTTCTTGTTTCAATATTAAGGACACCCGTTACCATTAAGTCAATTCTGACTCATAGCGACCCTATAGGACAGAGTAGAACAGTCCCAAAGAGTTTCAAAGGAACGCTGGTGGATTTGAACTGCCAACCTTTTGGTTAGCAGCAATAGCTCTTAACCACTACGCCACCAAGTTTTCCAAAATATTAAGGGTAGGATGTTCAAAATGAAAATGATAGAAAACAATTGTGAAATGGAATTAAACTTCAGTACGTGGAAAGAGATTTTAAAAGCTAGTACAGCTTTGATAAATGGTTTCCAGTTTCTTAATGAACTCTCACTCCAGTGTACTAAATAATTCTCAGATATAGTTGTTGAATCATTTTAAGTCATGAGAAAAGTAGATACATAAGACATCTGAGACTGACATTATGATGCATTATAGTACAGACTATAAAAAGAATATGAATAGTATTCAAAAATTTTTTTTGCTTATCAACCTATTTTCTGCTTCATTAATACAAAAAATACATATAATAAAATAGAAAACCTGAAAAAAAATTAGAATAACATTACAATAGAAATTAGAGTGGAGATACCAAGAAAGTTAAGCATTATTCCTAATCACCAGGATTATTAGCAACCAAATCTAAAAAAGTAACATGCAATCTCTCCTGCACTTCTCATAGTTATAAAGAAATGACCAACCAGTCTTAGGGAAGAAAAAAAAAGTCTTGGAAATTAACTGTAAAAGAAATTTTCAAATGAATCTTCGTTGACATGAGTGGCACTTAGAAATGGGATGGCTAATGCTATACGGAAGCTTGTAAAACTTCAAACTTAAAATTGAACAAAAGTTGCACACAGTATATGCTAGTACACACACACACACACACACGCACATGCAAAAAAAAAGAAAAAAAGAGGTCAAAGGATCCAGCTGAACATAGAGACACAGCCTAGAATATCCATAGGAATGAATGAACTTAAGTGTCCTTCAAACAAGCGTAAATAAACATTATTTGGAAAATAGAGCTTTTGATCAAATCTGGGCAATATGTAATTTTAGTTTTCATAATTTTTCAGGAGTTTGGACTGAAGTCATCTTTCTTATTAAGTAATAATTTGTATTCTTTATAAATAAAATGAAAAAATGATAAAATTGATATTATATGTAAAAATTTAAAAACCTAGCCAAAATTCTCATCATAAGATTTTACTCTACATCTACAGAAAGATGAAGTAATCTCTAATTCTTTCACTTGATTATTTATTAAATAAACGTTTTTTGAGCACCTGCTTTATAGCAAACATTATTAAAGGCACTGGAGTACAATGCCAAAGAGGCACTATGAAGAAAATCATTGGGACAAGACCTTGCATATTAATCTATTAAGTCAATTTTTAAAAAATAATTTATGTATTTTTTATGTGAATCCCATAAGGGAGGATCAAAATAAGATTGTAAATGAAGAATAACTCAATGTTCTCTCTTAAACATCTTTCTCTGTAGACATTCTTACAAATGAAAAATATGTTGGATGATTATGGAGCTAAATGTTTGAACAAACACTCAGAGTATATGACAACAACACTGAAGTCTTATTTCTACCATCTTTAATCCAATACATTTTTAAAAAATAATATAACATAGAAAGAAACCTTATCTTGGTTTTGAATGGCTTGTATCTCAAAGAGTTGTATAAGAACTGTATAAAATAAATAGCATTAAAAAATGAAAGAAGTCATTGCAGGGAGTTATGGGTAAGGATGGGGTCATTCTGACTACAGAGAGTCAGCAGATGAGAGACTTTTCTTTTTTTAAGAGCACTATAATTGTTATGTGGAGCCCTGGTGGCATAATGGTTAAGAGCTCAGCTGCTAATCAAAATGTAGGCAGTTCCAATCCACCAGCCGCTCCTTGGAAAACTTATGAGACAGTTCTACCCTGTCCTATAGGGTCACTAGGAGTTGGAACCAACTCGACGGCACTTAACAGCAACACAGCACATAATTGTTATGTATCCTATTTTGGGTGTCAGTTACAACAATCTGTGCATGTGTTAAATCTCATGCAACTGTACACACCCAAACTGAATACTACTGAACGTAAATAATATAATAATAGATACTGTCACTAAAAAAAAAATTAAAATGAAATAGATGATGGGAGTGGAAGATGGGGAGTCGGGGGTGGGGAGAAGAGCTAAGTGCTAAAGGCATAGGTGATGCACTAGCTCAGAAGTAATATTCTGTGAGGATGAGGGGCCATTACACAGAATGCAGATTAGACTCTCAATAAAAAATCTTTACATGACACTGGGTCCTCAATACGATGAATACATAGGAATAGCAGAAAGCAGGAATAGGCCCTCTTACCATCACTGCATTTGAGAAATCTCATGATTCTACTCCCTCCTGGATTAATCAGATCTGAAAACTGGAGGTTACACCCTAAGAGTATTCTGGGAACCAAATTGAGAAAGAAAATCATGACATTACTTAATTAGGTGAATTTAAACATGAAATTTATCTAGGAAGGAAAAATTAACAGTAGGTATGTAATTCAGGATCACCTGAGGGAGTTTTTGTTCACATCAAATGTCCTTGTAAACAAAACGGTGGGATTTATTAATTATAAGATAAATGCTCTGGTTTCTTATAGAAGGAACACACTTTAGCAAGATATACCTGAACTCTCTGAATTTTTGTTGTATTGGAGAATGGAAATTTGGAGGAATTTATTACTACCAATGCTTAAAAACTAAGAAACTTAAAAATTAAGCGGCTTCTCTGGGTTAATTTGTATTGTTTATTAAATGTAATAAAGTCAAAATGTGTGCCATGGCAAATACTGTAACTATGTACAGGATGGATTCTGATTTTCTATTTGTTTTTAGTTAAAAACAGATTCTAATCTAATTCTTCTTCACCTTCACTTCAGAGGTACTATGAATATCAATTCCTTATTCTTCAGGATTTTCCGTGATGCCATTTCGATTGCTTGTTAATTTTGTCCACTGTCAGTTTAGGAGTATGCTTTCTTGAGTCTCTAAGTTAATGACCATTCATCCATCTGTTTTGGAGATTCCAAAATTTTTATCTCTTTTCTGCAATTCTTTTTCTCTTTGTAGATTATTGCCTTTTATATATACTTATATTTTTAAGTGTAATATACAGAAAAGTGTGCAAATCATATGTTCACAGCTTGATGAATTATCACAAATTTAAAACAACAGAGATTAGTGGGTGTCTTAATTACCTAGTGCTGCTATAACAGAAGTACCACAAGTGGATGGCATTAACAAACAGAAATTTATTCTCTCATCATTCAGGAGGCTAGAAGTCTGAATTCAGGGCACCAGCTCCAGGGGAAGGCTTTCTCTCTCTATCAGTTCTTGGAGATCCTTGTCATAAATCTTCCCTTAGTCTAGCAGCTTCTCAGGTGCAGTGGAAGGGCTCTGCTCCTGGTGCTGCTTTCTTGGTGGTAAGAGGTCCCCATGTCTCTCTGCTTGCTTCTATCTTTTATATCTCAGAAGAGATTGACTTAAGACATAACCTAATCTTGTACACTGAGTCCTGCTTCATTAACATAACCCACCTCATTAACATCATAGAGGTAGGATTTACAACACATAGGAAAATCACATTCGATGACAAAATGGTGGAAAATCACACACTACTGAGAACCATGGCCTAGCCAAGTTGACACACATTTTTGGGGGACGTGATTCAATCCATAAGAGTGGGTTTGACAGCACTATCAACCAGAAGTCCCACTTCTAACCCCTCAGTTATTAGTGCCAGTCCTTCTATCACTATTAATTACTTTTGATCATTTTTGAATACAACATATCACTATTAATTACTTTTGATCATTTTTGAATACAACATAAATGAAATCATATTTTAAATATTGTTGCGTGTCTAGGTTTATTTTTCTTCATTATGTTTTTATTTATTTTATTGAAGTTTAGCAATGGATATACCAAATTGAATGTATTGATTCAAATAATGATGGGCTATTAGTTTGGATATTATGAATAAAGATGTTATGAACATTTGTGTATGTATCTCTTGGTGCACACAGCACTTATTGATCTTGGGTGTGGAATTTCTGAGTTATAGGAAAGATATATGTATAGCTTTATCAGATATTATCAGAGTTTTCCAAAGTGTTTTTACCAATTTTTACCCTCATCAGAAATGCATGAATGTTATTGCTGCTCCATAATCTAGCCAACACTTGTTATCACCAGACTTTTCAAATTTTTAACCAATCTGGGATACATGGAGTGGTTTCGTGTTATAGTTTAATTTTCATTTCACTAATGATTTATGAGCTTGAGGATCTTCTCACAAGTTTACTAACTATGTGAATATTCTCCTTGTGATGTGCCTGTTCAAATATCTTGTAGATTTTTTTAATGGGTTGTCTTTTTTTATTATTTCCCGGAGTTTATGATATGCTCTCTATATGAGTCTTTTGTCACTAATATGTATTAAAAATATAAGTGGTGGATTGTTTTTTCACTCTCTTAATGATGTATTTTGATGAATACCAAACTCACTGCCATCAAGTCGATTCCAACTCACAGAGATCCTATAGGACGAAGTAGAACTGCCTCCCAAGGTTTTCAAAACTGTAATCTTTATGGAAACAGACTGTCACATCTTTCTCCAGTGGAGTGGCTGATGGGTTCAAACCGTCAACCTTTTGCTTAGCAGCCAAGTGCTTACCCACTGTACTACACGTGCTCCTTAGTTTGATGTATAAAAATTCTTAATTTTATTACAGTCACAATACCACTATTTTTTTTTTTTATGGTAGATGCTTTCTGTGTCCTATTTAAGTTATATTTACCTATTGCATTATCATGGATCTATTCCCTTTGAATGAAAACATAAAATCATAAATACAGTTTTCTAGAAGTTTTATTGCATTACCATTCACAGTTATATAAACAATACATCCGGATATGATTTATATTTTTGTACGGCATAGGATAGGGGTCAGAAATATTTTTTCCCATCTGAATTTCCAATTTACTCATAATATTTTTGAAAATTCCATTCTTTTCTCTGGGTTATTTTAAACAAAATTATTATGAATGTATACATTTCATTCTGGTTTGTGTCTATTCAAAGATCCGTTTACTGTCATGTGACTGGGATTTTGAGATGGAATGGAGGTAAAGGTTTAGAATTACCCCTTTACCTTTAACTGGATGCCTCTTTAAGAATTAACATAGATGAAATTTGGAATTTTATTAGCAAATTAAAATTTTTAATGATTGAACTCAGGCTTTTTATGCAACAAAGAGTAACCTAAGATTTTTTTTTTTTTTGATTTTCTGAGAGTGACTTCAAGTTATAGCTCCTGCTTGAGATTTCATCCAAAAGGGAGGAATTGATAAATCTGTTTGTCTGATGTAAGGAGACAATGTTGGAAATAATTGTGTTTTCAACTAACATTCTTCTGAGTCACACTACAACTTGTTAATTACCTAAGCTTAAATTTCAGTGGTGAGTACAAATAGTCACCATTTATATTTTAGAATATAATGTAAAATTTACCATTCTCCTTTGATTTGATTTTTGCTTTAGAATATTAGGAAATTAATATTTTTATTCTCTCTTAAGTGTTTAATGTTAAAATTTTACCCTTTCCAGATTATGATCTTATATACTAAGCCCATGTTCTCATAAGCTTCTCATTTTTTGAATTTCATGCATTTTTCATGTTTCATCAAAATTTGGTCTGATTTTTTTTTTTTGGCAGATGAATTCCTCCTAAACAATTAAACTGATACCAGGTTAATTAATGTTCTCTTTATTAAAATATAGAATTGTAAGAAATTTTTACTTAACTGCATCTAAGTCATCTTTCACCCTATGCTAAAGCACATGGCATCATAACTTGTATGTAAGTCATCAACACAAATGATTTTATTTTTCTAAAATCAATTAATGAATGAGTCTACTTTCACTTTATTTGTTCATTAAAATTATTGATATTAGGTGTTTTTATTTCCAACATCCTGTCATAAATTCCCAGTGAAGAAAATGCCACCCTACCCTTACTGAGTTTATTTAGGAATAAATGAATTTTCCAGCTCTTTGCATGCAGAAGCAAATGTTTCCTTACTATCCAGGAAATTTCAAGGACACATAAGTTTTGTATAATCCTGTTCATTAATAAATGAATAGCGCGTTATACTGTAAGACTCTCTTCTGATATATTTTTGTATTGTCGCAGGGAAGATTCACGGTGATTATTGTTGTTGTTGTTAGGTGCCATCGCGTTGGTTCTGACTCATAGCGACCATATAGAACAGAGTAGAATGGCCCCGTAGGGTTTCCAAGGAGCAGCTGGTAGATTAGAACTGCCAACCTTTTGGTTAGCAGCCAAGCTCTTAACCACTACGCCACCAGGGTCCATGATTATTATAGACATTTTTATTCTTTTATAAACTTTTCAGTTGTGGAGGACGTAAAAGTATATTCTAAATGTTATGTTTCAGGAAGTATTGCCATTCAAAGAGATGTGAACTTATTTAGTTGGATTAAGTAAGCTTTGCCAATGTTGGCATTTATTATATATGTTTATATATGGTAAAGAACTCTAAAAGTACATGTGAGTTAGTAAAAGAATAAAACACATGTTCTCAAAATCACTGATGGCTGGAGTACATTAAATTGTTTTTATAAGTATGTGTTTGTGTGTCTTTTTCTTCTAATTTAGACTCATTTTATGTTTGAATAGTTAAGCCTACTAAATTAGATGGGTTTAAGAGCCAACGTTTCATTGTGAGAACACATATCGGACAATTTGGACATCTCATAAGACCAATGCTTTAATACAATCAATACTACTTAATGTGGGTAAGCTCAATACATAATATAGAAAATAAACACAAGGAAATCAAGCTATATTTTACTTCTGCATACTAAACTATAACATGGCAGAATTTTTTATTTTTTCATCTTACTGCACGGAAAGTTCCATAAAACTCCATGTATCCCAGAGCCTGTGAAATGGCACTGGATAAAATCAATAATAAATAAAATTTTATTTTTAAGCTTCAAAGTATTACCAACAATAGAGAATTATCTAAAAAAAAATACCTTCAAAGCTTTTGTAAGAAATATGTTTGGCAGTTTCTTTTTGCTGGTGATTGTGGTGTTTGATTTGAATATCAATAAAGGTTCTACTATAAAAATAGTTACAATACATTACTTGAGTTTTTTTTTCCCCCTTTCACCTTTTTAAAAAATTATTTTATTTTCATTGTTGTTGAGAATATATACAGCAGAACAAACACCAATTCAACAATTTCTACATGTATAATTCAGTGACATTAATTACAGTCTTCAAATTGTACACTATTTTCACCCTTCTTTTCTGAGTTGTTTCTCCCCCATTAACATGAAGTCACTGCCACCCTAAGTTATCAGTCTAATCTTTTGAGTTGCTCTCGTCATTTTGATCCCGTATAGATAGATTTTAAATGAGCACAATGCTAAAGGCAGACATTCTTTACTAGTTAAGCTAAACTATTATTTTGGTTTTTAGAAGACTTAAAGGGATATTTTTGGTTTAAGGTTTAAAGACTATCTCAGAGCAATAGTTTTAGGGGCTCATCCAGCCTCCATGGCTCCAGAAAGTCTGGATTCCATGGTTGAAATTCCGTCCTAGTTTTCCTGCTTTTGATCAGGATTCTTCTCTGTGTATTTTTTTCATATTATACTTTTTATTAAAACTGTATCTACAATATATTTAAAATGTAATGTCCCACAGACAAATATTTAAGGAAAAAAATTTTCATATGCAATTATTGGTACACAAATTTAAGAATATAATTAAAACGCAGCTATATATATATATATTCAAATTCATGTCAATGACCTGGAATACTTAAATTTTCAAGTTGTTGATTTTCCAGATAGTGTAAAACATTTTTTCATCCACTTTATAGAAGACATAGCCCTTGCAGAAAGAATAACTTTGGTTGATAAATACTGTCTCCCAAAATCACACAGAAGTCCTCATAGGGATTAAGATTTATACTGAGAGGTTTCTTCCAAATGGAGGTCAGTCTGTGATGTAAGGAAGGATTCCCACGTAGCAAGGCACAGTTCGTAATAGTTGATATTCTACTCTGCCATATCTGTAAATGCTGACTTGATATCACTTTGCATATTTTATTTCCATTGTTTCTAATCTGCTTTCAGGGCATTATTAGTACATTCCACTCTATCTTCAAGTTTTCCAATCTCTTCTGTAAGTAGCTCAGTACCTGCCTTTTTGTAGGTTAAAACTTCAACTTTGGAATGCAGTTCTGCTTGTATTTGGTCTCTTCATAACACCCATTAACATTTCCCTATAAAGCACATACTTGTGTAGGACAGGCAGCATGGTCTCTGAGAGTCTGAACATTCGTTTTTCAGTGGCCTTACAGCATTTGTCAATGCAGCTGGCAACATCTTTCAGGCTTTCAATCAGATCTTCTTCTGATGCCAACCACAGAATATGAACTGGGCCATATTCTTTCATTTCCTCAAAATATTCCCTATCTTCCTTGTAAATTCTCTGAGATATTTTATTGATCAAATTTAGTTTTTGACTAAATGTTTCAATAAACTTATTCATATCCATGAACTCCTCTGGGTGGTTTTTAACTTCTCATTGAGGATGCAACAGCTCTGTTTACCTCATCATTTTTAGCAATCCACACCCTTGCTTGTGAAAAGAGAGTTCCGAAGTCTGTGCAGTAATAAAAACTCTTAAGTCTTCATTAAATGTTAAAGTCGGATGATCAGCAATTCAGTTCAAAAATTTATGCAATGCCTTTCTGTGTGTCTCAAAGAAGTCATCATTGAAGTGTTCCACCATTCCTTTCACTATAAAATTTCTGGTAATAGAGGAATAAACAGAGTGGGATGTGCTTCTTCAAGTTTTCCTTTCAACCACAGGAAATCTTGATAACATCTTCTAACTTCAAATTCACTAGAGTCAAATTCACCAAACAATCCTATAAGTAATGAAAGTTTCAATTGCAGTAACATGACTTTCAGGTTCATCAGCTATAATGAACAGATTCTTCAAATCTGGCTCATCTTCAATCTGATTTGTCTTATCATTGATAAAGGGGATGTTGGTATCATAGGGCTGAAGGAATTCATGTCCATCAATGAGCACTGGAATACCTCCAGGTCTTCTTTGTCCATATCAAGCACCTCCGCCTGCAGCAGGATGTAGAAGCCACTACTGCTGGAGCTGAGGGTGTCCATCCCCGCTCCCTACTCCACTCCCTGCCCCCGCTCTCCCTGCCAGTGCCCCCAGCCCAGAGGCCTGAAGAGAGTGGCTGAGATGAACAACACTCACCCTTCATCCAGAGAGTCAGAATTCTTCTGTCTTAAAGTGACTGTGACTTAAAAACAGATTGTTATACTCTTCAGTGTGTCTGACCATGGTCTGTTTCACTGCTACAGATAGCTCAGCCTGAAATATTTGGGGACATGAGAAATGATCACCAGATGGAAATGTGATCTCAGAGGCAATTACTTTTATTTTCAAAAAAGGGAGGTATCTGGCTAAATGTGACAGCTCAGGCCAAGAAGCATTAAGATGACTTGATATTCAGCCCCAGAAAGTTCACAGAGTCCCTCAAATCTATCCTGGTTGAGGTCAGTATTAATGTAAAAATAAATGTCTCCAAAATTTCAAAAATAATATATGATCACTTACTCTTAATCTCCTGACATAATATTAAGAAAGAATGTCAGAAAATACTTTTCTCAGTGTTCTTGAAGGCACCTGAACTTATTAAATAAAATGATGCCTATGTATTCATATAGAAAAGCCAAAACACTAATATTCCCTTTGAAAGGAGAATGTTTAAAAAAAAAAAAAAAAGGAAGAGGAAGAGATGGTGGAGAAAGAGAAAACGGAGACAAAGACGGAAATGAAGAAGTAGTTGACTGATGCAGAAAAACTATGAACTCATACAGAATTCAGGTGATACCTAAGAAAGGAAAGGTTAATCCAACTCATGACTTTCCTTTTGTGTACCAACAACTTTTGAAAAAATCAACCAGTTGGATATCAGCAATTGTCCCAGACACAGATGGTGAGGACTGCTCTCAAATCAAACCCAAGGCATGGCCTACTTTGAGCTTCAACTTGACTTGAATGTTTATTCCAGGTATGACTGAGTGCAGTAAGAATAAAATTCTTCAGTCCAAAAGAATAATGTCTTCTCTTACTACCTTTTCTCTTTTCTTAACACTGTTAATTTAACAAATTTATTAATTGGCAGAATGAAACCAAGGGAAATCTAACCTTAGCCCTTCTCTTTTCATCTGAACCTCAGGCATTTCAGTAGGAACCCAAAAATACCCCACCATTTCCCAACAACAGATGCATCATTCCTCAAGACTGAGTAAACAAATGCCAAGGAAATAAAGAGAGAAAACAAGATTTAAAAAAAAGTAAGTTAGCTAGGGAAATTTAAAAAAAAAAAAGTAAACAAAGCTAAGAGGGGGAAATATACAGAGTTAAGTGAAACTATGCAAATGGCAAACATTGAAAATAAATGTGAATTGATTAAAAGTGAATATTCATATTTTGTCTTAAACTGGGTTCTCTAGAGAGGCAAAGCCGATAAAGCGTATAAACATTCATACAGAGAGATTTATATTAAGGAAATGGCTCACGTAACTGTAGAGGTTGGAACATCCCAAGCCTGTGGCTCAGGCTGGAGACTTCTTATGATTCATGTAGCCGCAGGGGCTGGCGAACACAAAATCAGCAAGTCAGACAGCCGAGCTCTGGCTCACAGGCTATGAAGACTGACGATTGGCAAGCAAGACATCAGGTAAGCTGCGAGCACAAGTGTCAAGAATTGGAGGTCGGACAAACGGGAGCAAGCTACAGAATCCAGAGTGAGAAAAAGCTCTTGAGCCTTGCCAGAAAGTCCACTTATATTGGATGAAAGCCACACCCCCAAAGAAACTCCTTTTCAACTGACCGGCTACTCACAGCAGATCCCATCATGGAGATAATCACATTATATCAAATCTCATCATGGAAGGGATCACATTATCATACAATGCCAAACTACGTCATAACTTCCAAACCACTGAGAATCATGGCCCAACCAAGTTGACACCCAAGCTTAAAGATCACATACTGGGACAGATTATAAAATAAATATAAGCTTTCATTAGACAATTCAATCCTAAAACAATATGTTCTATAAAGTTAATACAAATTTTAAAAAATGAGTATAGGCACGTGTCTCAGTCATCTAGTGCTGCTCTAACAGAAATACCACAAGTGGATGGCTTTAGCAAAGAGAAGTTTTTCTCTCACAGTCCAGTAGGCTATAAGTCCAAATTCAGGGTGTCAGCTCCAGGTGAACGCTTTCTCTATCAGCTCTGGAGGAAGGTCAGTGTCATTAATTTTTCTTTGGTCTGGGAGCTTCTTTGCGCAGGAACCTTAGGTCCAAAGGATGCGCTCTGCTCCCGGCACTGCTTTCTTGGTGGTATGAGGTTCCCATGTGTCTCTCACTTCTCTCTTTTATATCTCAAAAGAGATTGCATTAAGACACTAATGTTGTCAACCTCAGTATAACCTCATCACAGTGATAGAATTTACAACACATAAGGAGATCACATATAATCTCATCATAGTCATAGAGTTTAGAACACATAAGGAAATCACATCAGATAACACAATCATACAATACTGGGACTCATGACCCAGCCAAGCTGACAGATACTTTTGGGAGACACAACTCAATCCATGACAGCATGTAAGTTGAGAAATGTTACAACAAAGAGGTATAGCAATATTAATAGCAGACAGAAAATAATTCTAGGAGTTAAACTTTAAATGTTAATACCAGGATTGTTTTACTTAGATAGAAGTTAAAACTCATATTAAAGATATAATAATCATGGAATTTTAAGTCCCAAATATGACACGATATTACAGCTAAAAGTATAAAAAATAAAAACAAACATTTTGCAGATGCAATGGTCACTCTATATGATAATTAAAATCTGCTGCAAATGACCTCTTTAAAAGTATTAAAAAGTGAACAAGTAACCTTGAAGACTAAGGTGTACCTGACCCAAGCCATGGTTTTTTCAATTACCTCATATGCATGAGAAAGCTGGACAATGAATAAGAAAGAAAGACCAAGGAAGAACTGATGCATTTGAATTATGGTGTTGGTGAAGAACATAGAATATGCCATGAACTGCCAAAAGAAAGAACAAATTTGTCTTGGAAGAAGTACAGCCAGAATTCTCCTTAAATGAGATAATGGCAAGACTTCATCAAACATGCTTTCAACATGTGATCAGGTGGGACTAGTCCCTGGAGAAGGACATCATGCTTGGTGAAATAGAGGGTCAGAGAAAAATAGATTAGACCCTGAACAATATGGACTGACACAGTGGCTGCAATACTAAGGTCAAATGGCAGTGATTATGAGGATGGCACAGGATTGGGCTGTGTTTCATTCTGTTGTACTTAAGGTCTCTGTAAGTAGGAACCAAATTGTTGGCACCTAATAACAACAACAATACGATGTAAACTTGCAGACTGTTGTGGTGTGCATAGTATACACCCCAATCTGATTGAATTCTTTGGCCAATTAAATGTAGGAGGAGGTCAAAGCCTTAAGAGACGCCTCTTACTTGATGTCTTGTGCTTCTGTTATTCACCTTTTTATGAACATATCCATTGGCACAAGGAAAATAAAGAGACACAACCAATTTCTGTCATACGAACTGTAACTCATGGTGACTCAATGTGTGTCATGGTAGAACTGTGCCACATATGGTTTTCAACGGCTGATTTTTCTGATGAAGATCACCAAGGCGTTCATATTAGTCACCTCTGGGTGAATTCAAACTTTTAACCTTTTGGTTACCATCAAAATGTGTTAACCTGGAGACTTCCAGCAAAATGGCACTCTAGGCAGAAGCACCACGCTATCCCGCCACAGCAAAGATCCGAAAAACTAAGCCGAACAGAGAAAAAAAAACAATCCTGAAAACCTAAAACATCAAATGAAGAGATAAAGAACTCAGCCAAGCACCAAATGGAGT
>NW_004443948.1:8246270-8247653 GCF_000243295.1 Trichechus manatus latirostris | reverse complement strand
GGCCTCCTCGGTTTCCTGCAGCCACAATCTCTTGTCTGGGAAAAACCGGCTGCTTGGATTCCACACACCTGAATGGACCGGCTCTCTGAGTGCCATTTGTTGGCTACTGCTGTTGCTTTTTTACACTTCTTTTGATTTCTTCCTTACCTCTCACCACTTCCCCCTCCTTTCGCTCAAATACCTGGCTCCGTGTGCCATCTTTGCTTCTTCCTGAGGGAAAGCAGAGCTCCAGGAATTTGTGATATACACTTTCCCACTCCCTACCCGTCTTCACCCACACTTGGTCCCCTCTGCTTCCCGTGGACACAGTCTCTTGTCCGAGAAACACCGGCTTCTTGGATTCCACCAGCCCGCACAGGCTGGCTCTCTGAGTGCCATTTGTTGGCTGCTGCTGTTGCTTTTTCTTCTGCTTCTTTCGATTTCTTCCTTACCTCCCACCACCTCCCCCTCCTTTCACTCAAATACCTGGCTCTGTGCTCCATCTTTGCTTCTTCCTGAGGGGCTGCGGAGCTCCGTTTGAGTGTGGAGCTGCTTCCCAGTCTGGGCTACTGTGCCGGTGGGATCCCGGGGCTTCTGTTCATTTGTTTGTTTTGAATTGTTAGTTTGTTTTCTTTCCCTTCTCTTGAGTTGGGAGCCCGTTCTGGCCAGGTGGTGCTGCGTGGCTTCAAAACTACCCCCTCGGCTTACACAGACTTGCAGAGGGATCCCTGTGGGCATTACTTTTTTCGCTGGGTTTTTTTATTTTCTTTTTTTTTAAGTTTTTTTGGGGGCTTTTCTTGTTCTATTCTTTTTAATTTGTTTTGTTTTCCTTTCCCTCTTTTTCACTTTATATCTTTCATCATTACTCAGTTTCTCGTCTCTCTATATCTTCCTTCTCTTTCTGTTCCCTGAATACCTGGTGTTGTATACCTCTATGCCTTCTAGCCAGGCTGTATTGCAACACCTGAGAGTGACTTCCCCAGACCTCATAGCTGCACTGGAGGGATCCCTGGGAACTTTGACGTTCTTTAACCTTTCTGATTTTTATTTATTCATTCTTTTCTTTTCTTTTCTTCCTCATCCCCTTTCTGTTTTTCTCCATTTCATAGTCTCTCATCTCTCCACTCCAACAGCAAGCTCCTCTAGCATTCTTTTTGTGTGTTTGTATATTTTTGGCTCCTGTTCTCTCTCCTCTCTCCCATATCCATCTTAGCTCCACACATAACAATCTTCCCGCTACATCCTGCCTACCTGCACAATGTGCTTAACACCACACCACCAAGCAGCACAAGCATAGCCTACTGGAACCTGCCATGCACTGATTACCAACCTGCCCTGGTGGCTGTAGTAAGTGCCAAAAACAACCTGTTCCAGTAACTCCTCTTCAGCTAGACCTTCCCTGCT